>NC_141228.1:15929775-16232275 GCF_054856515.1 Filicampus tigris
AAACAGAAGAGAGTTTCTGCTGATGAGGTATGTACAAAGGTTTGAAAATAGGAGTCTGAAGTGTTTACAGTGCAGTGAGCGCATGTCCAACTGAGAAAGGTTCATTTGCCGGGAGTCTCTCAATCAAATTAACTATATGTCTGTATTTTTTAATCAATTTATTAATTATTAATTTTTTTAATTTTTTTTTTTTTACGTACACTTCACACAATCAAACTACGGTTGTAGAGAAGAAGGCTACAATAATCATTCAAGCAATTTATCTTGTTTTCTCAACTTCTGCGCCTTGGTCAAATGACATAAAAGGTTTTGTTAACCTGGGCTTAAATTGACCAGTTGGCGCATTGACTTAACCACTGCACAATGATTATATCTTAAAGTGGACTAATTGCTAATTGCGTGTTTTGACATTAATGACATTATCAGGAAATCATCAGGTCAAGTCTATCAAAAAAAAAAAAAAAGCATAAGTGCTACCCCATTTGAAAATGAACCGCACAACCAAAGTCGGCAGGGAACAACTGAAAAAAATACCACTGTCCTCATCGATTGACCCTTTCATGCACGAATTATGATTTGATGATATGATTTACATTATAAAGATTTTTTTAAGATGAATTAATACAGGTGAAAGCAACTTTTAATCAATGTTGACTCAGCTATCATCACCTGAAATGAAATGGTTTATAAATGGATTCTCCTTCTTCACAGTCCCAACTTGACGCCATGAAGCTCAACCGGTTGCACGCGGCCACCATAGCGCCCGCGTCGAGCCACGCCAAGAGCCGAGAGGAGAAGGGGGAGGTCAGACCTCACCAGAGGGCTCGGCGGACATCCTCAGACGACAACGGACGTGCCAAGTCGGCCGTCTCGGAGATCCGTATCGGCACCATCCCAGAGCTGACTGAAACCTTCCAAAAGAGACTTTGTCTTCAAGATAAATGCAACCTGTCTCTGGTGAGCTGCACTTCAGATTTTGAAAGACGTCTTAACCCAGACTTGAGAACTTCATCCTTGTTTGAAAGCCGACTTGGAAATTATAACACTGTCTTGAGACCCCAATCAACTCAAATTTCAAACCCTAATTTGAAACCTTACTTTGAACCTCTAACTTTGGTTTGAAACCCTAATTTGAAACCCGAAAGCTGGTTTGAAACCTTGATGAAATTAAAGTCAGTATTAGGTATTCAAATGATGGTTTTAAGCCATAGTTAGGGTTTCAAAATAGGGTTTAGGGTTTCAATGTAAGGTTTCAAGATAGGGTACCGTCTCAAATCCAGGTTATGATGTCCAACAAAGGTTAGGTTTTCAAATTAGAGTCGCAGGACTGGGTTAAGGTTTCAAACTAGGGTTAGAGTTATACATTAGGGTTTCAAACCAGGATTCATTTTTCAAACCAATGTAAGGGTTTAAAATTAGAGCTTCAGACCAGTGATACATTTTCAAAGTAACATTTCAAACCAAGTTAGGGTTTCAAAGTAGGATTTCAAGTCAAGGTTAGGGCTTCAAATTTGTGTTTCAAGACAAAGTTAGGGTTTTAAAGTTGAACGCTCAAGACAGGGTTAGGGGGTTTAAAAAGGTTTCCAAGTAGTGGTAGGGTTTCAAAGTATTATTAGAAGTCGGAGTTGGGGTTTTCAAAGTTGTGTTTTGTTTTTCAGAAGGACGATACCAAGTTGTGTCTTCTGTGTCATGACAACATGTACAAAAGTAGCAGTGGGCTTCAAGAGCTGCCGTGTGCACACACCTTCCACAAGGAGGTAAAGCTTGCAAATACTACTCACAAAGGCATTCCAAGTCGAAACCCTAACCATTGTTTGAAACAGTAATCCATCCATCATTTGATACCTTACTTGTTGTAAACTTTAACTATGCCTGTAAACCCTAACACTTATTTTAAACCCTAATCAAATGCAATGTATAAATATGATTATTTTTAACCCTTGTTTTAAACTCTGGCTTGAAACCCTACTTTGAAACTCTAACCCTGAGTTAAAACCCTAACCTGCTGTTTGAAACCTTAACCCTGATGTGAGACCCTATCCCTGTCTTGATACATCAATTTCAAACCCTACCATATATTCCTTCTAAAATGGATGTTGCAAAAGGAGGTCTTCATCCATGCCAAAGCTCTTGCCGTGCCTTTCCTCCAAGCATATGAGTGCTGCATAGCATGCATGATGTCACCCGTTATGAAAACAATTCCACTCACTAGTCTGCTTCGGGACGGAAGGCCGCTCGCAGCTCTTGCAGTGGCAGCGAGACAGCGGCGGGCTGCCTGGCCAGGAGACTCCTGAGCGACAGGAGAAGGTCAGCGGATGAGGTCGGCGCCGTCACCGTGGAAAAACAACAACAGCAGCAGCAGCAGCAGTACACGTTCCGACGGCAGCTTTCCCTACGCAGGCACCGCTAAACGTTCGCCTGAACTCGACAGTGTATCTTTTTCAGTGGCGGGCCTATCACGTCGAAATTATAGAAAGTATCCAAAATGCAATAGAGCAGCACACAACTGTGCCCAGTACATCAACTGCCTGGAGTAGTTTACAATCAATATTTAAAGCGGAAGTCAACAAAAACATATTTTTGACCTGCTTTCTGAAGCTGAGCCGTGATTGGTCATTACCTGAGCCCTGAGCAGTTGTGATGTCATTTTCAGTCGACAGAAGTGACAAAATGGCCGCCCCCAGAGATGGCTAAAAACGAGTGGATTAACTCTTATTCCACAAACGCAATATTAATCAGAATGTGGTGTTCCAACTAGTGGCCTGCATAGAACAATTCTTGAAAAAAATATGATTGGGTTGACTTCCCCTTTTTAACAAATAATGTGACAAAACAGACAAAATGTAAGTAAAATAGTAAAAGTACATAATTCTCACCAGTGATGCTGATTATTAAATGGACTGATTGTACAGATTGCTACAGGTGTGTTTAGCTAGTCAGAAAAATGCTAATGTCAGCCTGGCCCAGTAAGAGTGAATTTGAAATGTGATTGGTTAAAAAAAAATGCTATTGCTAACACAGTCTACACACATACTAGCAGCACAGCCAAGAGAAACACTTTGAAATGAAGAGTATAGACTGTTTGGAATACACTGGTACAACTTCATGTCACAAATATTGGAATTGAATCCATGACTGCCTGCCACTCTGTATATTTGTACAGTTCATTTTCGCTTTGATGAAATCTTTTGCTTGTAAATTGTCTGTGCAAATGTATGCTCCCATTTGGTTTGCCCCCTTAATCAATGTTTGAGTGCTGTGAAAATGAAGAACAAAAAAGTCAGTATAAAAAAACAGTATGTAGTGACGCCTCAAAAATTGTCACATCATCTTAGATTTGAGCCCAGAAACTTTTGCTGCAGGCAGGGCATGCAGGCTAACCACATGCTCCACTGTGCTGACAACTATGTTACTTTCACGATTAATAACGATGAATGAATGTTTTCGCAATGTGTTTCAGTGCATGGAGCAGTGGCTGTGGAAGAAACAAACATGTCCCACGTGTCGTGTCATGGTGTCCATGCCCAAGCCCCTCTACTGGTCCTGGTCCGGCCTCAAAGTCCCGTAACGGTCTCCCCGTTTTGTAACGCCTGCATGCTCACTTGCTCCACGACTCTACCGTCCCTCTGCATGGACTCCTCCCTGCCTTCATAAAGATATTACAGTGAACCCTCACATTTTGGCGAATTAATTATTTCTTCTTTTTGGAGGGGGTAGATCTATGTTCTGCTATTTGTTGAAAAACCCACCTATTTTCTCTTTGTTTGTTCATACTAAAGCTAAACAGATTAAAACAGACTTCAAGATAAAGTCTTGTGGTTGTTTTGATCACTCAAAGCATAATTTTCTTTTTCTTTTTACGTTGGCAATTAACAGCTTCAAACCGCTTTTTTGAAGGATTGTTCATCACCTGCCAAACTGCTGCTTGTCTTGAAGAGTGTTGAGTTCACTGCCACTATACAGTGCTCATATGTACATTTTTTGCCCACTGATTAAAGCAAAAAATCGCCCAAATGCCGTATCTCAAGGCAACAATGTATGTTCAACTCCTGGGAGGAGCTTAATTTAGTCAAGCCATAGCCTCGTCTAATAGAAAAAACTGCTTGGCTGGCATGTTGTGGCAGCTGTGGACAAGTACAACCTTTTTGGCTGGGTATTACTTACTTGCAGATTTGTTTATATTGGCGACAAGGCTTGGTCTGTTTCATTTTAAAGTTCATTTCTTGAATAAAAAGGAACAATTCGGATATACTTCATGTACTGGTAAGGGTATGAAGTGATGAAGTGGAATGTGTATTTGGCATGTACCAGGGCTGTGTTCAGAATCACTCCCTATATGTTGTGAATTTGCCAATTGGCATTAAGTGTAGTAGACTTTTGAGTGAATATATGGTTCACTATATAAAAATTCCAAGTGCTGAATATTTTGGGGTAGTGAATGATTCCCAACACATTGCAGGAGGGACAACTATCAGTATATTATATTATTATTTCAAAATAATGGTTTCTGTGTATTCTTGTTATATATGTAATTGATTGATTGATTTTTTAAAAATAAATTCGATTTGATTCCTAATGATCGCCTTATTAGTCTTAGCAATATTTCCCCCATTCATTCCTGAACAGGTGTCACCTTCAGGAACTCCTCGTTTTTGTGTGAACTATCCCGCCCCATACGTGGACTAAATAACCCTACGCGCCAACTACTTGCTTATTAGTCAAATTTATGCCTCATTTGGGAGTGAAACGGCTGAGGGGAGGTACCGAGGTGGATGAAGGTCTCTCCCGGCTGTTGTGTACGTGCTGCAGGCCTCGTCTCTGTTCGGTTCGACAACGAGGCAGTACAGAAAATTGCGGGTTCTCTATTTTTTCCGTGGAGCAGGCGGAGTGAAAATGCACACGTGGAAACCCGAGATTTACGTGCATTTCGGCCAATGGGAGCTCGTAAAGGTGACGTCAGCTGACCTCTGCCAACCAATGACAACGCTTGAGAAGAAAACGGGGAAAAAAGATGTTGTGAAACGGTCGGGAGGAGACGAGGATTTTGAGAAAGTCGGTGTTTACTTCGATGAGGAAGTTTAGTCAAATGATGGAAAATTCAAGGTGTTTTAATATTTTATTTTAACTAACTTTTTCTTTTTGAAATATCCAGAAACAAAGCTGCTTTGGGTAAGATACCCCCAACCCCCTCCTCTTCGTTTTCCACTATTTAGTTTGGAGCTCTTTTTGCTTGTAAATAAATTATTTAAATAAGATGTATCCTATAAAATGTTTTTCCCCAACTTCTGGTTAGCATTTTTAGTGATAAATATCTTGTTTTTTTTACAAAATTGTTACAAAAAATGACGACATACCTTACATTCTTACATACTTAAATAACTTTATGTAATGGAGAAAATTCTAGATGAAATTGCAATTTATTCTATTTTTTTCATATTTTTTTTCTACTCATCGCCTTTGAATTAAAAAGTTTTAACTATTGATTAAGATACATTCACTTGCTGCACTCATTTAACAATAAGAACTACAACAAACTGACAGTATGAGTGAAAAATAAATATAGTTATGTGGTATCTTCATATAAAGAGGTGCAAAGCCATTATTTCAGAAAATGTGTTAATCCATTTTCTATAAAACGTATGCCTATTCACAATATAGAGACCATTTAAAACCTTTTTTTAAGTTGTACATCTCTTAGACACACAAATTTAAAACTTATTGATACTCACTGAAACGTCTTAAAAATTTTTTAACACACTGTAAATGCATTTGAACATATATTTGAATATATATATATATATATATATATATATATATATATATATATATATATATATATATATATATATATATATATATATATATATATATATAAAATGCTATATATATATATATATATAGTAGTGTCTGTGCACGTGCATGTGCCTTTAAGAGGTGGGTTCTGGTTGTTGGTGTGCAAATTCAGTGAGACTGCATATGACTGTCTGGGTGAAAATCAGCCAATGTTTTTTGGGGGGGTTTGACTCAGTCTTTGTCTTATTTTATAATGTGTTAAAAAAAAATCTACAAAAAAATCGGCCGATTTTAAAAGAACTAATATCATCCCCTTTGGGCCCCGTCGGGCCCTAATTGGAGCATTTCATTTGGCAATCTAATCTTAATTAAATTGTTTTAGTGGTTTAATACACTATTTGGCGAAGGTAATAGTTCCAATTCCAATTTCACAATTAACCAAGAATCCCCAACACTATTATTTATTCATTTTTACCCCCCTCCCCCACCTCTGTTGGATTACAGCGGTTGCCATGGCCATGGTGTTGTTATGCTCATCCTGGAGTGGTCTCGCCCAGGAATAAACATTCACCATGTTTGAGTGCCCTCTCTTTCAAAAAGCGACCGAGCGTTTGATCGTCATCCTCTAAAAATGATGCGTACTGCAGTGTTTAAGAAATCAAATCAAGCAGGTTGTAAGGAAATGAATCTCAAATGCCAGGCTTAAAGCTCCAAATGAGGCTGATGACATCTGTGGCACTGCCTGTGCACACTCTTTCACCCAATTGCATACTCATTCATTATATGTCGTTACTGTGTTTTTTTTTACAGCCATCCCTTTAGCTATTTTGCAGCATTTCCACCTTATCCACTTGGGACGTCACAATATCCAAATGTCACGATACAGTACTATGACAATATGCACCTCACGATACGATAATTATCACAATATTGTGGGGAGGTTGGCGATATCTGAAAAGCTCACGATATTGTAAGAAAAAAAAAAAGCTAAAAAGAGCTAAAAGAAATATATATATATAACATCACAATGCTTTGTTTTTGTACTTAATAACAGCATTCACAAAGAAATAGGCTTGGCGATTAACGTGGGTCTTAAACATAGGTGGCATCAAATAAAACTGCACTAATAATCACCTGAGGTTGCTGGAAATCCACAAATGGAAAACGACTTGGGCATTTGAACAAATTTGCTGGCATTAATATCGTGACATGACAACGACGATATATTGTGGCAATTTTAATATCGCAATATCAGGATATTGCCGATATGGTGACATCCCTATTCTACACGAATGGCTTCTCAATAAGTTCTTTCTGTCATTTTCCCCTGTCACCCACCTATGCTTTTTCTGACCAATTTTCACCTAATGTGGGTGAGTCCGGGACGAATCCCCCGGGGTTCACTGTACATAATGGATGTCTACTGATTTTGAATGTTCAATCCAGGGGGTAGCATCATGGGGAGCTTTAAAGGCCATGCGCTTCCCGGGAGCTTCTTCTTACTGGGTGGACTCTGGTGGACGGCCAAGTATTCACTGTGGCACGCCACCCGCCGAAACAAGAACATTGGTTCTACTCGGCTGAGCAGCAGAGCGGCGCAACGCCGCCTGGAGATCATAGAAAGCTCGCTGGTGCTTTTCTTCTCGTTAGTGGGTGAGCACAAGCTGGTTACATCCTGCCCCATCCGGTCTGTGATTGATCATTGTTATTTTTTATTGATTTATTTATTTTTGTCGTCCAGGGATGCTAGCGGAGCAGTTCTTGGCTGACGGGCCGAGACTCAGGCTGTATGACTTTGCAGAGAACCAATGGAAAGACCTGATGAACTGGCAACACGCCACCATGTATCTCTTCTTCGGCCTGGCAGGATGCGTGTCCCTGATAGTACACACCACCGAGGCCGTGCCCCTCGCCCTCGACAGGATGATGATGGCAATCGCCTTCTTTAATGAAGGTTACACATTCAAAATCTTTGTCATATGCGCAATAAAAACACAAAAAGTAGCACTAAGCAATGACATTCTTATTTTGCTAGTTTGCCTAAACTTAGACAAAGAATATAAGAGATATAAAAAGGGCAATTTTAAAGAGGTCAATCCCCCAAAATCATTTGCAATGTTCTATGTGCCTTTACTAGTCTAAACATGGCATTCTGATTAATATTGTGTTTGTGGAATATGAGTCAAGCAGCAAAATCCACCCGTTTTTGAGTCATTTCAGGGGTTGGCCATTTTGCCACTTTTGTTCAACTGAAAATGACATCACAGTTGCTCAGGGCTCAGGTAACCACCAATCACGGCTCACCTATATTCTGAAGTTGAGCCATGATTGGTTGTTACCGGAGTACTGAGAAACTGTGATGTCATTTTCAGGAGCCAGCAAGTGACAAAATGGCCGCCCAATCAGATGGACAAAAACAAAACAGGCGGATTTTACTGCTTAACTCATGCTGCATAGAACATATTCTTGTAAAGAACATTTTTGGGTTGACTTCCCGTTTAAATAATGAAAGATAAGTAATGAAGGAAAGGATGGGGTCTATGAAATGTACCGGGGCTTAAGAACAAAAAAAAAGGGGACAATGTATATGTTAGCAAAAAATAACATTAATTAGCGCAAAATCTGCTTCTAGAAATTGGCTTAAATTAACTTTCTTTGTTTACAAGAAACGGCAAGTCTCACCAGGCCCAGATTACATTGAAAACTGCAAATGTTTTCAGTCGTTTGAAAGTGGAGTTCTTGTAGGCTGAAATGTGGACATTTTTAGGCAGACACAGATGACAGCGCACAACATAGCTGTTCTTTTTTATTGTCTGTAATGTGCACATAGATCACAAGTGAGACCATGGGTCATGTAAATCAGTGTTTTTCAAACTGTGTGCCGCCGCGCACTGGTCAGGTGTGCCCTGGGAAATTATCTCATTTGTGTGCCTGTGCGGTCTAGCGCCTGGCAGTGCCTGTTAAAAATGCTTATATAAACAATATAATATTTATATTGTTAAAATAAGCTTTTTTTTCACGATTTCAGCTCGTGGTGTGCCGCAGGATTTTTTTTCAATGAAATAAATGTGCCTTGACTCCAAAAAGTTTGAAAAACACTGATGTAAATGACTCACTTTGAAAACTTTGCTTCAGTGTGGGTCTGCATAGACTTTGCGTGCGGTCAGGTGACTTCCCAGGCTTCCCTTGATCGGTCTTATATATATTGGATTGGCAGAACAGAGTCATGTGACAGATGTCTCTCTGACAAACCAAAATAAATAGATCACGCAAGCAACAATATATAAACTGGCCGATCCTTGCGCGGCACGGAAATGAGCAGGAACTCAGGAAAACTACTCCAGAGACCACGTTAAGGAAACCCCAAAAATGAGCTGTTGTTCTTGTAGGGTTCCTCTTTCTCTACCACCTCCACGGCCGGACCATGCTGGACGTGCACTTGCACATGCTGCTGCTCTACGCTGTCTTCGGAGCAGCCGTGGTGGTTTTCCTGGAGCTTTTCCAAAGAGGCAACATCCTACTGGAGCTGTTGCGCTGCGCCCTGACGCTACTGCAGGGTAGCTGGTTCTGGCAGGTGAGGATTTACACACTGTACTTAAAGCGGGAGTCAACCCAAGCATATTTTTTTCAAGAATATGTTCCCAGCAGGGCCACTAGTTGAAACAGGGCATTCTGATTGATTTTGCGTTTGTGGAATATAAATTAAGCAGCAAAATTCACTCATTTTTAGCCATCTCTGGGGGCGGCCATTTTGTCTTCTGTCAACTGATAACGACATCACAACTGCTCGCAACGACCAATCGCGGCTGACCTGTTTTCTGAATCTGGCGCGTGATTGGTCGTTGTGAGCAGTTGTGATGTCATTTTCAGTCGACAGAAGACAAAAGATGGCTAAAAACGAGTGGATTAAAACTTATTCCACAAACGCAATATTTATCAGAATGCCCTGTTTCAACTAGTGGGCTTGCGTGGAACATATTGTTGAAAAAAATATGTTTGCGTTGACGTCCGCTTTAAAGACCGCTTGAATTGTGTCATCATCAACAAGCCTATTTTGACAAACTAAGGAGTAGAATGGGCAGATATCGTTTTTCAAATCTAGGGAGTAAAAGTAAAAAGTCGTCAGAAAAATGAATACACAAGTTGTTTTTGTTTTGGAAAAGTTAGAAATTATAAATAAAACGTGTAAAAAAAAAAAAAAAAAAAAGAAAAGAAAAGAAAAATGAATACAAAAGTAGTGAACAAAAACCTACCAAAAAAAAAAAAATCTACCTAAGTACAGTGACAAAGTATTTGTACTTTGTGTTGGTCTCAGCAGAGATGCATGTTTGCTGTGCCGCTAAGCAACCACCCAACTTTTCTGTCTTGTGTTTACACCTCAGATTGGCTACGTGCTGTACCCTCCCAGTGGTGCCCAGTGGGACCCCAAGGACCACCACAATGTGATGTTCATCACCATGTGCTACTCGTGGCACCTTGCCTTCGCCATGCTCGGCGTAGGCGCGCTACACTGCCTGGTCAGCTGGTGAGGATAACACCTGGCACCACTATATGTGCGGATGGCAATGTACAGACGGGTGTTCGAATTTGGGCCCGACCAATATGGATTTTATGAGGCCGATATTTTCCCGGATAAAATACTGATGACTTATTAATTGGCCGTTTAATTAAAAACATCTTTAATGAATAACAAAGCGTATTTTTTGGTCCCTTAATACTTACAACAATAAGGACATGAATTAAAGGCGGAATGATTGACTGTTTAGTAATACTTGGTCTTATAGTATTTGTTTAATGTATGGAATGGACAGACAGATGTTTGCATTACATGTGCACGGGAATGGATATAGAAATATTATGTATACCGGTAAAAGGTAAAGGTCTGGCAATAAATGTGAGCCCAACCCCTAAGTGGAAATTAGGCCCAATTAGCCATTTTCTCTCCCTGGTGTCACGTGACCCATTAGTGTTACAAGCTCTCAGGTGTGAATGGGGAGAAGGTGTATTAAATGCGGTGTCATTCATGCATTTTTGTATTGATTTATTCCAGTTCAAATTATGCTAACATTCTGATCCTGGCAACAAAAGTGAGTGCACCCCTATGTGAAAATGTCCAAACTGGGCCCAATTAGCCATTTTCTCTCCCTGGTGTCATGCGACTGGTTAGTTTCACAAAGTCTCAGGTTTGAACGGGGAGCAGGTGCATTGAATTTGGTGTCATTTCGAAAAATTATACCTAAAATTGTTTATTTCGGGTCAAATGACGGTAACGCAACGCCCCTTCTTCCAACATTTGGCATGTTTTTTGTCATCTATTCCTAGCGCCGTTCGCTCGCGACTAAAGAAGACTCCCCCGGTGGAAATGGGCCTGCTGAAGAGGAGCGACAAAGACCATGAGTCTGAGGATGAGGCGGTGTGACGCCGACCCCCGCCACTGTGGTGCTACTTGTTTAAAATCAGGGATTGGACGTTCGAGGTGCGAGGAGAATCGTCACTGCCGTTGTGTATTATTCCACCTGTTCTAACTGCCTTTAGTCCCTTGTACTCTCAGGGCCCATTACTACAGCATCTACAGTAGCTAGCTATATTGCTTGTGCTATACTTAGAACATTAGCCGGGTGGTGCCCTCTTTTCCCGAATTGTTTTTATTTTATAGTGTTATTTCGTGTCATGACACTTGAACGTTTTCATGTCGTATTTGGTCCGGAACAAACAACATGCTTTTATTTATGTTTCCACAAATGTGTTAAGAAATGATGACAATATGTATTTAATGGTGACATGCACTTTACCGCAGTCTCTTAATGTTTGTTTGCTTGTTGTACAACAATAATTAAACTAACTACATTGTCTAAATGTGCTTGACTTTTTTTTCCCTAAAATTAAAACAAAACAAATACACAGCCGCACAAAGAGACATCTTTGGAAGAACATTCTTGATCATGTCGTGAGGAAGACCTTACTTGACGAGTTCACAAGACTGTACACTCTGCGTTCCTCAAATTGAGAAATAGCCTGTTTATTCAGTAGTTTTGCTCTCTTTTAGTTTCTGTTTTTTTTTTTTACACACGACCCAACACTTTGTAATTTCAGCAATGCGTACTCTACTAATAAAATGCCATTCCGTGACAGTGTTGCCCTTGCAAACACACACTGTTTCCCCCCTATTATGTGTTCGGTTGTTGTTTTTCTTTATCTGAGTTTTATTTCATTTTCATTTTGATGTTTTGCATTGGCTTGCGAGCAAAAAAAAAAGAGATACAAGCAATGTATGATGGCAGTGAACAACGGTTTGGCGATAGTCATCAATTCTTCAAAAAGAGGCTTGAAGCTGTTTATTACAGCTCCCTGCTTTGCTGTTGACATTTGTATGAACCATTTTGGAGATTGGTGCCATTTTTCTGCGGAGCGTTGGCTTGAGCACCTGCCCCGCCCAAAAAATATCTGCGCACGTGCGTGCCCGCTCACAATTCAGTTGAAAACGCTGAGTCGTGCTTCTGTGCGGTTGCCGTGACAACGAATAGGCACGGTTTCTTGTCAAGAGCGACACTTCCGCTCTGACTTCCTCTGTCTTAGGTGAGCGGGTGGTGACGTCATCCGGCCGCTCAGGTAGGTCAGGTTGAGCTTCACGGGGAAATACTCCAACTCCCAACTATTATCCGTATTTCAAAAAGAAAATCCAAGAAGTAAACTCTACTCTTGGTTATGGATAAACTCAAATCGGTTTTGAGCGGCGAGGAATCGCGCAGAGATGACAGAACGATTTTAGAGGTAAGCAAACGCTGATTACTTTGTGGTGCCTGTTGATTTCATTGTTAATTGACTCGATTTTGTGTGCAGTCTGTGAACGAGGCGTCCACGCTGGGCTGGGGGACACGCGTGAAAGGGTTCATCGCGTGTTTTGTGATCGGGGGAGCGTGCGCCATTCTTGTAAGACTCACACGGAAACTGGGAACAATTTGTTGGCGTGGACAAACCAGAGTGCAGGCTTGTTGTCGTTTTACTGGTTCGTCTCGCACTCAGGAATGTTGCTGATGTTCTGACTCCAATGCAGCATTGTTACATTGGTCATTTGAATTGGGATGGTTAAAAAACGAAGTGCATTTTTATTTACTTTTAATTGAAATACATTTCAAATCAAATCATCATTTAATTTATATAATAGTGCAACTTTAATATTGCTATTTTATTGATTTATTGGGTTACTGTTTTACATTTTGTCAATATTAACATATTTAATTGACATTTAAATTCGTGATGTACAAACAAATTATGCATCTGCTGTTAATTTAAATAGATTTGAAATGGTTTTGAAAATGTAATATGATTATATTTGTTATTCAATTTCAGAAACCCCTATTGATCCCCATAGGGCAATGACTCTAAACATTTTACATATATAGATATTTATTTTATTTATAAATACGTTTTTATGTATTATTGTTAATTTGTATTTAAAATGTCTTGACAATAAAAGCCTTATGCAAAATTCTAAATCCATCCATAAGTGAAGTTAAATTGTATTACATAGAATATAAACAATTTTGTGTAATTTAGAATATTTAAAATTTATATTGACTGTTATGTATTGATTAAATGTATTGTACATTTTCCATCCATCCATTATCCATACCGCTTATCCTCACAAGGGTCGCGGGGAGTGCTGGAGCCTATCCTAGCAGTCTTCGGGCAGTAGGCGGGGGACACCCCGAATTGGTTGCCAGCCAATCGCAGGGCACACAGAGACAAACAAACATCTGCACTCACAATCACACCTAGAGGCAATTTAGACAGTCCAATCAACTTGCCATGCATGTTTTTGGAATGTGGGAGGAAACCGGAGTACCCAGAGAAAACCCACGCAGGTACGGGGAGAACATGCAAACTCCACACATGGAGGCCGGAGCCCAGATCGAACCCACGACCTCTGAACTGTGAGGCGGACGTGCTAACCAGTCCATTTTATGGATTGTTATTGTTAATTTTAAGGTAGTTATAATAAAGCAAAGAAACCAGAGAACCATGATGAAATTAAAAATTGTGAATTATCAAACAAATGTAAATGTTTTATACGATATATATATTTTATTTGTTTAACTAAATGTATTTTTTTTTATCGTCATTAAAAGAAAGTGGTTTTTTTTCATATAAAGAAACATTTTATTTTATAGATTAATTTAGAATAGATTGTCCACACTAGTGAAATTATACCATATATAAATGTACGCAAAAATGCAAAAAAAATTCAAATTAAAAAGAAATTATCATTCTTTCTGCTATTTTCAAATTAACGTTGCAATTGTGTGTGTTTGCAGGGTGTGTGTTTACTTTTCCTCCCCAGGATCGGCCTCATCCTCTTCATCGTCTTTTACACTTTTGGCAATATTTGTGCCCTGGGAAGGTTAGTGCGTGTGCCAGCATGTGAACATTTTGTAGTCATTTATAAACAATATGAATATAAAGAAAACATTTTACACACCCCTGTTCAAATGCCGGATTGTAGTTACTGTATATAAGAAATGAGATCAATATGAATAATTTAAAAACTTTTCGAGAACGTGGACCATAATCTGTTCAACTGAATTGAGTTTTGAAAAAAAACTCTTTCAGAGAGAGGAAGTAAAAATAGAGAATTGAAGTAATGTGGTTGCACAAGTGTTGACACCCTTTTATAACTGGAGGTGTCTGTGTTCAGAATTAAACAATCACATTCAAACTCATTAAATGGGACTCCGCACACACCTGCGACCATTTAAAGAGCCTCTGAATAAACCCAAATAGAGTGCAGATGTTCTAGTAGGCTTTTCCAGACATTCATTTTGCTTTCTAGCGGAAGCCTGAAGGCTTTGTGCTAATACTGACTGCTATTCAGAACTGTTCATAATTCCCTCCACTTTGAGGCCTCAGTTCCAGCATGAGCATTGATGAGAGCATGATGAGGAATGTTGTATGAAAAGGGTGTGCACACTTATGCAACCACACTATCTCAGTTGTTTATTTTTACTCCCGTGCCATTTTTTTTTTCAATTGTGTTGTACAGGTCACATTAATGGTGGAAAATTTCTGAAATGAATTAACTCAATCTCTTTTTCTTTTTATTTATTTTTAAATATTACTAAAACTTGAAGAGGGGTGTGTGGATTTGTTTCTATCTCCACTGAATGCTGTATACCCATGATTGTTTGTGCCGCGCAGCACCATGTTCCTGATGGGCCCCGTAAAGCAGCTGAAGAGGATGTGTGACAAGACCAGAGCGCTGGCCACCACCATTATGATTGTGAGCACATTCACAAAAAACAAGGACACAACTCCTTCTAGTCAGTGGTGTTATGTAATGTACACCAATATACAAACAATCACAACAATAACAGATTAAAGTAGAGTTTGAGGGTCTGAAATTTCACCACTAACATACCACTGACATTTTGTTAGTGGGTCCAGGGGTGTAAAACGTATGTCCAGACCATGGAAATGCAATTTTTCAATAAAATTAACGATTGTTGCTAATTTTGTCCATGTGCAGTGACGTCCACTAAAATGACCATTTACCACTTACTGTAAATGACATTCTCAAATTGGATGTTTTTCATTGTTTGATGCACTTGTGAAAGGTAAAAGATGCCAAGTTCTGGGAGCAAAGTAAGCCTCCTTCACATAAAATGCTGTGCCACCTTATGAAAATGTTTGTACATTTAAAATGACTTCTAGATCATAAGTTACAGTATTTTGTAAAAGGTACATGCAGTATAGATCCAGTGAGTGAGTTGTATTTGTAAATTAAAACACTGACTCACTCATAATATTGTTGAAATTGCATTAATCTTTGATATGAAATTTCAGATTCCTCAAATGATTTGCAACAAGATCGATGTTTGCACTAAAAATTTGAACAATTTGGAATTGTCATTATTTCTCGTCAGACCTCAAATGTAATTGAGGTCAAAAAAAGGTTAAATGTGGTCCCTGACTTAAAATGAGTTTGACTCCTCTCGTACAGTGCTTATCCAAATGTGATTTTCATACTATTATTCCAGACTTGCCTAGTGTTGACGCTGTGCGCCGCTTTCTGGGTGAGTGACTTAATGAGTTATGTTACTTAGACAAACCTTTCATTCAAGTTCACTTGCCATAAATTGTATCTGTTTTGTTCCATGCAGTGGAAAAACTTTGGTTTGGCATTGTTGTTTGTCATCCTGCAAGTGTTGTCATTCAGCTGGTGAGTTTATCATATTTTTTTTCCAATATCACCTTGTATTTACAGACATTTTTAAACTCAAAATCCGGATTTGTTTACAGGTACAGCCTTTCTTACATCCCATTTGTCAGGTTTGTCATTTTAACATTGCCACTTTCAGTATCTCATAATAGAGAGTACCCAGTATCACGTTAAAACGGGAAATGCATCATGTTATAACGTGATATTGAACTTTGGTTTTGTCTCGTGTAGCAGTAATGCACTCCTGTAGATTTGGTCTAACCTGTTAAAAATTACTTTGCAGGGATGCCATCCTGAGGTTGGTGGCCATGTGCATGAAATGAGGCCTTTCCTAGCAGCATCAAGGTGGTTGTTTTTTGAAAGGGGCATGTCTCTTTTTTCCCTGTTTTTTTTTTTTTTAAACAAATGAGAGTGGGGTACATGTCCATAATGTATATTTTATTCTTCTTCACCTTGTCGAATGTTCTTACACAACTATGCCTTTTAGTGATGTAAGATGCTGGATTTGGATGTGTATATATAGTCCATTTTAAATTAAAAATTGTTAATTTAAATGTTTCTGTTACTGCTACTGTAAAGTTTCACAACTTGTTGTATCCAAATAAATATGCCGTTTGCAACAATGCCGTCAGTTTTTTTTTTTTGCCGTTTGTGAAATGTTTTTTTCTTACTGTATATAAAAATTATTTTCTTTAATATAGGTTTGTAAACATATTTCCATTGGATTGAATGATATTGTGCAATTTGGTTGTAAAATAAAGAGTTAAAAAAAAACTTGTTGATCACGGGCAAACATCCGTGTTTCTTGTTTTTTAAAAAGGAGACGCAGTTTTGCTCTTCAACACCGGCTCAATGACATTCTGTGTCACGTGACGGAGACGGAAGTGTTTGCAGACTCATCTGTATTTTCTTTATTTTGCATCCCCTGATTTGGAAACATGACTAAATTGTTGCTTGGGATGTTAAAATAACAAATTAGGGCGGCTCTGGCTCAGAGCAGCTCTCATCGTTGTGGTTTACAGATCCCCTTGGAAACTTTTCGAGTGTCGCGGGAAGTTTTTAATGACTTCCTGCATCACGTGACGAAGGCGGAAGTGTTTGACAGACTTGTTGGGGCATGGCGCTCAGCTGTCATTTCTCTACAGAACAGTAGTTTCTGTATTCGTTTCGTCTCAATGGTGTGGAAACATGACGGAATTCCTTCTTAAGATTAAAAACAGCGTGCCCGCCAAAAAGAAGACGACTCTGACTCAGAGCGACTTGCAGCGTTGGGGTTTAAAGGGTAACTTTTAGAGTATAACACTTAGCAGGAATTTTCTATTAGTTCATCCATTCGTGAGGAAGCCAACATGGACTTTGTATCATTGGAGTGTTTTGGCCATCAAACAGGGATCCAGCTGAGGGCCTACCAGCTGCATGGCGTCCAGTGGCTGACACAGTGTCTGAAGAACCAGCAGGGTTGCATCCTGGGAGATGAGATGGGCTTGGGGAAAACTTGTCAGGTTTGAGACAATGAACAAGTTACTCCACAATGTTGTGTGCGTGAGTGTCCTTGTTTGGAATAAACTGCATATGAGTAGTTGAGTTTAAATTGCATTCAAGTACACTCTGACATGCATAGATACTGTTTTGTATGACCATGTTTGGATTAAAATTTGATGATAGTTTACACCGACATACAGTCGCCCCACAGAATTGTGTGCCTCCGTATTTATTTTAAATCACCTTACGGTAGACGCTGACGTGGTCACTCCACAATGTTGTGTGTGTCCATGTTATGTTTTTGACCCTTCAGACCATCAGCCTGTTGGTGTACATGTCAGGCGCTCTTGATGTCAAAGGTCCATTTTTGGTCCTTAGCCCACTCTCCGTCATGGAAAATTGGAGGAGTGAGTTGGAACGGTAAAGCTCTTCAAGTCCAGTATTATAAAATAATCATGCCTGCCTGTAAAAGACTCAACTTGTGTTTTTTTTTTTCCCAAGCTTCGCGCCGTCTTTGACTGTGCTGTGCTACAAGGGAGACAAAGACAGACGGGTTGAGATTCAAGGGGATGCGCGAGACTTCCACGTTCTGCTCACCACATATGAGGTGTGTGAGCATGGACGAACGTGTGCGTTGAGTCTTCAGTTTTTAAAAATCACCTGCTTTTCAGCTCTGCCTCAAAGATGCTTCCTTCCTGAGACGGTGAGTGTCTTCTCAAAAAATTCAATTATTGGATTTAAAGTATAGTCATTTGTCCAGTCCATTGATTTTTATTTGTTCAAAAGTGTACATTTTTATTATGTTGTTCAATGATTGTTTAGAATCAGGATTATTGATGATCTTAGAGCAGTGGAAGCAGAATGGAGCTTTTCACATTTAATTACAAAACCTTTATGGGCAAGTGTCATCAAATCTTCTATCTATTGTATCTCATCATATAGAGAAAATTTACGTAAAAATTGACAAGAATACAATCGAATTTTCATAATATATACTTTTGAAATGTATAATGGGAAAATAACATTCCGTTATTTTCCCCCATATTTTTTTTTACACAGATTTATTTTGATGGTGGAAAAAAAATCAGTGTTATAAATTCAAATTGGAACTCAGAAATTCAAATTTTAAGTCAGAATTCCACTTTCAAATGCAGAAATTGGATCTTAGACATACAAGTTGAAGTGGGGAAAAAAATCTGTGTTATGAATTCAAATTGAAGCTCAGACATGCACATTTTAAGTTACAATTCCACTTTCAATGCAGAAATTGGATCTTAGACATTCAAGTTGAACCTCACATGGCACATATGTGCTTCCACAGCCATGCCAAAGCTGAGCAAAGTTGATGAACACCGTAATTGACATTTTGCCCACTAGGTGACGCCCCCGCTCTTTTTTTTTCTTTCATCTGCTTGGAACAATAATTATTCATTCCCTCACCCAATGAGCTTTGGAATAATGGAATTGCTTTTCATAACATTTCGCTGTTTGCCTCCTCCCTTGTAGGTTTAAGTGGAAGGTTCTGGTCATAGACGAGGCTCACCGGCTCAAGAACCAGAACTCTCTGCTGCGCAAGACTCTGATGGAGGTACTGGATGGCATTAATTCATCTAAATTTTTAAAAATATTTTAACCCTTTCATGCATTAATTATGATTTGATGTAATTATTTGAAATATAAATATATATATTTTTAGATGACTAAATATAGGCGAAAGCAACTTTTAAATAGCTGTCCACTGTAGTGACCACTGTGCATGAAAGGGTTAATGACTTCCTGTCTAGTTCTCAGTGAGCTTCCGGGTTCTGCTGACCGGCACGCCCATCCAGAACAACCTGCAGGAGCTCTACTCCTTGCTCAGTTTTATCCAGCCCGCCATCTTTTCGGAGGACGTCGTCGACGGCTTCTCCCGCTCTTACGCCAATGTGCAGAGTCGCCCTGCACTTGGTATGATTTAACACAACATTTTGTGTCCAAACATTTTTTCCGCAAGTTCCGTTACAGTTCAAATTGTGTTGAAGCATGTCGTTCATTGTTTTCAACTTTCCATCACTGTTTAAGTACACATTGTAACAGTATCACCCATGAATAATAATTTAAAAAAAAAATGTTGAACTGTGCTACATACAAGAGTGGATGTCTCATATTGTGTATCGGCCCCCAGCTGCCGAGCTCCAGAGCGTACTGGAGCCCTTCCTGCTCCGCCGGGTAAAGTCAGAGGTGGCGGTGGACCTGCCCAAAAAGATGGAAGTGGTGGTCTACCACGGCATGTCGGCGCTGCAGAAGAAATACTACAAAGCCCTCCTGATGAAGGATGTCGGTAAGAGTCGTTTTCAGCCCATTTCATGTAGGGATCCCGCACAAGGACAGCAAACAGAGCAATTTCACTGATCTGATGTATAAATATTTTTGATAGTCAACTATGATGAGTCTTGGATTTTATCACTTTTTTTTAAAAATTATTTTGTCAGGTAGTAAAATAAATATTGATTGTGAGCTGCTCCAGATGATGCGCATGGCACATTTGTGGGATCAATAAAGGCATTCTTATCTTATCTTATCTTATCTTATCTTGTGTGCTGCTATTTTGTGTAGTTTCTGTAATTGCAACATGATCATAGTGGTATTGAAACCCCCCCCCAAAGCAAAGCCTGTCACTGGACGTATGAAACGCATGTCGGATAGTGACGCTTTCACAACCTACTCACGCATTTAATAACAATGTGCTTTCAGAGGCTTTTGTCAGCGAACAAAGCAACAAGACCAGTCTGCTGAATATCCTGATTCAGTTGAGAAAGTGCGTGAACCACCCGTATCTGTTTGACGGTAAGGAACTTCAGCTCAACTGCAACATCCAAGGTCCCGGTTGGGGAGTCATTGTTTTTTTTGTTTTTTTTCCCCCCCCGCTCGCCTAGGAGTGGAGCCAGAGCCGTTTGAGATGGGGGACCATCTGGTCAAAGCTAGCGGCAAGCTCTGCCTCCTTGACAGCATGCTGGATTTCCTGCAGCAAGGGTGTGTGACTTTGTTGCCGCCGAGTGAAGCGTAGTGGATCGCCCGGCTTTTGCTGTTGCGTCACGTGCACAAAATGCGAAATTAAATAAGGGAAAATTGCATTAACTATATAAACAAAACCAAAAAAACAATTACACATTCAGTGAAATTCATGAAAATTCTATTAACTGACTAAAAACGCCATTAAATTAACAAAAATGTCATTGAATAAATAAAATCCATTAAATAAACCAAACTGCAATTAAAAATCAAAAGTGATAGATGAATAGTTAATTTGATTTTTAAAAAATGCCCTTCAGTAAATAGAAATAAGCGTGAATAATGACCAAAGTATATATAAGTAAATATATTACAAACTATATAAAGAAAAAGATTGATGCTGTAAAATGTGAAAAGGTCATTAAAGAAGTAACAATGTGTACAAACCAAAAATATTTTATATTAAAATAAAAAATAAAAATATATTAAAAAGAAAATAAAAACAATTCATTTAATAAAGAATAAAAAGTATGTGAAATGAATAAAGATACCATGAAATAAATGTAAATTCAAATGTTTGAAATTGTTGTAGATTCAATGAAACAAAAATGCAATTTAAATAAAATAAGTCAATCAATAAAAAATCAAATAGATCCTAAATAGTATATTAAATAAATAAGAATGTTAATAAATACATGCCTACATTTTCATGAAATATTTTATGTATGAAGTAATTTAATCGGTTCAATTTGAGCCACTTAAACATTTTTTATTCAATTAATTGATTTTTTATTTTATTTTTTTTTATTCTGCTGTCTTGCAGCGGCCACCGTGTTCTGCTTTTCTCCCAGATGACCAGGATGTTGGACATTCTTCAGGACTACGTGGAGTACAGAGGTCAGCGCTCGAACCACCGGGTGTGCCTAATGTTGCGACTGCCCAAGACGGACTTCTCTGCTGCGCAGGTTTTAGCTACGAGCGTCTGGACGGCTCGGTCCGCGGCGAAGAACGGAACCTGGCGGTGAAAAATTTCAGCAGCAAGGACGTTTTCGTCTTCCTGCTCAGCACCAAAGCAGGTGAACTCGCACGCTCGTCATATATCTTGCATCTTCAGCTAAAACGTGTGCGCTTGTGTGCCGTGCGTGAGAGAGAGAAAGGAAAGCAAGAGCCTGATGACAGCAGATAAGAGCTGTGGCAGGATGATGCTCACCGATGAAAACAAGGCCATCGCTGTGTGTGAACGCAGCCACTTCCTGTCACTTGCTTGATAGTTTTCGGCCTTCAAGTCCATCCGCTATATTGGAGACTTGAAAGAGAAAGTCAATCAAAAGGCTGATTTAGTTGAGCATAGTCTTATATGCTAAGATAGCTCTTGTGTCTACCCAGTGGCGGACTGTGTGTTTGGTTGCCAAGCCTTCGGTGGGCATTTACACAACTTAATACCACCATTATCACATTACATTTATATAAAGTCCCACATATGACACAAAAGACAATAATACGTCATACTTACCAGAGGTGCTGATTTTCAAATAGACACAAACGTAACACAGACTATTAGTAGTCCAGGATGCCAATATTTAATATTTGGAGACGATATTCACCATATCATGGAGGGCGAAATGAAACAGTCCCATTGCTGATGTAATAACACCAGCACTACTGATTAAAGGCGCTGGGCGGATTAGATTAGTATGGCAACGCAGATGTCGAGGTCTGATTGGTTGAAAGATCCAATATCCACATACCCGTATTAGAAGCAGTACCGAAAAGAGAAACAAAGAAAATAGACTGTTGGGCATAAGTAAATACAGTTTCATGGAACAAATACTGTATTTGAATTGAGGTTGTAAATGTAGATCAGTGCGTCTGATAGTGTTAACCGCCTACCACTGATAATCAGGTGAATTCTGCTTATGTGTCATATGTCTTTCAATCTTCGACTAGTGTTGTGTGTATAGCTGTGGAAAAAAAGACAAGAGAGCACTGCAGAATGATCAGTTTCTCAGATTTTTCTATTTATGTGAATATGTTCAAGTCAAATGAACCTTTTTGTTTTATTCTGTAAACGACTCCCAATTTCCGGTGTTTTTTCAAGTACTACTATAGTGTAGTTATTTGTAGAAAATGAAAAATGGTCAAAACAACAAAAAAGGTCTACGTTTTTTTTTGCTCTCTTAGCTATATGAGCTATATGAGTTTGTGACAATTAAAAAAATATATACAGTATGTATTTTATATTTTTTGTTTTATATATTTTTCTGATTTTTGTTTTGTTTTGTTTTGTAAAAATATCTTTGATATTGATATTGAAAGAGTTTTAAAAATATATCAAAAAAATGTTTTTTCAAATATACATCATTTATCAATTATTATTATTTAAAAAAAGATCTACATTGCGTGTGTATGCAGGAGGCGTTGGCATGAACCTCACAGCCGCCGACACCGTGATTTTCATGGACAGCGACTTCAACCCACAAAACGACCTGCAGGCAGCCGCGCGCTGCCACCGGATTGGCCAGCACAGGTGCCCACCACAATCACGTCATCTTCGTGATGATGTCATCATTTACCAGTAGTGGGAAATGTAAAAAAAAAAAAAAATCTCCAAAGCTGAAACTGTGAAAAACTGTTTAACGTGCTATACCTCCGTCATTTAGTATGACATAGTTCTCCCTCTGCTCATTTTTTAGCACTTCACTTCAAACACGTACCAATATATTTACAAACTAATCTCTGAATCCACTGCAATAAAGTAGTTGAATCAGAACTTCTACAATTTTTTTCCTACCCAGTAATTTATCTTGACTGGGTGTATTATCTTCATTTTTTTTCATTTTGAAATCTTGTTTGCAGGCCGGTGAAAGTCATCCGCCTGCTCGCCAGAGACACGGTGGAGGAGATCATGTACTCGCGCGCCATCTCCAAGCTGGAGCTCACCAAAACGGTGATCGAAGAGGGGCGCTTCTCTCTTCTGGAGCGCGCGCAATCTGCGGCGGCGGGACTGCATGTGAGCACGACACTTGCACCCCAAATAAACGACAACACGCCCACCGCTCTTCTTCCGCCATCCTTCAATTACAGGCACCTCACGTCCTGTTTGTGCTGGGGGTTTTTTTTCTCCCAATCTGAGCCGTGATTGCTCGTCGTGAGTAGTTGTGATGTCATTTTCAGTCGTCAGAAGACAAAATGGCCGCCCCCAGAGATGCCTAAAAACAAGTGGATTATCACTTATTCCACAAACGCAATATTTATCAGAATGCCTTGTTATTGCCTTGTTAACATATTCTTGAAAAAAACCCCCAAATGTTTGTGTTGACTTCCGCTTTAAAGAGCGGTCTTATTTTTTTGATCTTGTCTTAAATTTGCCTCGCTTTTAGCTCAGCGAGATCTTGAAGTTTGGTGTGGACAAGCTGCTGTCCTCCGACGAGAGCTCGGTCCAGGATGTGAAACTGGAGAAGATCCTCGGCACCTCACGTGACGGTCGTTGGACGGTGGACCAAGAGGAGATCGGCGAAGAACCTTCCTCCTTGCAAGAGGAGGAAGACAGTGACTCGGAGTTTGACAGACAGAGTATGTTTTCGCTGTGGAAGTTCTCATCCTCAGAGTCACCCCCACCCACTATATTCCGATTCATGTTACATCACCGATTTTTAAGCTCGGCAAATAGGCGAGTTAACAAATGCAGAACCGCGGTTTGGTGTGTAAAGTAGCGCCTAGGATAAACAAGCTTTTTCTGTACACACAAAATGGCAACAAATTGTACTCGCAGACCACATGTACTGCTTCGAGGGCAAAGACTACAGCAAGGACCCCAGCTCGGAGGACCGGAGGAGCTTCGAGCGCCTGCTGGAGGAACAACTCGCTGAGCTGCAGAAAGCCGGCGGGGAAGGCCGAAGTCTACGAAACAAAACCGATGTAGGAGTTTCTCATGACTACTTATACACGCTGAAGACAATACAGTAATATTGAGACACAACTTGGTTAATGAACTAGTTTTAGGTTGGACTAGACCACTTAGTGCCACCCTGAATCCTAATTATGTTGCTGTGTGAATTTATCTGGTTTTGAAAAAAAAAATATATATCCAGGTGACGCCGGCAGCGGGGCTCAACTTCCCCACCAGGAAGCGGCGCCCTCTCACGGGGGCGGAGCTGGAGCTGCGGCGACGGAAGCGCGAGGAGGCGGCGGCCAAGCGGGCCAAATACGAGGCGGATGCCAAGAAGAAGCAGGAGGAGCACAAGTACAAGAAAAAGTAAAAGACCCGCCAGATCGTGCAGTGTTTGCTTGCCTTTGTTGAGCCAAGGTATATCATTTTACCACCGACCACAAATGTCACGAAAAGTGGCCGCACAAACTAAATGTAGCTTCTGCCATCTTTGGGATTGTTCTGCCTGTCACTATACGTTGACGGCATAGATAGTTGAACAAAGATGGGTTACTTGTAGTACCGTGACAACGTAGAATATTCAAACCGCATCATTTCGTCCAGCACAAGTTCACTAGCTTAATACTAACATATCATGCAAAATACCATAGACAGGCTAATGGAAATTAGCATGGATGTTATAGTAATTATCAGAGCTGGGCATTTCACCCAAAAAATTGTGGTCCGTTTACCGCCTTCTGCCTACGGCCGGGGTACCCTTCTGCTGTTCATTTATCCGCCATTTTGTCCGGACCAAATAGCAATCGCCTATAGGCCTGAACCGACTTGCATTTCAAACGGGCTTCCGTTAACGTTTCTGACTACCAACTTTGACCGTCTAAAAAAAATAAAATAAAATAATAATATTGTTGTGCGCAGGATGGCGTGGTGGGCGTCCAGCGGCTACAGATCCTGCTGCCTGAAGTCTGTGGACAGCGAGGAAGACGAAGAAGGCGAAGAGGAGGAGGACGGCAGCAGCGTGAGCTCGGCCGACTCGGATAGCGGCGCCATCCACTACGTCCTGGGAGACGTGACGCATCCTCGCGCCGCCCGTGGGGACGCCATCATCGTCCACTGTGTCGGTGTGTACCGCCCTTTGCTCCTCTTCACCAACATGACGTGACGGTATTATCACCTCATGAAATGATCACACGGGAGATACAGCCGATGCCGCTTAGTAGGCTGATCACCCATATTTGGTATTCAATCGCAGTAAAAATGAAAAGATTGGCGGCAAAATTTGGAATGATACAAAACCCAGCACTTTATTTAAATGCTTTGAAGCATATCGCTGGCGTCAGCTGAAACCTTGTACCTCCGAAATCATCCCTTTTCAGGAGACCCCAAAGTGGAAGAAAAATTGCAATTTTGCAATTGGTTTTAGTGGGCCACACCTCAACATATCCCACAATGCATCTTGAAAAGTAGCTAGCAACCCATTGTCATTACAATGATGTTGTAGTTCCAGACAGCAATGACACGATGCTTCAAAACGCACAACTTTTTGGGCCTGCGTACCACTGGACACTTCCGTCGTACCAGGAGTGCCCGCTCACTCAGACGGGTTTTCGACGATTCATCAAAAGTAGAGCGTAACACAACTGATTAGTCATTTGTCAGGCATGATGCTCTTTTTACCTCAAATGAAACATAGAAGGAGATATGTTGTCTTGAAAATACATTTGTAATCCAAATTTCCTTCCTTACTCCACCTGTGTTGCTGTTAGATGACTCGGGCTGGTGGGGCAAAGGAGGCTTGTTCACCGCGCTGGAGGTGCGGTCGGATGAACCCCGGCGGCAGTACGAGCTGGCAGGAGAGATGAAAGGTAAGAGGAAAAAAAAAATTGGGATGAAGTCGGAGGAAGAATCAGAAGCATAACAAAACAAGAAGCTGACTAAAAGTCTCAAGTTGGCTTCCTTTGTGTGCCCTTGTTTATGGAAGCCCATTCCCGCCAGTAAAAAAAAATAAATAAAAAAAATTCGCCAGCAAAAAAAAAATGTTTTTGTTTTGTTTTTGTCCCGCTGGTAAAAAAAAAAAAAAAAATCTTTCACGTGCAAGCCCCATCCACTGGCAATCTCTGTTTGTTAAAATGATGTGAGTTGTGGTTTTATAGGTCTTTATTCGATATAGCCCATTACGTTGAAGCAAAGGGTTGCACGCACTAGGTGGGAATACCTCCAGTCTCTTCAGATGCCGTCTATATCAAACATTATTAGCGGACACAGTACAATTAAGAAAAAATTTTTATTTTTTTTTACTGGCGGATTTTTATTTCTTTTTTTTACTGGCGGGAATGGGCTTCCATACTCATTGGACTACTGTAAGAGCGCTTCGTTTTTTTTTCTCCACAGACTTGGATCTCGGAAGCGTGCTGTTTTTCCCCATCGATGACAAACAGTCCCGACTGGACGGGAACGATCACGTAGGTTCCGAGCATTTGCTCGCGCGTGCACGAGGCGCCGTGTGTGACTTCCTCCCCTGATTTCCATTGTGATACGGCCAGCTTGCTCGCAGCGGCCGTCACATGTTTGCATTGAATGAGTGTCGAACATCCTCCGCTCCCTCCTCAGCTGGCCCTCATCGTCGCACAGCAGCGAGACAAAGCCAACAAGTTGTCGGGCATCTTCCTGACGGCGTTCGACCAAGGCCTGAGGAAGATTCATGCCGCCGCCAAACGGAATAAAGGTGGAAATGCATCGCCATAAATCCAAATGCACTCAGTCAGACACTTCATTAGGTACACCTGCATTGTGATGAGATCAGAGGCAAAGTCATACATGAGTTATGATTTTACATGAGTTATGTTCTATTCCTTTCAAGTTAGTCGTACTTTTTCAAAAGAATAGTTTTCTTTTTACGAGACAGTGTTTTATTTGTACAAGAAAAACTTTTTTTTTTGTTACAAGTACAGTAGTCTTAGTCATGTTTTTCTATTTAACCAATAAATAAGAAATAGTCATATTTTTTCAAGTTAAAGGAAAATTCTAATATTATGAGAACAGTTAATAACACTCTTTTTTGCCTGGAATAAAGTAAAAAAAAAAAAAAAAAATCCAAGGAAAAATTAACTGAGATTACAGCCTTATGTTTTCGAAGATAGTCGTATTTTTATGAGACTAAAGTCATAGTCTTATGAAAATAGTAAAAAAAAGAAATTCTAAGAAATCGCCCCAATGTTTCTTCACTATTAAGTTGTATTTTTAAGAGAAGAAATTTGTGTTTTCAAGATTGAAAGGTCATTTTTTAGTATTCGTGGTAATTTACGACAATATAATACAATAACTTATTGTTATAAGGGTTTTTTTACTAGATAAAAATTCACTTTTTTTTTTGAGAAAAAAAGTCCAAATATTAAGTGTACGTTTTTATTTTTTCGAGATTTAGATTAAAACGTCATATTAATAGTCTTTTTTTTTTTTAATAAAAAGTCACATTTGATTAAGAAAAAAGTCGTAATATTAGTCTTTACTAGTCTTTTTTTTTTTTTTTTTTAAGAAAAGGTTTTTAATAGTACAAAAATCCCACTTTATTTTACTCGAGAATAGTCAAATTTGAATAAACTGTCAAATATAAATCAAAGTCCTATTTCTTCAGCTCACGTTTTACAAGACTTCCATAAATAACGTGTTGGCCCGGCACAGCGTTTTGTCGTCGTCGTCGTCGTTGCAATTTTTTTTCTTCGCGGTTAGACTTGACTGACGGGATATGCTGGGACATTCCCCCCCCCGCCACCCCCCGCACTGTCACCGCCGCGCTGCCTCTGTGACTACACTGGAATGCGTGCTCGAAGATCACACGGCTGGCGGACACTTCAAAAGGAGGGAGGACTAAAGCTGATGGGAGCGCTTGATTTTTTTTCCTCTTTGTCTCCATCATCAAGCGAGCGTGCACCTGCCTCGCATCGGCCACTCCACCAAGGGCTTCAACTGGTACGGCACGGAGCGTCTGATCAGGAAACATCTGGCTTCCAGAGGCATCCCCACGTTCATGTATCCTTTTTTGACAACCTCATTGTTTTTATTTATTTATTTACTTTTTTGGCCTTGTATTTTCAAGTTTTATTTCTTGACTTGCATTCTTTGTTTTGTTTGTTTTTTTTCATTTTATCTGATAATTATAACTTGTTTGTATTATATTTGTATTTTTTTGCCTAATACTTTTATTCACTATTCTTTTATTAACAAGGGAAATATTTATTTTCCTTTTTGCTTATATTTTTGGGCCTTTCATGCTTATTGTGATATTTTTATATTTATTACTGCGACTTCCATATTTTTGTTTTGCTTTTATTTATTTATTTTTCTAATTATTTAATGAGCTGGTAATTTTAACTTGTTTTCTCTTTGTATTTTGTTGTATTTATTTTTGCTGCATTTTTTTTCCCTCCCTTGTATTTATTTCTATTTTCTTTTTATATTCTATTAGTATTATTGATCATTTTTATTTTTCATTTTTAAAGTTTTGCTGCTTTTATTTCAATTTCAAACATTTTTCATTTTTGGTGACTTATTTCCTTTTTTTAGAATTTGTGCACGCATTATGTTCAATTGTTAAATTATATATTTTGCAAAAACTCTGATGCTAAAAAAAAAACTGGAAAAAAATTAAATTGGGCCACTTTTGAGTCAAGGTCTCAGTGTACTTGCATGAAATCTGGTTGTTTTCGTCCAAATTATGCAAAAATGTATTTTCCCCAACTTAAGTTCCGTCTTAAAAGACAACCTTCAATTTAATAAATTCCTGCTTTATTGGACAAAATCTCCCATTAACGCCATGTTTGAGCTCCTCTTTCCCTTTACCTGGCTGACAGATACTATCACAGCCGCAGCGGCAACAACACGGCCGCCGCCACCACCTCTTCGGCTTTCTCCCCGGAAGCGCAGGCGCACAGCTCGCCCTTCGGCGCCGCAGACACACAGGAGGCAGGCCCGTCCCCCCCCCGGACAGCCCAGACCTCCTCCGAGCTACCGAGTTTCATGAGGGGCATCCGTGTGTTCTTCTATAACCTGACGGCAACGGACAGGAAGAGGCTGGCCCGCTACCTCATCACATATCCTCGATCACCGTCACTTTGTGCAATAGAAATAAATTTAATCACTAGAAATGATACAGGAAATGATGTTTATATTATATTATTAATTATTTTATAATTAGAAAATATACAAAAGTCACGATCCACTTTATTTTTTCTATTTTGGTTCAAGTATCATTTGGACTGATGCCCCGCCCACAAATAGCCCAAATTTGTGTATAATTAAGGCCCATTGAAATACATTGGGTTAAAAAAAAAAAAAATCAACCCTAAATCCTCCCTGCAAAAATGCGGATTATGGGGCTGGAAAATGGGGGGGAAAAAAAAAAAAAAAAAAGGATCTTGCTGTACCAAACAAATCGCGCGAGTGAGTCAATGATGAGAAAATCCGAAAGTCACAACAACTACAACTAATACATAGGAGATCATTCACGCCATGTGTCATATAATTTATGTGAGAGCTCCTCTGAAAATTATTTGTGATCACGTCAAGGGACTCATGCGAGATCACATGGTTCACGATGTGCTATAATTAGTGTCACCAGTTATTTGATGCCAACATTATCATTTTATGACAGACACCACCTTACACAAATTGAAAGAACAAATCACTAGAATGAATCAGCAGTCAAAAAGTTGCATTGCAAGTGTGAGATCATTTATTTGCTGCAAGTGCATTTGTGAGTGTGGCTCTCCTTTGTTTTTCCGCTTGTGTTGAAAAAAAGTAACTCGTTCTAATTAGGGGTCGAACTGATTAGTTGGCTTTTACTTGACTGCTTTGACTTTTAACACTTGAAGTCGACTAACTGCTAATCGCATGTTTTAGACTCGAACGCTCTGTGGAGCAGCGAAACGTGCTGCCAAAAAGTCCTCAGACATCTACGTACATCCAAGAACACCAAAATAAAATGGTGGTGGATAAGAACAGCTGTTTGCGGTCTCTCGGCTTTGTGGTCTAATTTTTCCATGTAAACCGCCTTTCCCTATCTTGCATTTTAACATGACCTCTATCACTAAAAAAAAACAAAGCCTTGTTTACGTTTGAAATGACTAGTCCACTAGCTCCAAACGTGACCTTCACATCCCACAATGCAACACGATTCCAAAAACGTTTCTAACGGCGATTGTAATAGCCGAGGCTAAGAAGGAAAACTGCTAGTCACATCTACCACAAGCTTATTTTTGTATTCTTATATCCTCGCGGACGTATGAAGACTGTGCCGCCTTGTTGGCCAGATATTTTGCTGCCACGCAAAGTGTTAAAGTCCGGCAATGGCAGCAGAAGGGACAGTCGTAAATCCTCTGTAAATTAGCCTATTGGAAGACCGGAGGCCCAAAAACACGTGTTTAGCGGTTAGTTGACTTCAAGCTTTAAATGTTGATGCGGAGTAGTAGTAACGTCGACCGATCGATTAGTTGACTAATTGGTTCCACCCCTTTTAGCACGTATTCTTCTATTGAATACTACTGAACACAGCTGGGCATTTTTACTACAAATTGGGCGTCCGTTATACGTCATCCGTCTGCAGCGTCCGTCATTCCATCATTCGCCTTTTTTCCCGGGGGGAAAAAGATATAAAAGTATGAGTAAAAAAAGTACGAGTAAAAGTATATACTATGATCCGGTCCGCCTCTAATTTTAAACGGGCATCCGTCGGCGATTCCGACTAAACTTTAACTTTGCCAACTGTACACACAAAATAGAATGCTAACTTAGCACACAACTGGTAGGTGTGACACACAAAATGGCGGCACTGGGCACGCACGCGGGGAGATTATAGCTTTCTATGGTAATACGTGAAATATTGCTGGCTCCGTAGCTTAATTCACTGCATCACTCTCAATATCGTAACTCATCACTCTCCAACTGCTCTCTCTTTCCCGCTCATTCTACTACAAGCTTTAGGGTGTGTGACTTCCCTCCTTGTTTTACTGTTTACGGGTCTACGCATCAAGGTTCCTTAGCTGCATTGCACTTATGACGGCGACGAAGAGGAGGTGATGAGCGGCGAAGTCACGCACATTGTGGCCGAGGTGGAGCACGAGGTCCACTCTCAGGTTAGCCACTGGAATTTTGCCCTGTCTGACAACATCCGCATGGATGATAATGTGATTATTTAGGGCGTTCTTGTTGTGTGTGAAAGCAGGAGCTGCGGGAGCTGACGCGGCGCTACGATCGGGCCGTGCCGGTGCGCAAGGCCTGGCTGGAGGCCTGCTTCTCCAAACAGAGACAAGTCCACAGCGCACTCTTCACACACATGCTCACATAACAACCGTTTGTGTCATAGCTCAGGGTGAGAGCAATAAATAAAGTTATCAACAAATGTCAGTATAGACCTTTTCAAATCGTTTGTAGATGAACGGCTACATCCAGCTAGCAGGAAGTGATTGATTACTGCTAACATCACGTTACACACAATGACAAAAATGTGAAATAGTTGTACTGAAAATATCTCAAGAGTCGTCCACTACAAATTATTTACAATTATACACAATTAATGCTTTATGGCTTACATTTTTTCAGTATCATACTAATCCCCTGAATTGTTTTATTAGTGATGAAAAGGATCATAAGCCTACTAGTATTACAAGTTTGTAAAGTATGTTTCTGTACTTTTAGTGTGGCTTTTGACGCAACTACCGCCACATGCTAATAAAGAGATTAGAATGTTTCATTGGCAACAAACTTACTCAATTGATTTTAAACCTATTTGTTGGACTGCTGACACATTTAACTATTGATAATAAAGAATCGGTGTGTAGAAGTCCCACAGGGATCCGCGCTCGAACCAGTTCTGTTCAGTCTTTACGTTTGCCTAACAGCTGGATTGGCACCCAGGAGAGGACTGAAGGTCTTTATCTAGTCTCTTTACATCGGAAAGTGTCCTTGGGTTCTATCACCACATCCTGTGTGAATGAGGCTGAAACTGTTCATCTTCATTGACATCTGCTCCTGCAAACACACTTAAAAGTACAGTTGGGATAAGGAGTAATGCAAACTTTTAACTTGCGTTTAGGTATACGCAATTTTTTTGGCATTATTTAAGGTCCATTGTTGAAATTGTGTTTCTTAAATATGCAGTCGAATCAATGTGCAATTGCTTAATAATAAATGAAAATAATAAATAAATAAAACGAGACCACCGGCCCCACGTTTAGGTACACGTGTTGTGTAAAGTTGAGTATATACCTGACACTGCGTGAGAAGTAGGCGGCAGGCGTGACTTGGCGGAGAGCCACAGACAGAAAGACAGTGAGCGAGTGCACCTCACTTCAGATAACGAGACAAGACTGAACCGACCAAACGTCTCTAATGTGAACCGAAGACTTTGGACCACACAGCGGACCATTCCCCAGAACGTAGCCGCAGAGCGAGCTCGTTTTCCGGCGAGAGAGTTTGGGCGTCGTCGGTCAGGATTCTCACAACCACCACAGGCTGGATCGACGGTAAGAGAAATGTTTCCTTTTTTGTAGCTTGTGCAACATGTGTAACGTCACGGGGGTTAAAAAAAAAAAAAAAAAAAGTACACTTGTATGTTATTGTTGTAACACAGACTTAAAGTTCTGGAACATTTTAGTAAGCTCTTGAACAAAGGAAAAATATAACAAAGAGCAGAAAAGATTGAGGTCACATAACCGCAAATGTCATTTTAAATCTCACTTTGCTTGTCATATGTTATTTGATGGAACAAATTGGCAACATGGGCTCGGAGGGAAAGTCGAAAACTCGAGATGGCAAAAGGAATGAATGACTCTGCCGACATAAATAAAATTTAATGATTTTTAAACGACTGAATGTTAATTTTGTAATCGACGTCATCGCACGTGGGCCAACTCAACTGTCAACTACTTCAAAAGCACGCAGAAAGTCCCTGAGTGTGCGTGTGTTCTTGTTTTTCTATTTTTGTGACACAAGCCTTGCATATACCATCTTTATGAGTCTTCTTACTGATTTACTGATAAAAGTAACATAAAACAAAGAAAAGTGCAGGTTGAATATTAAAACAACCACATAATTTTTTCTTAAAAACCACTAGCTTAATGTTAACACTTAATGGGAAACTCCAGAGATGGGCTAACAACTAGCAGCGGTGTTGTTTTTTTTCTTGGGTTTTTTTTTTTGTCTCCATGCGTCAAACAATAATTAAGAAGTCGCAAGACGTGAAAGTTGTCACATGTTATTGTCAGAATACTGTTATTGCTGAAGCCACGAGGAGTATCGTTCTTAATCAATTACATTCCTTGTGTTTTGCTAGATATCTCTTGTGTGTCATTTGCTAGTTATTTACGTTACAGCTGAAGTCAAATTTACAAGCTAACATTTTATGCAGCAGCGTTCCCTTCTGTGGACTGAAATTAACATCAAAGTGGTCAGAGGCTTGCACTGTAAACGTCGCAGTCAACAGTGGGGGGCAGCGCTACGCAAAGTGTCACCCTTCTTAGATGTCTTTAAAATGATGGATTAATCTATGTAATTGTCGAGCTGGGCATTCATCTATGCTTTAGTCCGTCTATGAGTTCCCGTCTATATTTCAGACCCGCCCGGTGAGTCGGAGTCAGCCAAACGGCGTCGAGAACGGACTTTACCGGTACCACATCACACGCAGGTGCCCCACTCCTTAAAAAATAAAACAGCGTTGTATACCGTTCGGTCCCACACATGTGCCCCATTTTGTTTTATTTCACCAATCACCACGCTGTGCGTGTGTCTGTTGATTTTGTCTGTTGTTATTTTTCATTTATTTGGCGGCCTGTCTGCTTGTGCGGCGCCTCTGTGTGACGTGAAAATATGTTCTCGACGCCGATTGGCTGTCGCCGACGAGGGACAAACAGGGACCATGTGGGTCGACCGGAAGTACCGCCCAGAAGTTCTAGACGGATAGACAATGCCCAGCTCCGATAATATAGATGATATTTATGTGCGGAATTTAAGAAATATTTCAATTTTTCCACAAAAAGGGTAAAAATGTAAAGTAGAAGATTCGACCCGGCCCGTGTACTGTAGGTGGGCGGGAAACTTTTGAGGGGACCTGATAACATTCATCATCTCCTATGAGAATGTGACATTTGATAGTAAACTACAAAAAGATATTTTGCTTTTGTCGCGTGCAGTACAACACACATGGATGCAAGGAGGCTCAATCATGCTGCCAACTTGCAAATCTCCAAATAGGTGAGTGACACCCTTACTTGCTTTTAAGGGGAAAATACTTGTTAACCAAAGTACAACCAAATCTTTGTCAGAAATTATCTTGTTGGTAAGATGCTGTCAGCCGTGACTGATTTTGTGACATTATAGAGTCGCTCAAGTTAATGGAGACTCTTCCAACACGGAGAAGAACGGATTCGACGGAACTTAACGGGATGCTACTGTTAACAATGTGCAACTAAATCCTAAATTTAACGCGACAGTTACTTACGACACACGACGATAAACAAACGACGGGAAACATACACACTTAAGTAATATAATTAACGACCTTATGACGGAAAGGTTCAGTGATGTTACACAAACGGTGATTTTATTCACAAGAACAGTTCATTTAAAGGGCAGTTGCCCATCCTTGGTCGAGATTACTACTACTTATACAACTATTTATTTCTTGAAACTGCATTCCGTACAAGAGAGCACTCGCTTGTTGGTACCCTTACATGTAAACAAAATGTACAGAATTCATCCCGTTGCCAGTTTGGAATATTTACTGTATGCTTTCTAACAATGAACAGTACTTAATTGTACCTAGGGGTTCAACTCAATAGACTACATAACCAAAAGTTGTACCTTGGAGAACAAAAATGGACCCCACGCAGTACCTTTTTTTCTGACAGTCCAAATAAGGGTTTAATTGTAAAAGTGTTCCTGCCCAGTTGGTTCGTGAACAACAGCAACACGCCGCAAGAGGACGATGAGACCATGAGCGCCGAACAGCGAGAAGCAACCGTCGGCGCCGAACTGGACTCGGCCGCCCTTTACGACCGCGTGGGCTCCGGCTTCTCCTCTAGGCTCCGCACGCAAAGTTTGGAGCAGGACAGGGAACGCGAGACGGACACCAATTCCTGCCTCAGCTACCGTTCCTTCCCGCTGACTCCGTTTCCGAGCCTGGCGGACGACAGCTGGCCGCAGCAGCCCGGTTTCTCCGGCGACTGGTCGGGATATCCCAGCAGCGGACCTTCGTCCGGGTCGGACGCCAAAGAACTCTGCAGCTGCTGCAGCCAGACCTTCCGGTCCGGACACAAGTTGAGCCTGGAGCAGCCGTGCTCGCTGCGCTCCGAGCCGCCCAGCCGGCACCTCACGCTGCCGCCGTATATGTGCTCGCCGCCGGGTGCCGCCTGCTGGGCCCAGTGTCCCGCCGACGCTCCGGCCGGGGGGCCCATCAAGCTGCCCTGGCATCAGAACCGAGCGGCTTACGCCCCGCAGCACTGTGAGTCTCGGCTTGTTGTTCGCTGCGCTGATTTTCCTGTGCTGTTCTCAGCTTTGGTTGTGTTGTCAACACGCAGGTGACTGCAGACCTCCCTGGGGCCGAATCACTCCAATGTGAGTTCTTCTTTTGCTTTGGAATTCTTCACATGGAATTCTTATTCATGTCACAAAAGCGGGAAAGTTTGACAGAAAATAAGCGTCTTTTTCCGATTGGTCAATCCTGGATCGGCTGAATTTGAATTGTGTCATAAACGCTGCCATACAAAACTTACTTCCTTAATGGTGTCATGAGTACTCTATTGACAAATCGTTTACGTCACGTGTTTTTACTTGTATCCCGTCCAAACTTTAATTTGCGTTTCCTTTTGTTTAGTTTAACACTCCTTGAGGCTCAATTGAGGTTCATTTGATGATTATGGAAGTCAGGATTTTTAAAACTTGATTTTTCAAAAACACATTAGTTCAAACTTTTATATCAAAGGCAAAGGACAGCACAATATAACTAGTACAAAAAGACAAATAGAACAAAGACCACAACTACAACTGCTACTTAAGGAGCAGCAACGCGTACAAACGCAGCATACAACAAATGGCAATTAAATGTTGTATATTTTAACACCAAAATGTCCAACCAAATCATAATAATTTCAATTTTTGAAAGCCTGCCAGGTTAATGCTAATATAAAATGCAAAACACTGCAGACTGGCTAATGCCGCATTTTTAATACAGTATTAGCATCAATGTTATAAACAACTGCTACTTTAAAACACACAGAGCAACAACACATACAAACAGCCGGCAATACTCACAGTGATATCTTCTCTCTGCTTTGTGGGAATAATGACTATTACGAAGCTTAGTAGGGGATCTTCTCTGCCTTTTCTTCTTCTCTTGTTATGCAGTATCTCTTCCAGTAGACCTCAGTGCCGCCCAGCATATTGTGGCACAATTTAAGGAGGTTTATTTCTAGATGACCATTTCATAAGATTCATCACCAAGACATCTGATCATATGTTTCATTCTTTTTTTTTTTTTGCCCTCCACCACTGGCCACAGCGTTCCGCCCGCCGAGAAGCCGCCGACGCACAGCTTGCCGCTGTCCCTGGAGCAGAGTAAGTGGCCTGCGGCTCCGAAGAGAAGCGCGATGGGCCATCTTTAACGTTGTTGCTGCATGTGCAGGGAGGGTGTTCGTCACGTACGAGGCAGACAACGACGCGCACGTCAACGAGATCATCAAATTCGTGGCCCTGCTGCGACACAACGGCTTCGACACACACGTACGAGATTTTAAAAAGCTTCCCGTTAATCACCTTTTTTTTGTGACGCAGTGGTTCTCAACTTTTGTCACCCTGGGATGCGCATTTTCCTATTTTCTGTCACGCTGTGGAGCTGTTTTGAAGGATGGAAACTTAGACAAGGTGGAGGGAATTATGAACAGTTCTAAATAGTGGTCAGTGTTAGCAAAAAATCTTCAGGCCTCTGCTAAGACGCAGCAAAAAAAACAAAAAAACAAACAAAAAAAAAAACTACTAGAAAAATTCACGACCCACTTTTATGTGCATCAGTGGTTCTCAAACTTTTATACATCAAACACACCTTAAAAATATGTATGAAATGTATAAAAAAGCTTGAACATTAACACTGCATTAAAATATAGCAAAATACAAAACAAAAAAATATTTTTTTATTCACTACTTTTTTACATACATTTTTAGTGAACACATTAAAAATGACATATTTTAAAACAAAAGTGATTAAATGCAAATGTAAAGTTAACTACAACTGAACTATACTTAGCAAGTACTACATTTAAAAAAATAAATAAATCAGAAGCAAAGAAAAAGCAAAAAAAATCAGAAGCTACTGTTGCATTATGCCGATTTTGAACATTTAACTCAATGTCTAAGATTTCACATTCTACTACCGGGAGAATGCATACCATAATTTGAAAATCACAGATGTGAGTAAGAACAATAAAACATGTTCAAAATGTGTGGGGACCTGCAGCAAAGAGTGAAAAAATGCCATTAATTTTTTTTACATCATTTCACCATATGCAGGGATTGAAAAAAAATATCGCTCCTTTTTGACTGAGGACTAGAAAGTACAGATATCTAGTTTTAAAATGAAGAGTTAAAACGGCATCAGAAGACTCTATTTACATGAAGTACACTTCCCAGCCTTGAGAGTGACTGTTCTATCAAACGCGCTGCTTTCAGATCGACATATTCGAGCAGCAGTTCCGTAGCATCAGCAAGATCGACTTCATGGAGCGCTACCTCAGCGAGGTAAAAAGTCGCCACCTCCTCTGGGGGTTTAGGTCAGGAGCCCTAACCGACCGGTGTCATCTGTCCCCTCAGAAGGAGTACCTGATCATCATCATCATCAGCCCCAAGTACCACGAGACGGTCACCGCCTCCCACGTCAGCCCTGACAACGACGAGAGGATGTGCAATACCGTCTACATCCACAAACAGGTCCAGAAAACCGTAAACCAATGGAAACATTCCACTGGTTAGCTTCTTGTTGACGGCGTGGCTTCTTTTCGTTCAGCTTCAGAATGAGTTCATCCAGAACGGAAGCAAGAATTTCCGCTTTATTCCCATTTTGTTCCCTGGGGCGAAAAAGGTAAGACGGAACAAATGTACTGTACTGGATTAATAGGATGTTCGAGCCCTTTTTTAACAACGGCCTGACCAATTCATCGTCCGGCTAATTTAATTGGCTGATATTAGATCTTTTAAAATCGGCACACAGACTGTTGACGTAAATTCCAAATAAAATGGGTCCCACGACTGAGCCTTGGGGCACCCCTTTGATAACATCCACAACAGAAGAAGTGGATCTCACTGAACCAATGAGAAGCAGATTCTGAAATGCCAATACTACATAAGGTGTTAATCTGTTCAATAAGAAGAGCAACACCATATTTTCCAATGTCCAGAGCCTCAAAAAAATCAACAGTTCTACCTGTCATAGTGTAGAAAGAAGTTAACTCCTCCATGTGCTTGTTTGTGTTACTTGCAGCGTCACGTTCCCAACTGGCTGCTGAACACGCACGTGTACGGTTGGCCGCGCGACCGTGACGACATCCTGCGACGGCTGATGAGGGTTGAGAAGTACAACCCGCCGCCCATCGGAGAACTGCCCACCATCGTTTCCATCCCCATATAGAACTTTTGTCGATAATGCTTCGAAACACTCGGCGCCAGGGTTCCTTCTGGGTGGCAGAAAGTGTGAAAAAATTTTTTTTTTAAATCCTGATGCTAAAATCATCATTCACGACAGTTGTCTGTTTTGTAAATGGCTCTGCTTTGGTCAAATGACACACAGGAGTTTGTTTACAAATGGTGGCTTCAAAGTTTTTGCCACCCTGAAGTACACGTGACGTCATGGTGAAAAGATCCGTAGAACATTCCGGTTGGTTTGAGGAGGACGTCCCAGCGTGTCGGTGAGGTTCTCTAAGAACATTCCTTGAATTTATAGCAGCAGCGCTGTGAAGATGAAAAGACATTTTTTGATGCGATGGGATGATGGGTGACTCCAAGGGCAATGGGCTCTTAAGTTTTTTTTTTTTTACATTGTTTTTGTGTGTGAGATTTTCCCAACTGTTGAATGGAATCTCACTTTACAATAAACATTTTGGGCTCTATTTTTTTTTTCTTTTTTTAATAAAAACAAATGGTATAGGAAAGACAACAATCTGAAATGTATTTTAAAAAAATCCTAAATGTTTATTAAAAGTATTAAAAGAAAAACAGTCACCCGAATTAAATAAAAAGGAATATTTCAAAGAAAAATTATATAAAACTTGCATTAAACACCAAAATGGGTTTGGCTTGTCAGCAAGGGGAAATGCAGTCGACGCTGAGCCCCTCCCGGATGGCGATCTTTAAGGGAGCGTCTAGACACCCCGTGGAAGAAACTCATTTCGGCCGCTTGTATCCTGGATCTTGTTCTTTCGGTCGCGATCCACAGCTCATGTGCCTAGAAATTCTGTCCATGAAGGAATTGGAACAGAATTGATGTATCTATATTTTCTTAATGGCTGTAAAAGTGAGTGGGGAGCGAAGGGACAGTTTCAGAAAAGGGGGGTGACCCCCAGCACCCTTCCCAACGACACCCCTGTGTTTCGCCAGTAATTTCAATAAGCGCTTCTCTCGAAAAACCGCGAGTGGAGTGGACGGGCGGAGCTTGCGGTTTTTTGACTCACCCTCCTGCACTCCTTCCACCCAAATGGGGTCATCCGCCATGCAGCTGTTCACACGGCATGTCAAAAGTGGTTTAATAGTTTTATTTTCACAAAAGAGGTAACACTGCAGATGCTCATAAAGACATCATTACAAAAAAAAAAAAAAAATCTGAATACAGTGTTTCATCTGTATATTGAAAAGTACATGAAATAATATTAATTTTAATAACAAAAAAAAAATGACATCTGTAATAAAAGTGGATTACAAAGTGACATTGGATGTAAATACATTGCGTTTAGGATAAGTACAAACACTGAAGTGCTATTTGTTCCAAAGCTACAAAATACACTTAAAAAGCAGGAAGCAAGTTTTATTTGATTTTTTTTTTTTTTTTTTTGCTTTTCAAATTTCCTTCAAGGAAAAAGTACTATAAAATAAGTTACAGTACAGTGAGTAGCTTTTGTGTTTTTTTGTTTTTAAACTTTTTGTTCCCGTCTGGCAAGCAGAAGACACCCGTGCAGGAATAAGAAGAGTTTCTTCATGACACACAAACGCTTCATGACTTCTTTTGTGTGTATGTGTGTGTGTGTGTGCGAGTGCGTGTGTAGAAAGTAGCACGAATACTTCATGTCATGTAACGCGGGGGTGCGCACGTCACACGTCGTCTGCTGGCAAAGGAGGTACGTGTATGTTGAACCTTGGTCTGGTGAAAAAAGCCATCTTCTCTCTGCGGACAAATTCAACTTGAGTCACAAATATTGCCGGGAGACGACAAAGAAATGCTGCTACAGTACGGAAGCGGAAAAAAAAACAGTACGTTTCATTTTCAAACGTCATCTTTTTCACTTTTTAACGCGTTAAATTTCACATTTTACGGGACAGCTTTCAAGTTTAATGTGACCAATGTTTTAACGTGTTAAATTTTCACATTTCAACGTGATAACTAAGTGTCGCGTTTAACATGATGTTTCACATTTTAATGTGGGAAAGTTTCACGTTTAACACGATCATTTTTACGTTTAAATATAATTTTGGCGTCTAACGTGATCAAGTGTTGAATGTGATGTGTCACATTTCACGCGTTAAGTTTCACATTTTAACATGATCCATTTGACGTTTTGCGTGGCAAGTTTCACATTAACGTGATCTTTTTCACGTAAAACGTGATAAGTTCAACATTTTAACGTGAGAAATTTCACACTTTAACATGATAAATTCAAGGTTTACGTGATCACTTTCAGATAACGTTCTAAGTATAATAATTTAATGTTATGAATTTCACAATTTAATGCGATAAAGTTCATATTTTACGTGATAAGTTTGATATTTAACGTGATCATTTTCAAGTTTTAACGCAGCGTCGCATTTAACGTGACACGTTTCATAATTTAAAGTGATAAGTTTATCAATTTAACGTTTCACATAAGTTTCATATCCAACGTGATCATTTTCACATTTTTAACGAAATGACTTTCACATTTTACAGTGATTCGTTTTTACGTGAGAAGTCTCACGTTTTAACGTGATTGCTGTCACTTGTGGGCCATGGAAGCTTTGGCGCAAAAAGTTTCCATTTTTGTAGATTTTGTCATCGAATTTCAGGGAGAAAGAATGACACTGCGGGGCTGATGACGTAACACGCAAAGCCAAAAATGCGTTGGCTTGACCCACCTAAACGTGTGAACAGGAAGCGGCTCCTTGTGGCTCTGCCCCCTCATGTGCAGAAGCTCTTTGGACGCCTTCCTCAGCCTCCTCCCGACCTCCTCCTCCTGACGCTGCTCCTGCTCGCTCTGACCCGCCTGCAATGACGGCGGACGCGCTCACCGCCAAGTCACGGCAAACGACGACCGAAGTGCCTCGGCGGTACGTTTCCAGCCAACGCCTCACCTGTCTGTGGGCCTCTCTGAGCAGGCAGCGGAAGCGCTCGTCCCTCAGGGCCCAGTTGGGCAGCTCTCCGGACTGGCCGGCGGGCTGTCGGGGCGGCGGCTCCTCCAGGCGCAGCTTGAGCTCCCTGAGGGTGCTCAGCTCCTCGCTCAGCTGCCGCTGGCGCGTCCTGCAGGCCTGGAGGTCCAGCTCCAGGTCCAGGGAGGTGCGCGTGGGCTGCTCGGCCAGCGAGGAACGGTACGACTGCTGCTTGTAGCGCAGCGTCCGCCGCTCCAGCGTGTTCCGGACAAACGGCGATTTCTTTGGTAGGGTGGAGCTGTCGCTGTCGCTGCGGTACAGCTGCAATGAAAACAACGCGTGTCAAAAATGTCAAAAGGCGAGACGAACGACTTTTTGCGTTTAAGTGCTAGTGCGCACATTTTTGCACACGTGATGTTGTTTGTTGACATGTTGCGGTTAGTGTACCAGCAATTGATCAGCCTCATGTCAAAGTGGGTTGTTTGGTTTGAGTAATTTAACGACTGGATGCAGTCGTTTACGTAACATGTAACATGCATGATTTTGAAGCTTTATGAGCCTCTCTTGTCAAGCGGAAGTCAACCCAAACACAACATAACTTTTTCAAGAATATGTTCCCAGCAGGCCCATGAGTTGAAACACGGCATTCTGATTAATTATGCGTTTGTGGAATAAGCGTTTTTAGCCATCTCTGGGGGCGGCCATTTTGTCCTCTGTCGATTGAAAATGATATCACAACAGCTCACAACGGCCAATCGCGGCTGTCCTGTTTTCTGAATCTGAGCCGTGATTGGACGGTGTGAGCGGTTGTGACGTCATTTTCAGTTGACAGAAGACAAAATGGCCGCCCCCCAGAGATGGCTAAAAACGAGTGGATTAACACTTATTCCACAAACGCAATATTTATCAGAATGCCAATTCAACTAGTGGGCTTGCATAGAACATATTCTTGAAAAAAAATGTTGACTTTTTTTTCTCTTTCAAGAGCTTTGCCGCCATCTTATGTGGGCGGGCCACTCACCCTGCAGACGTATTGACTGCGAGCTCCGGGAGAGAAGGTCTGAGATCGCACGATGGTGCTGCCGCGCATGAAGGGCGCCGCATGGCCCCAGCGTGCCCCGCCCCTCTCTTTGCCCCGCACTCGCACCGCCTCTGCAAAGTGTCCCTCCGTCATGGTGGCCTTCTCCACCTGCCGGGATGCCCCAAACGCATCACGTTGCGGACTTTTGCGGGCCAAGATTTTAAAAAAATGTTGTTTTTTTTTAATGTGTTGCCGGCTTACCTTCAGTGCAGCCGCCTTTGCCAGCGTCCGTTCGCACGGCGTGCTGTTGTTGCAGCCGCTGTCCACCGACTCAGCCTGCAGCCTCAGTAGCGGGTCTGAGTCCGGGTCGGCGTCAGTGCGAGACAACGGGCCGCATGAGTTCTCCTGGGATGGTGAGAAACCCGTTTAAGTCTCATGAAACTTTAGTTCAGTGAGCACTGAAAGCAGGGCTGGGCAAATGTGTGTCGTATGTCATTTTGGATTTTTAAAAAAAAAAATCAAGTCATTCTCATTACTATTTTTGATTTAATTATCAATTACAAAATAATTTAATATGATAGTTAAAATGTTAAAAGTGATATATATGTAAACTTTTGGAGTCATATTTTTAAAAATGTTATTATTCACAATAAAATAGAAATTACAATTTGAAATTAGCTCAAGTATAATTAACCAATTATTAAATACATAAAATTTAAATGTCATTTCGCGAATTATTTAAAAAAAAATATATATATATATTTACTATTAAGTAAATTATTTCATGAGCTAATGAATTAAAAAAGAATACATATACACTCGCATTAATTTTGCACTTTTATTATTCAAACTATAATAACTTGGTTACTGCATTTAATGAAGCAAACAAAACTGTTACATGTATATACAATATATATATTTTTTAAATTTACTTTAACATACTTCACAAGCGTGTTTTCTTTTTTTCTTAGCCTATTTCTTGTCACATCCCCACAAAAGGGTGTCTGTGACACTAATGATGAAACAGGAAATGTTCTGGCTGCTCAGTACAAGATGAGCAAAATACATCCGCGAGTATTTTCCTGGATGTTATTACTAATGCTGGCTATTATGAAGTCGTATTTACCGGTGCTCTCGGTCGGTGCTCGTCCTCGGGCCCGTCGTGATGTCGCCGCTGGCCTTGAGCCCTCAGCTCGGGTCTCTGAGGCTCCGCCCCCCCGCCAAACATTTGGACCTTCAGCCAGTGGTAGACCATCTCTGCACTCCCTTCGCACTCAGCCAGGCCCACTTGTGCTTTGCCCTACACCATGTACAATAATACAAAATGAACTTTTTTTATTTATATTTTTTCCTTTCCCCCCCACCCTCTGACCTACCAGGAGCTCCTCTTGAGCCTGCGGCCCGAGCGAGCACAGGGACAGCTGCAGGGCGCACCCGGCCAGGGCGTTGGCGGGCACGGGAACGCGGAAGCCTTCGTTGAAGCTCACGTGCGTCTGCGGCTCCAGAGCCGTGCAGCAGTAGAAGGCGCAGGCCCGGCCCGTGTCCAGCGGAATCAGGTGCACCTTCACGAAGCTGCCAACACAACAACGTCAGGATGGGTAGTGAAGACTAACGAAATAATTCAAACTAAAATTGAAAAAATATTTTCACTGACAAAAAAAAAAAAAAAAAAAAAAGTTTATAAAACTAACTTTAATTATAGCAAAAATGTCCTTCGTTTTTTTTTCTTTGACAATTAAGATAATAGATGAGCTTTCGGCGGTTCATTTTAAATGTATTCATTTGGGTATTGTAGTGCAGCTGTCATTTGTTTGTTGCACAAAACGTAATTTTTTTTTTTTGTAACACAAACTCGACAAACACCCCATATATTAAAAAAGCAATAATAAAAAATATAAAAAGTGAGCATTTTAAAAAAAATAAAAGCTCATAAAAACTAATAAACTTGTTCTCAAAACTAAAACTAACTGAATTTGAAAAACAAAAGACACACACACACTTCACTTGTCTGAGCTGAGGCACAAACGGACTTGAGAAAGTCAAAGTGACTGGACTCACACTTTGTATCCGTCCCTCATGATGGTCCTGCTCAGATTCTTGAGCTGGAGCAGATGAAGACGCAGGGACTGGGAGGTGGACTCCCACCTAAGCAATGAGGTGAAGGTGAAAAATGAAAATAACAACTACAATTGCAATACAACTCTTATATTTGAGTTTGTGGCGTTTTGACGCCATCTGGTGGCATCTTGGTGTCACAGAAGTATGTTGAAGTGAGTTGAGTCTCATTCGGATAAAAGTAAGGCTTTACAATTACAAAAAAAATCACCAACAATTTTGTGTGGGTTACAATTACTCGCAGAGGTTCATTATGTGCGGCTTGTCCCCCTGGCGGCAGTATAGTACCGATATATTTGAAGGAGACGTCACAACTTCTCAGTAAGCCACAGTTTGGCCGTCGTCACAAAAGTCGTTCTTTTCAGAGGATAAAGAATATATGCTTTATTATTATTATTATTGTCTACATGTTTTGCTCCATCATATGTGTTTGAATATCCATTGCTTAAAGATGCCATTTGCTACGGCTGAAATTTCATCTGTGACTCTCCTTGCTCACATGCGAGGGCATTATACTATCTTGAATCACTCCATTTTTTTTCTACTGCAAAAGGAAACTCACAGCAGTCCCAGCTGGATCTGTGTTGGCTCGCTGGCTGACGTCGGCTCCTTCAGGTAGGACATCTCCTCAGACTCCTCCGCCCTTGGTGGAAAGCACATTCGAAGTCAAAATTTTGTACTGAAGTAGATTTTTTTTTTTATATATATATATGCGTACTTTACATGAGTACTGAATTTTACTGACAACCTGACTTTTACTCCTAACATTTGATAACATACCTGTGATTTCTTCTCCGTACTTAAGCCAAAATAGAGATGTTACTTTTTTCTCCACTTTTTTACTCCATGGAAGACAAAAAGTCTTAAAAAATAAAAAACTGTAAATACGGAGAATAAAAGAGAAACTTATGAATGTGTGTGTTTGTGTGTGTGTGAAAATGGACGGGGGTGTCAAACTCATTTGTGTTGCCGGCCACATTGTGGTTAGTTTGACATCCATTTCAGTGGACAGCAGAGGGCAGTATAGAACAAAATGGCAGCGCCCTGACACTGATGAAAACGGATGGATTAATCTACTTCATTCTTACTCCACAAATGCAATATTAATTTGAATGCCGTATTTAGACTAGCGGGGGATACAGAACATATTGCTATAATCTTTTTTTTTTTTTTTGCCTCGAGTCACCCTATTGCTCATCTTTGGCCCTCACTCACCTCCTGCCCCAGGCCTCGAAGACGCCGCTGTCGGTGGCCAGGGCGTCCTCGGAGATGCCAGCTGAGACTCTCCTAGTCCTGCGGCTGCTTCTGCTGCCACTGTTTCCGCGCAGAGTCACTCCTGCATATGACAGTTGATGTGTGTGTGTGAATGCACAGACCCGTGTCGACCTGTGTATGCGAGTGGATGAGTGTTGACATAACGCGTGTACACGAATAGATCAACAATGTTCACGTTTACGTGCGACTAACGTGGAACGTTTTTCCTTGCGTGTGTGATTGCGGAGAGTCACGTTTTGCGCTTTGTGAATGATGGTTTTTAATTGTGTGCGAATGGACGGATGGCTAACATTAGTTTTGTACAGTATGTGAATGGACATGTCGATGTTTTTTGTGAATGTTTGCATTAAGTGTGCATGTAAATGGGGTGACTAATAAAAATAATTAAGGATGGGCAAACACCAGGTGTCGGTTTTGGCCAGTCCTCAAGAGTGAAAACTCATCTCAAACAATATGAATGAATAATACAGTATTTAACAAAAAAAATTGTAGTAGTAGTGGTACAGAAAAAAAATACGCAGAAGTTTAAAGCCTTTTTTGGCTGCTGTATAAAATACTGCAAATCGCTGAAGGGGAAATAAATTGATTACAACCAGAAAATTGTGTTTTTTGGACAAAAATATTTTATTTTATTTTAAGCCCATTTATTTATTAGCCTCACTCAATCGCAGGGTCCAGAATCACTATTTCACAGATTATTTTTTTTTGTACAGTTAAAATAACTATTTTGGTCTAACGCTCGTTTATGTTGGGTGGAATTCCACGGTCCACCGCTAGATGACAGTTATTTAGAGACGGTGTGAATTTGAAAGAAGACAACCACGACAGAAGTATTCCAACACAGCCTAATTTCTGTTGAAAATGACTGAATGTCATCCTCTGCGATCCTGCTTTTTACACCTACTGAAAGCTATGGCTGTGGTTTCATTTTATTCATTTTCAAATGGTGTACGTCTTTGGCCATGATTATTGATGTATATTGTGAGAAGATAAGTCTGTTAGTTTGGAAAAAAAATTGTTTAGTGTAAACAAAGGCATCGGTAATCATCGGTACAATAGTTTTGTGTTATCCGTTATTCTTGGGCTCCCCAAAATATGTATTTGAATCTGTTTATTATATTATATTAAAAGTATGTTTAAAGACTTACATTTTTTTGGTAAAATTATGTAAATTCTATTTAAAAAAAACATGCTTGGAGAATATTTAACTCATTCACTGCCATTGACAAATTGACTTGTCTTTTCACAGTCCAGCCATTCTATCCCAGTAATTCATTTGTATTTTTTTTTCATTTTTTTCAAAACGTTAGGGTAAAAAAGGGTCTGAAAATGAGTTAAATAGTTGACTTCTACATCACAAATTTCGCTTATTGCGGGGGTGTTCTTTTGATGACTGGATGGATGATTTGATAGTCTTACCAGTTGAGTTGAAGGCCCCCTGACAGCCTCCGTCTCTGTGGTTCTTTGCGTCCGCAGGGTGCGCGGCGGCAAGGGCGATCGCGTCCTGCTGCGACTGGGCGCGCAGACCCTCCAGCAGCCCGCGTCCCGCCTGCTCCATGTACTCCTCCGTCATCTGCGCCAGGGGGCAGTCCTGGGACGTGGAGTGGTAGGGCGTGTCCATGGGCGAACTGGGCGGCGAGAGCGAGGAGAGCGAAGAGCGTGACGACAGCGAGGCCAGCGACTGCGGCGTGTCGTGGGCACGCTTGGCCTTGCTGGGAGCGGCCGGCTCGGGCGTGTACGCGTCCCTGGACGCCGCCTCCGGGGGAAGCACGAAGCGCAGGTAGGGGTCCGCCGGCTCGTCGTGGCGCTCGTACTGCGGCACGCCGTAGATGTCGCTGAAGCTGATGGAGCTGAGGGAGCCGCGGCTGGACGCCAGCGAGCCGCGGCTGGACGCCAGAGAGCCGCGGCTGCTGCTGGACGACACCGTCAGGGAGCTGGCAGAGAGGCTGTACGCGGAAAGCAGAAGTTAGACACGGGGTGAAGGGAAGTGGTGAGGCTATAAACCTTTTGACCGTGACGTCACGTACTTCAGGGTGGCAAATGAGACAACAAGCTGAATGGCTTGAATGCAGCCATCTGCTCTCCCGCCATCATTTGAATGTGGTGTGTGTCAGTCGAAAAGAAGAAGTTACGTAAACGAAATTGTTGCTTGGAAGCAGTATTGTTTTTTTTGGCAGCCATTTTCATTTGAATCTTTTGGATGATATCCCTTTTAGTCTTGGTCACATTTGACTCATCTCTACATGTAAGCTTTAATCAATGAAAACTCAAAATTTCCATCTAGTTTTAGTCACTTATTTTTTATAATTAATAATAATTTACATTAAAGCAGCACTGGGCAGGAAATCGACCTTAATAAAATTCCTTCACAACTCTTTTGATGAAACATTGACTATCGAGTAGTTGAATGGGACTTTTGTCATGCCCGGGGGGGTTTGTATCGTTTTTACTGGCACTAAACAACTTTGAGGAGGATGGAAGCAACCCTGGCAAACAAAAAAATTTTTTTTTAAATGCCCTGAATTTCTTTACCGCATCCTCACGTCCTCCTTTCGCTATAAGGAACTCGAACGTCTACAACTGGTGTTATGGCAGAAGCCCCAAAAACCAACAAAAAAAAACAAAAGTATTGTTTAAACAAAATTAGACCTCATCGCTATTCATCTTTCACACAGCCACTGGAAATAGAAATGCAATTCAGTCCAACTTGCAAGCCGGCGAGAGCTCAGGATTTCACGACACTACCCGCTGGCGCGCATGGGAAATGTGGTTGACTTTTGTCAAAACGCTACCGCTTTTGTCCACACGGCGCCGCCATAATCAACAAAAACTGACATATGACACAGTGTTGCTTCAACTTCTTTTTCTCAGATGGATGGATGATTTCAAACTGCGGTGGTAGAGAGGAAGGCTAAAACCATCATTCCATCCATTTAGCCTGGAAAGCCCTGTCTTCTGCCTCCTCCGGCAAGTATGTGTGACGTCCTGCTCTTTTGAGAGCAATTATTCAAGATTATTGATATCCATCTTGTACGCTCTCTGTTCTCACTAGTAGGATAATTCAGCACGCTAGTAGAATGACTGTCTTACTAGTAACATTTTTCCACTATTAGTGCCCCTTTCGGCCCCTCCAAGTCCACCCCTAAAATTGATACTTTGATATGGATTAAATGCGTAAAGCTCTTTTCATGGTGACGAACCTCTTGAGCTGAGAGTGAAGGTAGGTGGTGATGCGCGTGGCCTCCTCCAGCTGTCTCAGCAACACGTTCCTCTTCTCCTGCTGCAGGAGTCTGGACACAAACATTAAGTAGTGATATGTCAGTATGCAGGCATGTGGAGTAGTACAATGAGTAACACTAGTACTCGGTGATGCATCATCACAATCCCGTGTTCTTATACCAAATAGTAGAAATAGTAGTAATAGTCTTAGCAGTTGTAGTGAAGTAGTAGTAGTAGTAGTCAAAAAAGAAGCCAAAATAAGTAATAGAAGAGGAGAGGAGAGTCGTGTCGAGTGGAATAGAGTCGAGTACAGAGTTGGATGATGCCGACCGCTGATTGGCTCCCTGGCTCTGTGAGCTATGCGCCCTCTGCACTTCTTCCTCCAATCGGCAGCGTTCCTCCTCCAGTTGCCGGAGCGTGGCAGGACCGGGATTGGGGTTGGGATTAGGACCAGGACTCTGATCGGGATCGGGATGGGGAGCCACATCGGGAGCATGAGTCTTCTTGTGCTGCTTGCTGATCATGATGATGTCGTGCAGCAGAGCTTCCTTTTCGCGCAACAGCTGCATGAAATCTCGGTCCCGGTCAGCCTCAGCTCGACCTGACCAGCTCTCGCTGTCCAGCTGGGCCAGCTGGTGCTGGATACTCTGCACCCTGGTGGACACAAAGGGGTACCGCAGTCATAAAATTGCCAACTAAATGAAAACCAGAATAAATGATGCAGAAGATAACATAACATGAAATATAACTCACTAAACATAAATGAAAACAAAATGCAGAAATAAATCCATAAAATAAAAACATGGACTACAATGCAATACAATACAATGCCAGTGGTGAAAATAAAACCCTGTTGCAAACACACTTACTTCTTCTTGGCCTCCTCGTACTGCCAGTTGACTTTGACTTTGTCCACCATGTGGGAGGAGTCCTGCAGACAAGATGGCCGTCAGTCAACGACTCGCAGGTGCGACTCACGTGAGGACGAGTGGACATGCGCGACCTCTCCCATCATCATGTCCGTCTGGCAGCCGGCGTCGCAGTACTGCTGTTGATGCTGCTCGCCCGCCAGCGTGGCCCCGCCCCCTCCGATGCTGTTGACCGCCTCGCCGGCTGCGTCGCCAGCACACAAGCTGCTCTGGAAGTTCACAGTCAGCTTGGCCAGGCTCTGCAACGTGAAAAATATTGCTATCAATAGAGTGAACCCGGCATATTCCTGGATTTGCCTATTCCCCGATTTTTAGGGGGAACCTATCTTCTGTTATCTGCTGAAAAACTCACCAATTCAAATCTTGAAGGGTTGGGCAACACCGCACTTGCTAAAGCTATTGATGAGCCTCATGTGAAGGTCATTTGCATAGAAAAACGAAGCTACTGCTTCGTCATTTAATGTGACGTGTTCATGGTGTTGATGCTTTATGATCCTGTCCATTTTAAATCTTAAGGTGCCACCTTGTGGTATCTACACGTAATTACAAAGCCAATTTCGAGGGGTGTGGGGCATCGATTAATGTCCGATTTTTGCTAATCGCGGCAGAAAAAAAAAACTCTATATGAGGTCAGAATATTACAAGAATCAAGAAAACATTTTTAAAAAAAACATTTTTCAGAAAATAAAATAATGCCATTTTTATAAAATTATAACACTACCGCTTAAGTTCTCGAACATTTAAGAACACTTTATGGGTAAATATGTGCAAATAACAGACCCGCGTGGTAACCAGTCGTCTTGGTATGTGAAAAAAAATTGAAATCGAGCAAATTTGGACATAGGAGGCTTCCACCCGACAGCAACATTATGAAGAAAAGGAAGATAATTTTATAAGAATGAGTCACAATTTTACTAACAAAAATAGTTTTACAAGATTAAAGTTAAAATATTACAAGAACTAAGTAATTTTACAAGAATAAGTTCAAAATACTACAAAAAAAAATGTATGTAGAGGCTGGCCTGCGTAAATGTAGGAAACTGAAAAACTGTTGCACTTAAACTAAATAAAATTGGAATGAAGCAAATGCTCAAAACAAAAGTTCTTAAAGATTAAATGTATTCAAGTTTAAAGTTAAATACAACTGAACTGTAAGATAAATAAATTGGACACGCAGATGACTTTGTGATGCGTCAATGAAGTAACATCATCCTTAATCGAGTTGCAAATAAACAATTGCGTTTTCATCAGTGAATCACAGGCTTCGTCATGTGTTGTGTTCTTTCCCCCCCCCCCCCCCCCGTTGTCTGGCGGGATGAGCGGGACGCTGACTCACACGTCCGGAAAGACGTTGAGCAGTGAATAAATCCCACCTGGATGAGGTCCTGCCTCTCCTTCTCGCCAGCGCTGATGGCCTTCTTGATGCTGCGCAGCTCGTTGAAAATGGCCTGAGCCTCGTCAAGCTTGTAGTTGGTCTGACTGCACGACATCTTACGGTCGATCCTGAACAAGGACAAAAACGGTCAGGGTCACTGCAAAAAAGGGTCCGGTCACGCTGATCAAGAGTAGAATCACATGCACTACCAGAAATTAGATGGACCCGAAAAAGACATTTCTGTACAGTGAAAATTAAAAACAATCATACTATAGTCAAGAATATTACAAAAATAATAAAAGGTAGGTGAATTTTCTTCCAAAATCAAAAGGAAGAACATGAACAACACCTAAATATCAGAAAACAATTGTCATTTATTAGAATAAAGTTATTTAGTTAGTTAAAGTTATAATATCAAAAAAAGAACAGGGAGAGAAAAAAATGTTCTTTAGGAGAAGAACATTGTTGAAAAAAGTAATACTATAAGAATAAAGTTACAAGAAAAAAAGAACACGGTCCAACATTTATGTTTTATAATAAAACAGCTTTCGGGGAGGAAAAAACAAAAATTTAATAGGCAAAAAGCTTGGTCATTTCGAGTCAAATATACCCTTTTCCATTAAAATATTACTAAATAATAAGGTCGCAATTTTATGATAAAACTGTCCTAATTTTTCAGGTGTGAAAGTCGTAATTATTTCAAGCATGGAGTCACAATATTAAGGACAAAAGTTGGACTGTAATCTAGCGGGAATACAAGAAAAATAATTTGATCATTTTTATGACAAAATGGTGGTAATGCTTCCCCATTTAAACGCGACACGAGTTTTGCGGCGCTAACGTGAACCTCCTATTGTTCAAGCTGTTTTTCAAGTTCTCCTTTCAAAGGTTTCCTCACTGTGTATCCAGTGTCTACTCTGTCTCACACACACACACGCACGCACGCACGCACGCACGCACGCACGCACGCACGCACGCACGCACACACACACACGCACTGTGCTTCAAAGTGGCTTTTCATCACTGAACTACAAAAAAACAAAACGGAACCAATCGGCCGCTGGGGCCCTGAGGTGAATCGGCTTATGTTCTATAGCGTGGTTGCAAAGGAGGATGGGGAGTTTGGGGTGGGGGTGAGGCGGGGGGGGCCCTCCTCCATCCCTGTCGCCGGGCCTGGCACGTGGCCGCCGCGCTCACCGCAGCCCGCTTCCTTCACGGCCCTTCAACAGCAGGTAGTGTTCAGCAAGCCACCAGGCAACAAGACCTGCTTTGTTCAGAACCCAAACTGCCCCCCCCCCCCCCCACACACACACACTAGCAAGGCCGTGGAGTTTATACGCTTACACGAAGGAGGGGGTAAAGGCCCATACTGAAAAGGGGGAAAAAGTGAAAACAAACTTCTAGAGTTAAGTTATACATTCCGAGAATGAAGTCATGATCCAAAAATGTCACATTAGGTGTCATTATGACCAAGGTAAATTTTACTTTAAAAAAGAAGTTCATGTTACGAATAAGAATACGAATAAAATACAAACAATTTGAAAAATTCAGTTGTAATTTCAAGAAAATTGTTATTTAGATTAAGAGAAAAAAAAACCGAATTCTTAAATGCAGTTTTAGAAGAATAAAATAAAAATTATACAAAAATGAAGTTTAAATCTACAAGAATAAAATGGTAATATTAAGATTTGAAAAAGAAATTCTTTTACCCAATTTTACAATAAAGGCTAAATTTTACTAGAAAATACATGCTTTCTTTAACACAAGAATAAAACAAATCTTACAAATTTCAATTTGCAAAAATAAAATTACAAATTGTAATTTCCCAAAACAATTGTAACTGAATAAAGTAATTTTATAAGAATAAAAACAAATATTTGATGAATTAAGTTCTAATTTGATGAGAATAAAATGTAATATTAAATTTAACACTAAGAGTACGAGAGAAAAAAATAAAAGCATAATTTTACTATTGAAAAAAAAACAACATTTTACAATAAGAAAAAATAATTTATGAGAAAAAGCACTATTATTAAAAAAATCTTAAGACTGAAGGCAAAAAATATTTTCATTGAAAAAAACAACAACAACGTAATTTTACAAGAATCTTATAAAACGTTCCAAATTGATCTTACAATTTTTTGATAATAAACGGACGCCATATGGGGAGGGGGGAGTATGGGGGGTTGCACAATGTACGTTATTTCCATTTGTCTTCCAAAAGTGCCAAGATAATTCTCTGGTGTGCTGAAGCAGATAAAAGGCACAATTGTGTTGGCTAGTGAGTGAAACGTGTGCATTTGATCTGATGGGACGCAGTGTGGACAGCGTATTGCCCAAAACAGCCTGAGGTGGCCCCCACTCTCCTCAAACACAATGCACTACATGTACACACACACACACTCACAGCAAATGTGTGTGTGAGTGTGTGTGCGTGCGTGCGTGTGTGTGTGGGTGTGTGTGTGTGTTTGTTGCATCTCCATGTTGTGCGCAATCTTTGCAGGTTATTCTGGGAACGTGTGCAGTTGTGTACATCTGGCAGATAAGCGAGTCAGGAAGTGCTGAGGAATTTGCTCGCAGATATCTCGCTGCACTGTTTTTCAAACTGGGCGGCCCCCCACCCACCTCCCACCCTCAACTTCCTCTTCTTGGCTCCCTGCACTCTACTGGTGCATCCTCTTCCTGAGGTGGAGACCCCCCCCCCCCCACCCCCTTTTCCAGGGACCCTCCGTTTGCAGTTCCTAAAAGTACTTTACCCCCACTACCCTGTAGGAGGCGGAGCTTCACTTTCTCCCACAAATGTTCCCAAGACAAAAAGACTCTATTTGAACCCGCATATGCAGTATGAATCCCACAGTGCACTTTGAGAAGTAGTCAAATCAAATATATCCCAAGATGCATTGCACTGATACAGAAAAAAAAATCTGTTTACACGGAATTGTTTGATTGTCGTTTCATAAAACACACTTAAAACAATGTAATGTCTTAATACCGTTAGCCTCATAGCATAATTGCTCAAGTCATTTTTAACGTATTGTTACCAAATCATGAAAAAACAAACTTGCTAAAAAATGTGTCTTTGAAGTAAGCAGAATCTCTGCAGAGAGAAAACATACCTAGACTATATTGGTGTGATCACGCAAATGTCAACCGTTTGTTGTCTTAATAACGGCGATGCTACAATTCAATTAAAAAAAAAAATACATACCATTCTCCGAAAACGTTCCATTTTGACTAAGGCAACCCTTGCATTAGGCTCACTACATGGAAGGTTCACCATCTGATGTCAGTCCGGTATGTTGACAGCAGTGATGTAATTAACAGCAACTACTACCTTAGTTTTTTGCGTTAGGCGCTAGCTTGACTCATTGCTAGGCTCCTATGTTACAGCTAAAACATCAGTGATGAGTCAGATAGCTGCTAACACAACAAGCTAATGTAATAGTATACATCTTCTTGTCAAGCAGCATAAATATATGTTGAATTAATAAAAAAACAACACAAATATTTGTTTTTGTTTTTTAACGGCTAGCTGGCTAGACCTAACCAGTCAGTGACGAGATAGCGGCTAAGGAAAGAAGATAAAGTAGTAGTCTAAAACTTCTTTTCAAATAGCACAAACGTATATTTTAAATGAAAAAAAAAAAACTGCACGAACATATCAATTTTAAAGGCTAGCCTTCGCTCTTAGGCTGGACCCTGGGGCTATTCTAAGATCAGAAGTTTAGGGGTTCGACAGTTTCGGCGCCAGAGCACGTCCGATATTTTTGTTGATAAAATGCTTACGTTTCTACGTACTGTATGGTTGTAAAACTTCTCTAGTTTGTACAAAAAAAAAAAAAACGATTATCTAAAAAAATTTGGGAGTGCTTGGATTTACTTTAAGGGTGCTTCAGCCCCCCCCAAAAATGTGCTGTCCACACCTATTGTTAAACCGAACCAGCCAGTGACTTACGTGCTTTAAAATGGAGCTAGCACTGAAGACAATGAGTCAGAAATCGAGTGAGAGTGAGTGAAGGGGAAAGGGTGGTGGGGAAGAAGGGTGTTGACGAGGAAGGGTGGCGGTCACACTCACTCCTGCAGCGTCTCCACGCCCATTTCCTTGTACTGCAGCTCCTGCCTCACCTGGGCCAGCTCGTGCTTCAGTCGGGAAAGCTGCAAAGACCACAAGACAAGGACGAGGGCGGTCACACATTAGGCTTCCTCTCGCCTCTCGGCAGTGCAGAGTCATCACTATCCCACCCACTGGCAGCACAACACTTTTCAATGAAATAAAAGACCATTGTTTTGCTAATAGGTCCTTATAAAAATAGCAGTAAATATAAATGTTAAAAAAAAAAAAAGATAAAGCGTCATTAAATTATACTATGGGAAATAACAATAGCAAAAACAATAAACAAATCATTAGAATTTTTTTCATAAGCCTAAATTTCCTACAAAAAAAACAAAAGATAAAGTGTCATTAAATTATAAATTATACTATGGGAAATAATAATAGCAAAAATAAATAAATGATTATAATGACAAAATCATTAGAATTCTTTTCATAACCCTACATTTCCAAATACATAATAAAATATCATCAAATATGAGGAAAAAAAAAAAGAAAATTCCATTACAGAAATAGATATCCGATAAATGATAGAAATTCTAAATTAATGAAGATAAATGCAATTAAACAAATATCACTGTATGAATAAAAATCCCCCCTCAAAAAATAATAAACAAGGACATTTAACAATTTAAAAGATCATATGTACATGAGTTGTATAGAACATTACATATGGTGTAAATATGCTACATTAGAATTGTATGGAACATTAAATATAGAGTAAATAAATATGCTACATTAGATTTGTATAGAACCTTCAACATGGTGTCAATATTCTACATGACAGTTGTATGCAACATTAAAAACGGTGAAAATATGCTAACATTAAAGTTGTACCGAACCCTAAATATGGTGTATATATCCTACATTAGAACCCAAAATATGAGCTGACTTGCCTCTCTCTGACCCTTTGATGGTGAGCTCATCCTCATCCTCAAGAGGCCCAGGGCCCCGAGCCACAGTATCCTGTCGGGGCAACACCCCGGCCGCCCAGCTATCCCCGCCACCCCCTCTCTGCCTTAACGGCAGCCCATTGTTCTCCCATGATAATGACTCACCCGCTCTCGCCTACAAGCCACTTCCACTTTGATTTGGTCAGGGTCATATTTCGCGCCTGAGGACGAGCCAGAGAGCGCTGTGGACACACAAATGAGAGAGAGAGAGAGAGAGATTGAGAGAGAGAGGGATACAGAGTGAGAGAGAGAGCAGAGGGAGAGTGAGTGGCGACTTGCTGGGGGGTGCGGAATCTGAGGTGAAGATGTAACAGAAATACACAAAAAAAAAAGTAGGGCGGAGGATCCGGTGTTGCGGATGTGCTCTGATAGTCAACTTGGTGTGAAAAGAACAGTAAAAAGACAGCAATTTTCATGGTCATTGTTCCGTACAAATGCCACCGACTTGGAATTGGGGCACAGAGTACATTTGACGATTTTCCAGCTTCAGAGGTAGTATCAGAAACCCCTTTCCTACTGCCTGTGAATTCAATTATCACAATTCAATAGGAAAGTCACTGCCACTGAATGAGAGGGACAAATTTGACCTAGCAATTTTCCGGTTTCAAGGTAGTATCAGACCATTTCACACTGCATTTTCCCAGATATTTTCATATCATGTTTCTGTGTAAAAGGCACCGACGCGGAATGTGAAGAAAAAGTCCACCGAGCGATTTTCCGGCATTGGATGTAGTAGTATCAGAAGTCTTTTATACTGCCTATAAAAGCCGTCAATTTTCCTTTTTCGGGTTGCTTTTCTGTGTAAACAGCACTGATATGGAATTGGGAGGATAACATTGTCCACACAATTTTCCCGCTTCTGAGGGAGTATCAGAAGCCACCTTTCACACGGCCTGTAAAAGCTAGAATTTCCCATCCTATATACCACCACTCTTCTGTATGAACGGCGCAGCCACTGAATAAGGCAACAAAGTAGTTTGTTCTGTATGAATGGCCCATGGAAGGAAATGTGGCTACAAAGCCTAATCCAGCAATTTTCCGGCGTCGAAGGTAACATCAGAAGCCCTTCGCAGTGTCTGTAAATGCCAGCATTTTCCACCTTTTTTCATGTCGCTTTTCTTCACTAACAGCACCACCCTGAAAGTGGAGGGACAAAGTTGACCTGGCAATTTTTTCGACTCCAGAGGCAGTAACGGGCGTTTTAACACGTTTTCCCACGATTTTGTGTCGCTATTCTGTCACACAACACAAGTACAAAGTCGAGGGCGAGTCAGAGGCCCGTCCGTCATACTGTCTGCAAAAGCCTTCATTTTTCCACGTTGCTGTTCTCTACAAGAGGTGCCGACAGGGAATGCGGGGGCGGTGCTTGACCACGCCGGCGTCTTACCGCTGCTTGCGACGGAGCGGTTGTCCTCGGAGAGCTCGTGGAAGAGCAACATTTCGTGCTGGGCCAGCTCCAGCCGCTGTTGCTTGACCAGGTACATCTCCTTCTTGGCTCGGAGGGCCTCCTGCGCTACCACCAGGTACTCCTTCAACATGCGCTCCTGCTCCTGACGCCATTGGGTGCGCGGGTTCTCGATCTGCGTGGTCTCTAAGGGACGGAACAAAGGACCCGTCAAGTACACCCAAAAAAGATCTGACCTCGAGTAAGTCTTCCTTTCGAGTAGCTGGTGCTTTATTGTGACCTTTGGACACATTGGTGAAGCATCACGTGTGGCATCAAGGTCTTTGTTCAGCATTATCCATCATTGGGTTCATTGAAATTTTATGTATCATAAGTGTTAGTGGTATCGGTACTTGGTATCATTATCTATGTGTACTCAAGAGTGAGTACTCGTACTGGTATCGGTCTGAAAAAAAATAAGTGGCGTCAAACAACCTCAACTTTTAGCATTCTATGTTAGCAATAGGGCTGCAACTAATGAATCAAATACAGAAAGAACCATGTTTTGATTTCCATTCCTTTATTCAAAAACAGGACATTATTTCAAATTATCACTGATGAAAACATAAATTGAGTATGATTCAGTCACCAGTTTGGGCCGTAGCATGCTGGTAAATAGACAAAAATGCTGATCATTGTTTTCCAAAGTAAAAGCGTATGCATCAATATTTTGTTTCAACACAAAAATAAATCAGTCTCTTATCATGGAGGACAACAAAAATCTGAGAATATTTAGTGTTGAAAAGCTGAAATTTTGATGATTTGGAACATTTTTAATTCAAAAACGTATCTAATGGATACATCAATTATCAAAAATTTGATTTGCTAATCAATTAACCTTTACACCTCTAGTTAGCATCAAGCTAGCTGATTTTCGTTAAACAACACTATATGGTTTGGGTGAACATTTTGGTGTTTCTACATACAATTTTTAATTCACTTTTCCTGTATGCTCTGTTTATGTGTTGCTGCTTTATGTGTGTGTAAGTAGCATTTGTCTGAGGTGGTACAACTACAGGAACATCTATGCTAATTTCCATTAGCCCATCTATAGTGTTTTCCATTAAATGTTAGCATTAAGATGGAAGAGAGACCAAACGATAAAAAGTTTGGTTGAACCTTTTGGTGTTTGACTGTTCAATTTTATTGATCTTTTTATGTGTCAGTTGTACAATAAAATTGAACTGGTGGTGACAAATAAAAAAGCTTGAAGGAAGTACATTTCGCCTTGTATTTGGCAAACTGTGCGAGTCTTCATTTGAGCTCCTCAAAGTGATGTCTTCCATTACTAAACAGCAAGAGGGAATATTTGAAAAAGCGTTTTATATGAGTTTAAAATGTGTTTAAGGCAGAAGGGAAGAGCAAAGCAATTTTAAAAAGGTTTTCTATATCGTTTGGAACGTTTGCCCCCGTGATAAACAAGGTTCACTGTACTGCTACTACTACCACTACTACTCGAGTACTCACTGTTGATGTGGTCGATGTAGTAAACGCCCACTTGCTGATCGTAGACCTCCTCCCAGCCGAGGGGCAGCTCATCTCCGACGCAGTCGGCGAAGGTCAGCGGCTTGGTGATCCTAAACAGATGATGACATCTCAGTGGAGAATCATTGAAACGGATCGGATTGATTCACACTCATTTTTATGCAAATTTTCTCCAACACTACAGCACTGTCACAGACTTACGCACAGAACCTCGGCGTATTTTTAGTTTGGCAGTCCTAAGTTCAGTTGTATTTTAGGTTCAATATATTTGCGTTTAATCTTTAAGAAATTTGGGTGTCAATTTGAAATGAGTAGTTATTAACATTTTGGGGGGGAGATGGAGATGGTGAGTATCAATACCAGGTATCACCTTATTTTAACGTGTCGAGTACTCGTGGGGGTTGTCGATACCAGCCAACAATACTTCAGGCAAAAAAAATGATTAAGAGTCCTTCTTGGCAGTCGTTGGCTCTGTACTGTGGCAGTTTGTCACATCGGCAAAAATCTTCATCTGCGTTAGAAAGAACGTTCTTTGTCGACAAATATTTAAAGTACTAGAGGTATCATGGTGTGAAAGGTCGCGCGTCAGCCACGTGATTGACAGGTGAAAGTGCGCACACGCCGTCAATAAGGAGGCAAACACCTCATTTCAAGTGTTTGCCAAAGGTAAACACACTCATGACTGCAAACGCGCAACAAGGCGATGTCGGAGGAGGAAGAAAAGTGGTTCAATCATGGCGGCTTGTGGGCGCTTGTGGGTTTGTTGTTCTGTATATCCACACTTAAACTTTATTATTACAATACTATTTTTAGAAGAATTATTATAATGGTGTATTCCGCCCCTCCCTCATTTGCCAACCGATTCAAACCATTCCATCGTCAACTAATTCACTTCATTCAGCCGGGCGACTATTTTGCACATTGCCAAAATTCTTTCTTTTGTCTAAATTTGTCAGACCCCCCCAAGAAACAATTACGTAATCAAGACATGCAACAATAAATTTGTCAGATCCCCCCCCCCCCCCCCCACCAAGAAACAATTACTTAAATTAAGACATGCAACAATAAAAAAGTTCCCCATCTTTCTCAAGTCCAAGTTGAAACTGTTCAGCTGGTTCAGAACAACTTGGAAAGGATTTTCATCAGATTCCAAGAACCCCCACATTTCCACAATTCGCAGTAAAATTCCCAAATGAAGACAATTTTTACACATTGACCTCCTCCTCCCACATTTCTTGACAGATTCAAGCTATTCCAACTTACGTTTCAGCTCATTCATAACATCTTGGGAACTAACCCCATTGTCCAAATCCCCCCCAAATGAAAACAAAAACTCCAAACATGAAGACATACTTTACACATTTCTTGACAGATTCAAAACATTCCAACTTCAAGTGCCTCCCATTCTACATTTCAACAATTTAATTAATTCCACAGCACTTCAGCTCTTCAGCGTTCGCATGCTATTGCCACAGAAATTGCATTCTCTAGTTGTTGTTGTTCAACGTCACTGTCTTGAGGGGGAAAAACATGTCCGCTCGCAGATTCTAATCACACCACATGTGAATGTTTGCTTTGTTCCGCAGTCTTGTGACGGCGTGGTCACTTTTGCCTCGCGCACGCGCGCACACGCACGCGCAGACTAGCCACACACATTTGCAGAAAGAGTTGTCATAGTGACACAGTGACCCTATGGCATGTATATTAAAAGGTACACACTGTACAGTCAGTTAGAGCCAAATCATGACCAACGCTAAATGGATCATGTAATAGACAAAGTAAAACAAAAACAAAAGAATTTGATACATTACACACAAGCAGACAAGTATATTTTGTAAAATAATGCAAAAAGTAAAATATACACATAATGGTAACCATTAAAAATAAAGGAAGGAAATATTTAACAAATAATAAATAATGTAATAAAAAATAAAAATAACTTCTTTTTTTTGCCCCAAATGCGACAACCATATCACTCCCCAGCCAATGAAATTATGCTAAATAGGGACAAATTGACCATTGAATTAAAAAATAGACTGATGTGAGTCATTTTTTAATCAAAATAACAGTTAGAAACAAACAAAAAAGAATAAAATTAAAAGAGTTGTATCGAAATTACTTGAATTATTGATATGAACCTGAATGCATTAATTTAATTAAAAATTTGATATATTTTCATAAATGAAAACGATGTAATCAATACTAATAAATTCAAAATGTAAGATTTTTTTTGTTTTGTTTTAAGAATAGTAGCATAGATGTCAACATAAAAAACAATAATTTAAAAATTAAAGCTAAAAGTCTGAAATAATTGAGCACATTTTAATGTACGCCAACTGTTTTGTGGTCCATTAAGATTATTTCAATAAAAGGATTCCATTTTCCTCAAACAAGCATGTGCAATAAAATATATATTAATAAAATTGATCTAAACTGTTTTTTTTCCCAAAATCTTTGAATAACTGTACAGTCGTAGTATAAGGCGGTGTGCTCAGTTGTGTGCGTAGCATTCCGTGTGCACGTTCTACACATTGGTGCGCCGAAAAAGAGTTTTCTGAAATTAGCTGAGGCAGACTGACAAGCATGTCCAGCTGTGGACCGACGCTCCCGCACCTTCCCTGAAAAATATATTTAGTTGTCAAAAGACATTTGCTAATTCTAGAATAATCCGTCCCGGAGGATATTTCCATCCCAGGCCAGCCGCCTTTTGCCCGGCGACAGGGTGAGAAAGGCATGCGAAATTGGAGTCCGGTAACGCTCGAACATACGGAATCTCCTCAGTTTTTCTTATAACAGAAATATCATTCCCAAATATAACTAAGCATTTTCCCATATTTTGATGCCAATTAGCGAAACCGGAAGTACCACCTGCTCCCACCTAGCTCCTCCACGGAGGGCCCGGAAAAAAGGCCACAAGTGGTGCAGGCCTCAAAATTCCATTGTGTGTTTAAAAAAGAAACGTGAAAACAACTTTAGGAGGAATGTCACTCACGCTCAGGCTCCCGTCTGAGGCGGTGCTGGTGCAGGATTTCAGAGCGCGGCTTAAAGCAGCTGATATCCAGACGGAATCTGCTTGTGCCTTTATGTGTTAAATCCGATGGAAATAGGCCTCCTAAAAGTAGCGTTAGCGTCTGGACGGACGTGAGGGAGGGGATAAGGGATGGGGGGGTGCTTCAGCTGGGAGATGACTGTGTGTGGTGGGAATAAAAGTGTCACTGCTCTCATTTGGGTAGGAGAGTATAGTGGAAAGTATGGCAAAAAGCCCCCGGGTCGGAGTCACTTGGTTGTAGCGCTTCCGCTAACTAGCATAGCATCGTAATCATGACTGTGACAAAAAAAAAAAACTAAAAAAAAAAGTGCAAAGGGGCCGAGTTAGAGCAGTACATCACGATATTTTCATAAATAGTCAAATGGAATATATGCCGTAGGAGGGGCGCGACTTGGGTAAAAAATTTGATACTGCCCAAGTACTATATATCAGGGCTGCAACTCGTGACTATTTTAATAATTAATCCGTCCATTATTTTGTCAATTAATCAATGAATGAGATTTGCAAATTGTTGCAAATGTTAATTTCAAAAAAAGAATCAATCGGCTTTCATGGAGGGCTACAAATATCTGAGAATATTTACTGTTGAGATGCAGAAGTTCCTATTGATCCATTTTCTGGACCGTTTATCCGCAATGATCAAAAATAATGATTAATTTAAGAATCGATTAGTTGGCGATCAAGCATTATACCTCTCGCTCTCTCTCATTGCACAGCTCTACAAAGAAAAAATATTGGATAGACAGAACTGAAGTCAGTCTTGACTGCCCGAGTTGCGGAGCAAAAAGTGTTGAGGCGACGACATTATTCTGTTTTTCAATCAGGATTGTGCACCAATGTGGAACAATGGAGGCCCTGACAGCTGGCAGAGTTTGGCATGTCCTGTTTAAGTTGCATTCTTCTGAGCGGAGCCCGTTCAGGGACGACTACGCCGAACAACACTTGGGCCTCCGTCACCACTTGACGGCTGAAACAGTTTTTTTGTGGAAAATAATGGACATGTAAATACTGTGGTAACTCGACTTACAAGTTTATTTTGTTCCAGTAACAAGCTTGTAACGCAATTTACTCGTATGCATATCAAATTCATTTTCTCCACTAATTGAAACACCATTAATCCATTTCAGGCCCCCCCCAAAAAAACAATTCATTTCCGTCTGTGACAGAACTAACATCTGCTTCATGCTCCTTGCAAGTGTTTTCATTTTGTATTTGTGTTTGGCTGTTAGTCCTGATGAAGATCGGAAAGTGCTTCGGCAACTGTGGCATTTTATTTTTTTTCCACTTTTCATTTGCTCATAACAAACAAAACAAAGCAACGGGTTGGCCGGTTTGTCTGCGTGTGAGAGTCTGGCTGTGAGTTGTGGCCTACAGCAGCTCATTGCAAATGTTTTTATTTAGTATTTTTGTGTTTGACTTGTTTGCCCCGTTCAAAAAAAACGGTTTGATAGCTTAACGGTGAGCTTTTTTTTTTCCCCCACTTCACTTCAGTCAGTGACTGAACTAAGCACTGCTCATGCTTAAAAACTTGTGATTTGGGGCACTCGACACTCAAGGTACCACTGTATTATAGTCAGATGATGATTTAAAAAAAAAAAAAAAAAAAAAGCACACGGGCCAAATGATATGGAGCTCAAGCGACGTGTTGGTGACGCCGCCTCGGCACATAATGAAAACACTGTGGGAAGCAAAATAAAAGCGGGGTTCAGCGCATGTGAATAACCTCTGGGCGCCTGCGAACACAGCTCACCCTTTCCAGAATAATTGAATTTGGTGTGCTTTGTGCCCCAGCATAATGGCCTCCCTTTGCCGGGCGTTGGGTTGCATAACAGAGCTAATAAAGGAGGCCCGCCAGGACGGCCCATGGACACGTGGGAACCCCCCCAAAGCCACCTTCCCGCCCCCGGCCACTCCCCCTACGCTCGTTTCTGACGCTTTGTCTGAGGCCGCGAGCGAGCGCAGCCCCCGGGCATTAGTGTTAGACATGCCGAGCATGACGCTCATTCCACTGTAAGAAAAAAGTCCCACGCAGCGGCGCGAGCCGGCAGCAGTGTCCTCGAGCTAACCGAGACCCTGAATGTCCTTTAAGACAAGACCAGGCCCAGCAAACTATTGTTTTCATGAGACAGAAAACATGTCCCAAGAATATCCCTTTATGTGGCACTTTTATTTTTGTTGTAAATTGATTTAAAAAAAAAAAAAAGGATAAAAAATATTTTGATGATAGATTTTTTTTTTGTCATTAAAAAAAAAAAAAAAAAATCCTACAACATAATACATTTCTATTTTTTAACATTATTTATTTATTTTATTCATCCATCCATTATCCAAACCGCTTATCCCAGCTGTTTCCGGGGAGGGTACACCCCGAACTGGTTGCCAGTCAATCGCAGGGCACACAGAGACAAACAAACATCCGCACTCACAATCACACCTAGGGGCAATTTAGTGTGCTCAATTAACTCGCCATGCATGTTTTTGGAATGTGGGAGGAAACCGGAGTTCCCGGAGAAAACCCACGCAGGCACGGGGAGAACATGCAAACTCCACACAGGAAGGCTGGAACCGGATTTGAACCCACGACCTCTGCACTGTGAGGCGGACGTGCTAACCAGTCGGCCACCACGCCGCCCTTATTTTATTCTGAATTTTAATAATAATTATTATTAATTAACTTACATTTTATACATTATATGTATTTAAAATTAATTGGCCAATTAATCGGCCAACTATCGGCACGGGCCTCCTAAAATCTATATCGATCAAACCTTATTCATTATTGGATTATTATAATTCATTTTAAACATAATCAAATATTTAGAATACAATTTTTGTGTTATTATTGTTTCATTTATTTCTTTTTTTTTATTTTTTAAAAAAATCTTAAAATATTTAAATATATATTTTTATTACTAGTATATGTTACATTAGGTCTTTTATTTATATTCATGAAAATCCTAAATAATTAGATATTAGTTTTGCAATATTTATCTGATTGATTATTATTGTATATGAATATACTCAAACATTTTCCAAAATGAGAATAATAATCATTTGAACACGCTTGTATTGAAGGAATCTGTTTTGAAGTGGTCTCAATTGGCCTGGCCTTACACGGAACCCGGACAACGTAAACACACTGAGGAATCCTGTCTGTGTTTGGGAAGAATCATTTTTTCGCACCTTAATCCAATTTTTCGCGACATGCCGTGAGCTCACGCAAACCAGCCAGCTAGCTAGCTAGCTAGCTAGCGAGCGACCAAACGTCAACCGTGGGCGGGCTGACACGCGGCGCGCCGCATCACGAATCACGGCAGCCATTTACAATTATGCTTGGCCTTCAATGACTCTTGTGTTTTTAGCCAGCGGGCCTGTCAGCAGACTCCCGGCCTCGCACTCATCAGGAGACCAATCCCAGTGTCCTTTTCGGACTAGTATTATTTTTCCACATAGTGGATGCTGTTTTATTGCCATTGAAAGACCGTCTGCTAACCCGACTTGATGGTTTTTCGACATACCAGCCACCATTTGGATGAGGTTTATTTTTTAGGCTTTCGAGCAAAAAAAGATACAAGCGCTGTTATGGTGATGGCAGATAGTGAACAATTCTTCAAAAAAAAAAAAAAGTGGCTTCAAGTTATTTAATGCCACTCCCGGTTGAAGTATAGTGTCAAACTAAACCTCAAACAAAGAGAATTACACATTGTGTGTCAAAAACAATCACATAGGTCTGTTTCGCTCAATGCTAACAAATAATGGAAAACGTCATTGATGGCATCCATGTCATGGTCTTAAAACCCTTTAAGAAACGGATATTTGAACACAAATGGTGGAGAAACACATGTAGATAGACAATATTACAATACTCACAGGTAGTCATGTGCCTATTATTGGTTTACCGTGGTTTTAAACAGTCAAGGTTTCAATAACCGCTAATACTGGCTGTCACGGGCAATGGGCTCTTCTTTTTTGAGGGGACTTCTAAACAGGGCACAATATGATTGGCCGCTTGCACAGTTGAATAAACGAGACAGAACTTTGAAGTTAATTAATGTGCATTGTCACAAAAAAAATTTTTTTTTTAATGTTTTAAATGTCCAGCGTGTACTAGTTAGCCCCAAGGACAACATGAGTAGCCCACAGGTCTGTTCTAAAAATAACCAGTGATGGGACACTGTAACTTACTAAGAAGAATGTTAACATTTATTTATTTATTTCAAACTTAACATGGTGCAACTTTCTTCTGTACCAAGTATTCTATATTTTGTTTAAAAATAAAACAGATAGTGTTTAATAGGAAGAAAATGCTGTTTTTATTTCCCCAAATATTTTAAAAAAGGTCACCTTAGAGCTGCAATTTTAATACCGTGATACAGCAATATTTTTGCTCACGGTCATCATACCATCAGAATCTAATATCGGGCCGTGCCTACCCACAAGCATATGTATTATTTATCCTCTGTAAAGAACGACTATTATTACTGTGGTTTACTGAGCCGTTTTAAGCAGCTCCATGTGTATCCATATCATATTAAACTCCTAAGTTAAGGTACAACTAAAAGCTATACAGTTAGCTTTCTTTACTAAAACACACACCCCAAAATGTTTTTGGGAGGGCTGGAATAGATGAATGACATTTCAACGTGGTAAATTAATTTACTACACGTGTCAACTGAGCTATGAAGTTGGAGCAAATTAAACATAAGTCACCCCAACGTCAATACACACTTCTGATCGTATAGCGTCAAGCTGCACTAACTGCAGGCGGGTACCAAAAGAATGTTTGGAATTTTCGCCATCCGTCCATTTTCTACAGTGCTTATCCTGTTTAGGGTCACGGGGGGAAGCTGGAGTCCATCCCAGCTGACTTAGCGTAAGAGGCGGGACGCAAACCCTGGACTGATGACCCGTCAATCATGGGACTCACACACAACCATTCGCACTGACTCGCAATGACTTTTGCTGTGAAGAGTAGAACCTTAACAGATCTCATTAACACACATATACATAAAGTAAACACACACGTGAGATACATATATGAGAACGGGAGATTATATCATAAGGAAGTAGGATTATATAAACGCGGCCATTTTTGAATATTATTAGTGCATTCATATAGGAAAATTGAATAGAAAACTTTAAGAATATTTAAAGAAGGCACCAGTCAAGTAATCTAGCTCTAAATTCAGATGAAAGCATACAATGCCAAAAGAAAATTATTGCATCTCTTTGCGATATGCATATTGCATAGGCCATTATCGCGATATCAATCTTTTTTTAATCTATCGTGCAGCTCTCGTGTATACCTTCACTCGTTGCTCTTTCTTGTCAAATATTCTAATGAAAGTTGCTTGTTCATAATCATTTAAACTACCTTCAAAACTGGAAAAATAACATTGTGTTGCATGTCCCTGTTTGTTAAAATAGATATGAAATGTAATTGTTTAAATTATTTTGTTATATTTTGATTACATATTTATGTTACTTCTTATACCAACTCAAAGTAAGAATATTTTCTAAAAAATAAATAAAATAAAGTTTAAATGCACACTTTATTTGTGTCTATGGGTTTTCACTCAGTCCGGTTACCGTAATACATTAACCACTGTGAAAAATGTGGAATTATTCACATTGTTGACAGGGAGTTAGATCAATCAGATCCTCTGCAATCATTTTTATTTTTCTGTATGTTTGATAATATTTCAGCTATGACTGGAGGGAATACAGTCTTGGCTGCCTAGTCATGAGTGTGAAAACTGTGTGGGACTACGATTACGCTGGTCAACAAATATTTCCCAAAAAAATGTCATCAGAGATGCAAGTAAACCTTTCTAGAATAATGTTTTGAATAGTACATTTTCCAGAATATGAACTCGTTATAAATGGAGAAAAACATCTGCATGTGTTCTATTTTGTCTGTGCTTTATTAAAACGTCAATATGGGCTTGCGACAGGAGACAATCCTCTGGTGGAGAAAATCTATGAATCACTGGACAAACAGTCAAAAAAGAAAAAGCTGATGATGAAGCAAAAACTGTTGAGGAAATCAGGTTTTTCTAATCTGAATGACGAGCTACTTCTGCATTCCCTTTGTTTGAATCATCTGCAACAAGTTTGGTTGCTTTCGAAGAGGAGTCAAGCTCACTTGGGGAGGGGAAAGTGGGGAGCCCGCAGTGGCATGTCTGCCCCTCAACCCCCACCTCCCTTATTTAGAAATAATGGAAAAAACAAAAAGTCAGTCCATATATGCTGAGAAACCTCAGATTTTTAAAGATGGCAACATAGAACGTCCCAGGAGTGAACAAGATTGTGTTTGCTGTGATGTCTTATTTCACAGATACGATCAACGACGCCATTGATCGGCAAATTACAGCATTACAACCAATCACAGATTTTGTATAAAATGCTAAATATCTGCCGATTCGCCCCAGCCCATCAGATCGGTGTAAAGTCTCACACTCATCCAAATAGTTACATCTCTGGAGTGCCTGAAATTAAACAAACCACGGGAACCGTGCAGCATTATGTCGCCTCAAGATTGAAAGTTTGGATGTTTTCTGTCCTTTTTTTTTTAAGACAAGAACGATTGAAAAAAATATATGCTATATACATACATCAAGCCAAGTCACTATATTGCTTTAGTACAGAAGGAACTGGTCAGCCAGGAAGTTAAATTTCATATAGATTCATTTCCACCTCAAACTGTCTAGTCAACTCATCTTTTTTTTTATTGCATCACTCATGGCTCAAAGACCTTTGAGAAAGAGTTTGGGAAGATGATGTACCCACAGTCGTTTGCCTTTGTGAAGTATTAAAGGTTGGTCGGGGGTGAGCGCAGACTTTGACGTGGACGGCTGGAGCTGGCAACGTGTCCGTACCATTTTATTCAATGATAGCATAATGAAATAACAATTTTGGACCGAATTAAATTAGAAATTGAACATGATTTTGGGATGTTTTTTTTATTCCCACTCACATCCACACCTATGGACAATTATGAGTCTTGAATGGCAATAACATGCATTCAACGCATGGAAAGAACATGAAAACGCCACTTTTCTAGACTCTGGGCTCAATGAAATCTGTATTCTTTATCGATCCAGCAACAGGGGGAGACAGGACGGCCCCCTCAAGACGGATTAATTTCAGCAAGAGAAGAAATAAGCAGCGCTGAGTATTCCGCCTGTGTGACTGACCGGTCCGTCTATCCGCCTATGACGGACGCCCATTTTGTAGGCGACAAACGATAGACGGACGGCGGAGTTGTACTCCGGCTGCTGATAGAAGGCGATAAACGGACCGGGAAGTTTTAGTAAAATGCCTATCTCTGGAAATAAGGTAAAAATGTCTTGTATACCCCTTGATTCTTTGAGTATTTTGACATAGACATTTTTTATGACACCTGGAAAAGGTTTTAAAATGTGAACAAACGCACAATATGTCTCCTTTCAAATGTCCTAACTTAGAATTCCCGATCCATCCCTCCAAAAGTGAGTGCTCGGTGAATTCCCAGTCCCCGGTGGAGGCGCGCATCCTCCCCGCGGCTTTTCCCCAGCGGCCCAACTTTAGCAACATTCCTGGCATAGTTTTGCCTGGATTTCTGGGAGATTGAGTTTTCACGGCCACACACACACTTACAAAAGTGGCAGACGTAACACACACTTTGTTGGATTGGAAAGGATGTATTGGGAACAAAGCAGACAGAAAAGAGGTAACAATAGTGTTAGGTGAGAGACGCTGGAATGCTGCAGGTCACTGGAAGTCTCTCTCTCACGCAGACACACACACGCGCACGATAGGAGTGTGTAAAAGTGAATGGAAACAACAACTATTTGAAAACATGGAAAATGTCACTTTTGAAGTCAAGACAGGCAGTGGGATGGGTAGGGTTAGTGATGATGGGGTTTTAATCTGCGTCTGTTTAAACTCGTCTGTTGAAAGTCCCCCAAAAGCATCAATCTGTCACTTCTCCTTTTCAAATAAAATGTGTACAATGACGTATCCAAGTCTCTTACCTATCTCTGGGGTCTATCCACGAAGTTTGCCGGGTGTTGTGGTCGATGAAGAACACTCTTCCGTCGTAGTCTCGGGCTTCCTCCCATCCGGCGGGCAGCGGTAGCTCGGAGCTCTCTCGCCGCTTGACGCCGCCTCCGCCCGGCCACGGCATCGCGGCTGGCCGCCGCCGCCGCTGCTGCTGAGCGGAGGGCTCCAGCCCCGTCGCCTATTTCCTTCCTTCGTCGTCGTCGTTTGTTCTCACTCTGTCCCCGGGTCGACCAACCAGTTGCTCCTCTTCACCGCATCGCGGCCCCACGGTAGAAAAGTGCAAAGTTTTCGTTTTACAAAGAAGGAGGCGGCGGCGGTGGTGGTGCTCTCACGGTGCTCTCGCCTCCATGTTGGCCTGCTCCTTCCGCCACCATGTTTCATTCCTCCGTGTCCTTATTCGGGCCCGGGGTGGATTTGCATAAACGGACGGACGTGCGGTGCGAGCTTGGCCCCTCTGTCCAATCCCCTCCTCTTGTGTGCCTCCTCCGTGTCCACTTTAAAACAGACCCTATTAAAAAAAAAAAAGAGAGAGAGAGAGAAAAAAAAAAGGGGAAAAAAAGTTATTTATTTATTTTTGAAAGTCGGTCACTCGACTTGACTTTGGCTAATCCCCGCTAATGTTTTATTATTTGCACTAAAAGATGTTGGTTCGTGACATTAAACGCAGATAATTCCACTTAAGTTGTCATTTAGTTGACCGTTTCGACCATTTAAAATAAGATTAATGTCAACTCGGGCAAAAAGTTCCTCAAAACAAACAAGCTTTCCCTCCAGTACAAACTATGAGGGCTTTAATCGGTTTTGTTATACATTGGCGCCACCTAAGGCACAATGTGAGTATTGCACTCATCTCGTTTACCCCGGGTTGAATGACGTCACGCATTTTTCCTGTCATGGTATGACCAGGGGCGTATTTAGTCTTTTTTTAGGGGCACATACGCGTTCTGCTATGCTTTTGAATATGAATAAAAAAATTAAAAATATCGTAACTGTATAGTGTATTAACCCAAGCTGTGTTTTTCAATACCCCAAAGTCCGAAAATATATTTAAAATGTTTGGGTTATTTTAAAGATTTTTTTCATTACTATTGTTTATTGTTAAGTAATGTGGTATTTTATTTTATAAAATGGTTTTCTATATGAATAGAGTATACAAGAAGTCCTCAAATGATGACGCATGCGACGTTTTGACTTTACGACGCCTGTGCCTCCTCCTCCATTTTGTCCCCAGCACCATAGTGACCACATTTACATGCAATCAATATTCGGGTTAAGGTCAAATTTCCGATTTCTGAAGCATTCTGAATAACCGGTTTACTGATTGAGCGGACAGAGTTGCGATCAATTTCTGGTCCATGTAAGAATATTTACTCGCTCAAACATAGCGGAAACGCTGCGGGACAGCATGCTATCAGACTTGACCTTTTCCTACGCCACTTTGGTTTGTGTAGTGTGGTGCGTGGTGATTTGACTCCGTTTCTATTTGATTTTATCTGTCAATCACAAAAAAATGTAAAACGTTTGCCATCATACAGCTGCTCCAGCACTGCTTTTTAAATGTGAGCCTCCCTGGAGCCTCTCTTAAATCGGCGAATGCTGTCATCTGCTGGTTGGAGTTAGACATTACACCATCATACGTTTCCCACTCTTCATTGTTATTTTATATTTTTATGCATTTGTTGTAATGTTGAGGAAAAATAGATTTAATATTTTTCCATATTCGTCTCTATTTTGTTATTTAATTACAGTGCTTGGCATGTTAAAAAAAAGTTGATGTAATCTAGTTTTTGGAGTTTTCAGTACTGGTGCTAAACAACTGGCAGTCTAAAAACAAACACAAATGTTTTTTTTAATATTGAGATGGGGCAATAGAAATATTTCTATAATGATTTCTTTTATTTCATTTTTGTCGTATCGCCCAGCCCCAGGTGAAAATGAGATTTTTGTCAGTGCAGTAGAGGGATGCAAAGACCTCATGACCAGTGCCGTCCAAAGCACCATTGCTGCCTGGAGTTTACAGAACAGGTATCTGTTCTCAAATGTAGGAAATAAAAAAATATTGTGGACAGAAAAATAAAAAACAAAAGTAGAGTACAGATAACTGAAAACTACTTAAGTGAAAAAAGGTATTTGTACTTGGTTACTTCCCACCGCTAGTGTGTGTGAGTGTGCGTGTGTGTGACGTCACTGTAGTCAGCTGAGCGTTTTGTTCTCCACCAGAGGGGGAGTTTATCTCTGCATTTTGATCTACTGCATGGCTTATGAGCGCGTGTGTGTGCGCGTGTGTATGTGTCACATCCCATCCATCTCACATCCTAAGGGTGATCAACAGCCTCCTCCCACAGGTCGTTTCCCACAGGCCACGTTGCTCCCATACGAACAACACAATAAGCCGCAGTGTTTGCGGCCTCCCGATAATGTTATAAAGGCAGCAGGATTTGGAAATTTTCAGGAAAAAAATATGCTTGATAAATATAAGTAAACTACAGGCTGTGTTATCCTGACCAACCTAAATCCTGCTGGTAATTTGGCAGACAAGCGCGGAGGCTGGTGGATCTGCGAGAGGGAGGGCTTGTGCGCTGCTGTGAGAGTGGTCACATCTGAAAATGACCCATTGAAAATGGCTGGGATTAAATGAGTTAATTGAATTTTTACATTATTTGCGAAAGTGGGAATATTATGTTGAGTCACACCTCAAACAACATCTTGAACATATTGATGATACCTTTCCTGTTTATCTTGTTCCATGACCTCGCTCATAACTCAAATGACTCAAATCAACTTTCGTCATTGAAACAAAGGGAAATGCTTTTATTTGTTGCATTCCACCCCCCAAAAAATTTTCATGCTGCAGGGAATAATGCCCAGTTTAGATTTTTTGTTAAATCCAATCGTTTCATGTAGTCGTTCCCATTACAAAAACAAATGTGACTTCTAATGTGAACGGAATGCATTCGTGAAGTGACATGCATGCACACAAAACACAATTTCACGTGGCGCAGTCAGTGTTTACGGAAGCGAATATGCCCGCGAGTGTCTGTTGCGGTCCTGACACATTTGTGGCAATTTCAAGGATTTTGTGTGCTGTTTGGCAAAATAAAATTCCGTTCACCAAACAATCGCCAGCTTTACAATACTTTGTACGTTACAAATGGTTTAACTTTAAGAGAGAAAAACTGGCTAAAATCAGATGATTTTTTTTACTGTCTTATGTTGTTATGTGTTAACGTGTAAAAAAACAAACAACTGGCAACAATCTTTTTTTAGGGGTACCATCATTTTTTTTCCAGGCTTGTTTCATTATTTTTTTGTGTGTAGTTTTCATTGAATTCTCATTTATTGTTACCATTTTTTTCTTGAATCAACAGAGGTGTACCAACAAATGGGTCCACCCTTGTAAGCCTTACTTTGACCAGAATCGATTTGTACTTCTTAAGAACAAAATGGTGGTACTTTTGCTACCTCCGTGGACAAGTGACCAGCTCTGCCCCTGCTGCCCATTGGCACAGGAAGCAGGGAGGGCTGAAGAGGGGAGGGCCGCTCCCCCCCCCAACACCCCCCTTGCTCGCCTTACTCCCTGCCTGCCTCCCTCCAGTAGAGGATGAGCTCTCCTCCAAGTGGCAGCACTTGGTGCCAGGAGCTCCCGGGCCCTCCAGCCTCTTAGCAAGCAGCTCTCGCTCAAAGCCAATGGACGGGTGCGCCCACGCCCTGGAGCTGCTGGGCATGCTGCTGTACGCCGGTGCCTGGCTCTGCGTCCTGGGGGCGGCCGTGTCCCCGCGCTGGCTCAGCATGTCCACATCCCTGCTGCCCGTGGAGAGCTACGAGCTGGGCCTGTGGGAGACCTGCGTGGTCCAGGACACGGGCGGCATGGAGTGCCGGGCCTACGACAGCCTGCTGGGCCTCTCGCCGGATCTCAAGCTGGGCCGCGTGCTCACGTGCGCGTCCCTGGCAGTGGGCGCCCTGGGCTTCCTGGTGGCAATCCCCGGCCTGTCGCTGGTCAACGGCTGCGAGGAGGACGGTGCCAAGAGGACGTTGGGCACCACGGGCGGGGTGCTGGGGATGCTCTCCGGGGTTCTGTGTTTGATCCCGGTCTCCTACGTGGCGCATGTGGCCGTGGTGCGCTTCTTCGATGACACGCTGCCCGACGTGGTGCCGCGTTGGGAGTTTGGCGACGCCCTGTTCTGCGGGTGGGCGGGGGGCTTCCTCCTGGCGGTGGCCGGACTCCTCCTGGTGCTCGCCTCGCGCTCCGCCGGCCGAGAGCCGCCCCCTGTGGCCGGCCCGCAGAGGAGGTACCAGGTGATGAACACGGTGCTGGCCCGGGCAGAGTACGTATGAACGAGGGTCACTGGAAAACATCGGCATCAAGCAATGATCAATACGTTTCACTTTTGAAACATAGACATAGTACATAGACATGCAGATACATCAATAGAAGCTGCTGTTACCTGTAAAAACGAAATGTGTTTTAGTCCTGTATCAGTGCCATGTTTTCTGGGCGGCGCTTGAACTAAAATTAGATCATGTATAATAGTTTATATGCTCTATGATCTTAAAGAATTCATATCATGTATCAATTTTTTGGTAGCATTGCATTTTCCCTGTATCAATGGAACTTTTTCTAGGTGGCGCTCAAGCTCATTTGTTGTGATTGTAAAATGAGCACTAAAGTGTATATTGTTGTATGTGCTGAATGATTAAAATAAATTATAATGAGATAAAATGTGTAATTCATTTAAACATTGTTGGTACTGTATTAGTGGGATGTCTTGAATTTTTGCTCATAGCATTACATTCTACCTGTATCAGTGGAACGTTTTCTAGGCAGTGCTTGAGCCAAACTATTCAGTACAGTATTCAGATTGTAAAAATGATCTTATTTGTTGTAAGTGCTGAATGATCAAAATGAATCAGATTACATGTGTAAGACATTTGAACATTGTTGGTAATGTATTTGTGAGATGTTTTCTTGGCGGCGCTCAAGCTAAAATTTTCAGATTGTGAAGTTAGCACTAAAACTGCATATTTTACTATAGTTTTCCTGATGTGCGAACGATCATAAAGAATCATTTCACGCAGACAAATGTGTGTTAGTCTACTAAACATTCTTGGTCGTGTATCAGTGTGATGTTTTTTATGCGGCGCTTGAGCAAAAACTGTAGGCCTATATTCTACTGTAGGTTATGTGCTGCATGACCATCAAGAATCATACCTTAAAAGATTGTGTGTTACTTATGCAAACAAATCTCAGTCCTGTGTCAGTGGGAGATTTTCTTAGCAGCGATCAATTTAAAATGTTCTAATTGTATTATGCTGAATGATCATAAAGAATGATATCATACAGACGATAATGGACATTTTTTTGTCCTACATTTGTGTGATCTTTTCTGGGCTGCGCTTGAGTTAATACTGTATATTGTACTATAGTTTATGTGCTGGATGATCATAAAGAATCTACGGAGCCCCTGTGACATGGAAGTAAAAAAAACCTTTGCGTTCCCTCGCAAAGATTGCGAGATAACGCAAAGATTTTTTCTGCAAGTGAACGTTTTTTTTTCTTGTTAATGCGTGTTTATATGTACTTACCGGTCATTTTCCGGGTAAACAAAAGCAAAAAGGGGAGCGTTTTCAGCCGTGGGCAAGTTTAATTGAATTGCTTTGAAATTCGCTTGAAATACGAAGTCATAAAATCAGTTTTTGACATTAAGCACGGTTTCCAAATAAGCAAAAGACATCTGAAGTGAGTGCTAAACGCAGCAGCGTTCCAAGGCCTCCTCCATTATTCTTGCCGTCTCCTACGACGTACTGTCGTCTCTCAAAAAACCCGCGCATTAGAGGCTAGGCTAGGCTAGGCTAGCTGCCAAACTGACCCGGAAGTACATAAACACGCATTTAAAACAAAATGCGTTCCCTCGCAAAAAACTTTCTGTTATATCGCAATTTTTGCGAGGGAACATAAAAGTTTTTGCGAGGGAACGCAAAGTTTTATTTTTTGTTTTTTTTACCTTCCATGTCACCTTAGGGGCTCCGTAGGAATCACATCATGGACACCAAGTCATTGAAACATTCTTGGGTCTTGTATCAATGGGATGCTTTCGAGGCGGCGCTAAGCTCAAACTGTATGTTGTTGTATAATATAGTTCATAATAAAGAAACACGGCACACGTTCCTCCTCTTCCGATTGGCTGTCTGTCAGTCACTGGGACCCCGCCGTCTGTTTTGCCGTTGGTGGAAACGCAGCATGAGGCTAATTCCATCGCATTTCCTGCTCGCCGGCCCAGCTAAGCTGCGTTTAATGAACGCCTTAATGGGCGGTGCGCACTGCGAAGAATGCGGAGCAGGTCGCCCGCGCCGCTCCCCCACTTTCGCTTAATTACATGACTTTGCCAAATGGCCAGAGGCCGCCAACTTTACTGGAAAGCAACAATCGCGCAAACATACTGGGCATACAACATGTGGAGTTTGCTCTCATAAGAGGAGGCTAATTGACCATTTCATAATGTTTGGAAACAATAGGCGACCGGTGACTTTCCGGGTGGCAGAATACGAGTGACTACATCGCTGATGTGAAGTGAAAAGATGACACAACTTTGATGTGTCTGGCCTTGAACTGCCAGATAAACGTTTATTTATTTTTTGTTCCATTTTCTTCCCAAAATATCTAAATTATTCAGCAGAATCTGTGGTTGAGGAGGAGAAACCGAGTGGATGTCTTAAGATTGTAAAACTGCTGAATAAAGTAGTAACCAATTCTAAAGGGACAGGTGGAAGATATTTTCTTACAGTATCTATAAAATGTTTGGTTTTGCAAAGCAAAATGACTAGCCTGCGAGCTAGCATCACTGCTATAGCAGGCTATTAATTCACGCGAAAGAAAGGTCAAAATTAGCCAATCCCCCAATGATCAAGTAAACTTTATCTGAAATTTGTAATCAACTTACTTGAAATGTAAATTACACCCGGCGTTCCATTTAGCTTGTTTTATCAATGGCTCTACCTTCGTCAAATGACATGGAAGGTTTTGTTCCTTACTGGAACTCATCTTAGCTGCCACTGCATCTCGGGTATTTTTTTCCAGTCATTCCGTTACCATATGAGAGCATAGTGATGAAATAATAACAAAGCCGGAAAACGCTAGTCAATAGCTTTAATTTCAGATGTGAGTTTGCCTGGTTTGCATCAAGTTGATTTTGATTTGTTGATCATGATCAGAGCAAAACTTGTTCCAGCCAATTTTAACTAGCCTCTTTGGTGAGTATGATGTATTTCATTTATATCGTATATGTTGTTGTCACATTATTAATTAACTATAACTATTGTTTCTGAATTGCTCTGTATTGATGATTTATGTAATTGCAAAGTGAGAGTAGTGGTTAAGACACAGCCTCATTGAAGGCCAAGCGACCAAATGCACTGCCCGCCACTGACTGCAATATGGCTTTGATGTAGTCATTGCCGGCGCTTCAGTCATCCATTTGTAATTTATTGGGGGATTTCTAGTCAGAAGTAAACTAAAAAAGTAGCTGACGGTATTACTTGAAGGGTGTAATGTAACCACTAATGATCTCTATTAGTGCAGATTGGACACAAACGGACGTCTATTAGCAAGCTGAACATCTTACCCGCTGAGTTTGGGCAGCAGGGGGAAAAACACACACACGCACACACGAGATGTTGTTTGGGATTATTAGACCCCCACAGACTCAGAAAATCACCTCCCGTTTACACGAACTGGAACTCAAATAAAAGCTGCTGGAATGAAGTTATATAAACAAACAAACAAAAATGTTTTTAACGTAAAACTATGATATTAGGCCAAAGATGTATATGGTCTTATTGACAAAAAAATAAATCATACATTATAAACTACAGGGGTTGAAAAAAAGAATAGGTGTAGTGCAGATATCAATTTTTAAAAAATCGTCCGAAAAATAAATACTCGCGTAAAGTACAGATACTCAAGTACTGTACCACTGACTATAATGACACCTTTAAAAGCACAATATTAGACCTTACATGAAAACCGAGCATTATTATCGGGATGTTTTATCTTTGCGTGGACAGTAAAACAAGTCGTAAAAGATGCAAGATTTGATACGATAACTATCAGATGGGGTTCAGAGAGCAAAATTTTATCACAGTCACAAATCTTGCGGGCTTATTGCATAAAACTCAAGTACACGTGGAAGATCACATCATACTGCTTTGACAACTAGGTGCAAAACACATCTGTATTGTTTAAAAAAAAAAATCAGATTTCTTTTTAGTATATTTTTTCAAATATTTAATAATTTGTGTTACTTTTATCTAAAGGTTTCATGAAATGTAATATAAATAAATGAGATTATAAAATCTATGTATTCTAGTTCAATTCATTTAAACATTTCAACAGATTTTGTTTTTTTCTATACAATACAATTTTATTTGTATAGCGCATTTCACAACAGCTAGAGCTGTAACAAAGCACTTTACATACAAACAACAAAATAGCCATAATACAACAAGTGGAATCAATAAATTAACATAAAACACTACATACAATAGACACCGGAAAAGAGCCTAAAATTTCAAGTTTAAAATCTGTTTAAAATTGTTTAAAATGTAATTTTAAACAATTTCATAATTTGTATCAACAATGATAAAAAATTAACATAAATCTAAAAAATAATGTATTAAAATGAAACTTCATTTAAAAATTTTATTCTCTAGTATTTATTAGACTCAAACAAATAACATGCAAGAACAATAAAAAAAAAAAGTAAAAATTTACAGATTATAATCAACTTCAATAAATCTTCACAACCTTTTTTTTTTTTTTTTTGAGTTTGTTACCTCCAGTTCTTTTATTGTTTGGTTGCTTGCACTCAAGTGTGCAGTGTTATCCTGCTGATAAATGACACAGCAGGTTAGATAAGAACCACAAGTCATGTCAGCCTTATCTCTAAATGGGGGAGAATGTGCGTCGGGAACGTTGTGCTCCTTCACTTTTGGGAATTTGTCTTCCTTCAGCGCTCTGAGCGCCACTCGTGCTGTACTTGTGTTTCTGACGGCGGTTCAACAGCCTTTTGTTTGCCCCGAGTGGGCCGCTGCTCTCTTCTCTTCTCTTCACTGGCTGGCTGGCGGCCCCCTCTCTAAAAGCTCACGTGTTAGCCTCCTACATCCAAGTTCACATTGTCAAGCTGACCCACCAGCATGTCTCATACATCACAATGTCCATTTTGCATGCTATTATAGCAACACTCTCACAAGAGAGTATTATGATACGTTGCGGTTGTGCTATTTCACAATGTAGCAATCATCGATATATTTATTTCAACATAATCATAATGGACATCAAATGTTTGCGGACTTTCGAGGGCATTATAGTACCATAATCGCGCCGTCTAAACACACTATTGAAATATTACGAAATATTAATCAGAATGTTGTGTTTGGACTAGTGGGGGTGCAAAGGTTTAAGCGCCAACTTAATTTTGTACATTTTCATTCCTGTGGAACGTTTCCAACTTTGAAAATTCCTGTCAAGTTCTGGTCATATTGTCATGTTTTAATTTTGCCATCACGACACTCGATCAGCATGAAAAGCGGGATTATCGCTGCCTTGCTTGTCCTCCTCTGCCATCCCCCATCCGTTTAGTTCGGGTCCGAGGGTCTTCCACACGTGCCGGTGGGCGAGAAACAGCAGCCCGCTGACGAGCATGAGGACGGCGGCCACGAAGCCCACCCCGACGGCTGTGCCCACTTGCTGGCTGGCAGGGGCGGCGGGAAGCCCGAAGCGGGGCGGGAAGGGGATGGTGGTGTTGTTCACCACCGCGCTCGCGTTCCACACCAGGGGCACCAGGACGAGAGCTGTGGTGAGGAGATAGAGCGCCCCCGCCAGGACAAAGGCCGCACGCACGCCGCCCCGACGCTCCATCGAGAAGTAGACCCGTCTCACCGCCTGGACTGCGGCGGCGTTGCCCGCCAGGCCGCCCAGCATGGCCAGCACAATGAGAACCTGCGCCACCCGGATTTCTAGCGGGACGAAGCCGTCCGAGACGGTCATAGTCTGGCAGTTCTCCATCTTGGGCAGGGCGTGGCTGTGGAAGCACGCCCGCCAGATGCCCACCCAGGCCACGCCTGAGGTGATGACAGACGTCCGGTTGTCGGGGCTCACGCGCCACAGGCGCCACTCGTCCATGCCCGCCGTTGCCATGGTGAGGATCCACGCCAGGCAGCCGCCCAACAGGCCCAAAAACTGCCAGTGGGCTGTGTGCGCTAGGAACAACATGATGATGATGATGATGATGATGATGTCATGGGTCAAGTATCTCTTGATTTGTCTCCTTCGGGAGAATTTTGCCTCGGGACAGCTGCGTTGATAAATAAAAAGAGGCATCATCAACAAACTATGTATCATTAGTTCTTCAACTCTACACTTTCATTCGCTGACGCCCACGTCACTCACCAGGCAAGGCTGGGCCCCGTTTTTAAAGCTGTACACAAAGTCAGATGAAGTGAGGCTGGTGCACTCAAGTAGACAAAATATAGAACCTGCACCTCACACGCACATTATTGTGCTTAATACTGGCTAATCAATTTTTTATCCGATGATTTGATTAAGTGACAGATTTATACTCCGTTTCAGCCGCAGCCTTATAGAAAAGTGACACGTTTTGCTACAAAAAAAAAAAACGTTTTCATTTTTCAATGTAAGGCTTAGGTGAAAAATATAAAATGGAGTCATGAAAAGGTTGCAAAATGCAATGCTGAGGTCTTATCATAAGTGGCCAAAACATTTGTGCACATATACCAACACAAAAAAGTCTCTTACAGTGTTTTTATATTTATCACCTGTTTTCTGAAACTGAGCCATGATTGGTCGTTCTCTGAGCCCTGATGATGTCATTTTCAGTTGACAGCAAGTGGCAAAATGGCCACCTTTAATACTCTTTCTTTAGGCAAAGCAGAGTGAAATTTGACCGTCTGTGGCCTTTTTGGTAAGAAAGAGAGGTACCATTTAATTAGAAAAGGATTCACATTCAGCTGAGCAACTTTGATGAATCGTTGGTGGTGATGATGATGATGATGATGTTGGGGAGCGTGCTGACATGCTGACCCCAGGACACCACCGTCACACGTTTAAAGACTGTCAACAGGGAGAAATATTTCAGTTACTAGCTTTTTTTTTCATCATAACGTCTCACACACATCCTGGTGGCAACAGTTAAGGCAATTGGCAATTAACATTAATGTTGATTTCTATCTTTCGCCTCTACTTGACTTCACAACATCAGCAGCATATTAATTTATAGTGCAACTTTGCTGCTCCATATGTGTTAAAGTAGCACGCGATTATGCTAATTTATGAAAGTCTGTCTACGGCATTTTGCTTTATGTCAGCAGAGTGAGAACAGCTGCTAAGGAACACTAAAACATTTAAAAGTTTAAAATGTTTTTGTATGGGGCTCCCAGTATATTGATTTTCATCAACAAAACACTAAGTGACGACATTATAACTTGCAAAATTCAAATTTGATGCTGACGTACTGATATTGCATCATTAAAGACAATACGCTTCAACAGTGACATTTGATGCTGCTGTATCAATATTGCATCGCAACAAAAAAATATTTTGATTCTACTGGATTGGGACTGTTGTTGAATCTGGTGTAACAATACTGATTATTTTGTATTGGCTATCATTAGGTTGTGTACTTAATGTTACATCAATACTTGAATAGCAGCCTAACACAACACATTAACATACAACACAATGAGCTTCACATTTGCACTTGTGCTGAATTTAAGTGGTAGTAGTTACCTGTAAAGACATTCCATCCGTGGTGAAAATTTCCAAATGCCCCGACGGCAGCGAGCGCACGTTACAACTGTAAAAGATGTTCGTGTGACTGTCACACTATCAGCAGCCCAGCAAGGCTTGGCTGAGTTAATGAGTGACACCAATGAGCTGGAGGCCTGGAAAACGCAACGCAACACACACACACACACACACACACACACACGCACACGCGCGCACACACACACCCACACATACACAAAGACAACGAGAATGTTTTATGACATTTGGATTTAATTCTCCCATCAGGATTTTTCACGCGTGTCGGGAATGCTTTTTGAATCTGTCTGAGTGGAAACTACGCACAAGAGGGCCTCGAATGACGGGTAGGAGACGTACGGCCCATAGGCCATTATTTTATCATTTTGATCCAGCCCGCCATACAAATCTAAAAAAACAAACCCCCCAAAACTCAGATAAACTGTTATAAAAAGTCACAAATGTTCATAATATAGAACAATAAGCATTACTTCAACTTAGCGCGAGCCTTGAGAGGACGTTGGCGTCAGCGTGGTGAGCAGCAGGCACTTAGCACTGAATGTCAAGTGCATCTCCTGTGCGGCCAAGTGCTCTGTAAAATGTCAACAATGGTGGGGGTGGGGAGTTGGGGTCACACGGGGTTACACTTCAAGGCCACTAGCTGTTTGACCATTTAAAAAAAAAAAAAAAACAAAAAAAAAACGAAATGTGTGCCATGAAAAGATGATAAATAGTGGTTATTCTGAGGTCACGTGGCGGCCAAGAGAGTCTGCCATGCTGTGCCGATCCAAAGGCTACAATAAATTACTAAAAAAAACAAAAAAGAAATTAAGAATACAGTGAACCCCGTTGTATCGCGGTCCATTTTATGTCCCAGCTATACCAAGGTTTTTGAATCATTCATTTTCTAATGTTTTTTTTGTTGTTTTTTTTTGGACAGTATGCAGTCAAATTTAAGAGTTGTGCGCATTCGCTGTAGTACCACTTTGCGCCCAAAAAATGCCAGGCAGCACTGAGCTCGACTGAAATAGATGCAGCCTGATAGAAGAAGAGCCCGAGCTGATGATTATGATGAAACTGATCTTATTACTAAGTAATAGTTGTAGTTCCCACAGAAATAATGTATGCCTGTGAATATTGTAATAAATTATAAATTCGGTTTGTATGTGTTGTTGCTCCATATCTGATAAATTTGCAGTTTTTTTAAGGTTTATAATTACCCTAAGATTTTGTGCGTCTTTCACGTTTTGCATGAAGCTTGCAGATTTTCACTCTTATATGGTTTGGGTGAACATTTTGGTTTTCCGATATGCAGTGGTGCCTTGAGATACAAGTTTAGTTCGTTCTGTGACCATGCTCGTAACGCACAACACTTCATCGCAAATCATCTTTCCCCATTGAAATGAACGCAGGTGTCATTAATTTCTTCCAGTCCACCCCAAATAAAACCCAATGTGTTTTTCCATAAAGAAAATTGCACGCTATCATATCATACTTTATAAAACCCGACAGTAATAAAATAATTAAATAGAATGTAAAGAATGGAACAGTTTGTGCATCATGATTAATTCATTTTGGCTTTTTCTGGTGTGTGAGACTCGGCCACTGGGGGCAGTATAATGCAGTCATGCAGACACAAACAAATTTTCAGTCAGCTAAACTGCTACTTGTTGCAAAGTGAATTGTGTGAACTGCCACCATACTGTACTTGCATCTCAAATGTGTGCTCCCAAGTCAAAGCAAAAAAAAAAATGTGTCGCTTGTATCTAAAGGCACCACTGTGCAATGTTTAAATCTATTTTGTTTTATGTGGCAAAAAATAGAAAAAGAAAAGAAAACCATTTTACTCTCTATACCGCGAGTTATGATGTATCACAGACGGGTTTGGGGCGTACCCCCCGACGATAAACAGGGTTTCACCGCATTTCACACAGGTGCCAAGAAAAAGCAGCATCTTTCTCCAGGGAGTTCTGTCGGGGCCAATGGGGGGAATATCTAAGTCTCTGGCGGTCCCCGGTGGACGCGAGGTGTACTTAACAACAAAGCGTCTCAGAAGGCCAAGCGCTGCTCGATGGGCAGACTGTCCAGCAGGCACTTGAGCTGCTCTTCGCCCAGCTTGATTTTGTCCTCCAGCTTGCGCTGCTCGATGATGAGCGCCGACTTCATCTTGACAAAGTGCTCGTAGTCGGCCATGCCGTCCCCGGACAGGTAGCTGGCCAGGATATCGTAGACGGCCCGCTCCCGCCGGTCCAGGTTGTCCTTCAGCTCCTTGGCGTCCTCGTGTTGCCGGATCAGCAGCTTGCGCTTCTCCGTCAGTGTGCGCTGGAGGGGAAAAGGTTGGAGAAGAGGGACGTCGGTCAGGGGGGGTTGTGTTAGAGGTGGGCTGTGGAGGTATACTGCATGCAGGCTTCCGACACAGAGATTTCAAAATTCCATACTTTTTGCAGACTTCTCTGTAAAAAAAATGTAAAGTAGTTTGAGACATTTCAGAAAATACATGTGTATCATTCGGATCCTGTAGTGATGAATGATTTGGAAATATCAAATTAAATATAATGTGTCCCCCTCCGCCCCCCCTCCCCAATATTGCGGTTTGATATGTTATTCTTTTTTCAAAGTCCCCTTCCCATGTATTTTTTAACAAACAAGAAATAAATTAATTTGTATTACAATAAACAATATCACATTTATTATGAATGCTTTGCTTTGCTTTACATATGATCATTAACATAAATCAGGAAGTCTTAAAACAGATTACAACAATAATGCAAGCATATCTGTGGCTTCATCACTTCAAGTTTTCATGTTTCATGAAACAATGATATGTAAACAACAAACGCATCTATGGCACACGCGAATTAGTCGTACATTCGCAGATTTTTTTCCCATCCTCCCTGCATACATGTACAAATTTATAATCCGAAATGAAGCACTCCCCAAGCCCAATTGCAGCGAAGCACTCCGCCAACTCCAATTGCAGCCTTTGTGATTTGAAACTGGCATCTACGAAATTGCCATTTTAATTTGACAATTTAAATTTGATTACTTGTTTAACCCCCGATGAAATCACACACTTTCTTAAATTGAATAATCTCTGACCTCAAAGGACTTCACGTTTACTTATCAGAAAATCTGACTGTCAGGTTGCCATGTTTGCTCGTATAATCTATAAAGGCCAGTGGTGCAGTACATTAATTGGGAAGATGATTTTTTTGGGACAGGAACTGCAGTAGACATTCAAAAGGTGTTACAATGTCCGCTGATAAAGCTATATTTCTTTGTGTATTCATATTTATATTCATATTATTATTTTTAAATAGAGCTGTTGTAACAGTCCAAGAAACACAAATACTTTCCCATACAATAGCTTCCATTTTCTGTCATTTTCCAGAGCTGGAAATGTATTCCAGACGTTTCCATACTCGCATAGGAAGCCGGCGTACTCTTTGTGCAAGTCTTAAAAGTGAGTCTCAAATCTTCGACTTCACATTTCAAGCAAGGATTTGTACGTACCCGCTCCTCGGGCGTGGCCTCCTCGTCCAGGCTGTTGAGGGCGTTTTCCACCCTGGCCAGGCGGCCCGACAGCGACAGCAGCAGGCTCACCACCTTGTCCAGGTCGCCCACAAACATGCGGAACTTGTCCAACTCGTTGGGCTTGCACACCTGTTGGACGCGCGCCTCCACCTCGTCTCCCAGCGCGTTGTTGTCCAGCACGTCCTCTTGCAGGCTCTGGCGGGCTTCGCGTAGAACCTGAAGCTTCTTGCTCAGGCTGTCCATCAGCTCTTGCTGCACCACATCAAACGCGTTCAATGGTGAAGTTCAACTTTTCAAACTCTGGACATCTTTTTAATGTAACAAGTTCTGTAAATAATGTAAGTAAATAGAGTTTTCACGTGTCTGTGATTTACTTTATTATTCATATTTTTGCTAACTTTCACTTCTACTTCACTATATTCCCTAAATAAAATGCATACTTTTACTCTGGGCGTTTAAACTTTCTGTCTGCCTTTTCTGTACGTTTTGGAATCTTTGCCTGCATTTTCTGCTCTTAAATGTCCATCCTGTTCGGAAAAATTAGGATGAAAGTGAACTACTTAAAACAAAATAATAAATAAATAAATATGCGGCCAATTAGTATTTTACCGTATACTGTCCAGCCCCCTTCACACTGCTCGTCAAGGCCTACTGTAGGCTCATTTATTATTTGTGAGGAGTGCGTCGTACCTTCTTGTTAGCCAGATCCATGTCCAGTTCGTCCTCCGAGTCATCATAGTCCTCGTTCTGCTCCTGCATGTCTTTCATCTTGATGAGAAGCTCAGCTTTGGGGGCCGATGTGCTGTAATAGGCCGAGCTGGTCACCATGGCAACCGCCGCCGCCATGCTGTCCCCCTTCTCCCTGATATAAAAACAGGACATTGTTATTACATCGCTGGAATCGAACATGATACACATGAAAACGTGTTTTACACTCTTCCAAAGACGGGCAGTGTTCAAAATCAGCCCCATCAAATATGTTTTGACTCGATTATTCAACCGATTTCCCTACCAATTAATCTGATGAAAAAAATCTTTTGCATTATTTAAGAACAGAATGAGCATGTGAGGTGCTGTTGTACTGTTGTTGTTCACTTTTAGTCGCCATAGTCACATTCTGGTGAGTGACGTGGGGGTCTGCAAATAAGAGTTGGCTGCTGTTAGAATCGGTAAGCGGCTGACTTTTAACTGGCTAATCGTTAGCAAGTCTGCGTATTTAGTGCCCGGGTGTTTGATGTGGCCGTAGAAGCGTGTCTATAAAAGGTGCTTATTGTGTTACTGTTTGTTCAATAAAGTGAAAGTGAACAGGCGGCTGCGACTATCCTTGACCACTTGAATTACAATAGTGTATGTTTTAACTAGTAGTCGTAGGATATATTAAATTAACATCGATACCTTGCGTTGACGATCACAGATGTGCTGTTGTCGTACATTAATTAGCTCTGCTTTTCTGTAAACACATTGTAGTTTATCTTCTAAACTTTATCTTCTTTTATACACTTTTTCCTCTTGGTTCACCGCTGTCGCGTCATCTAATTTCTACTCAGTGATGATTGAGTCTGTAGTAACATTAGTCTGTGTGTAAAAATGATCGGTGTTAAGCTTTGAGGCAAAGATTTTGTTTGGACTTGAGTTTCAAATCGACTTGTTTGAGTTAATCAATTCATCGTTTCAGCCCTACTCTAGACGGAGTTGAAAATTCCTGACCTTTCCTCAGCCTGCCGCGCAGCGTTCGTGGGTTTGGGGGGTGCTTTCCTGCGTTGGTGAGCTCCTTCCAGCAGCTGCTCGCCCTGAGGGAACAGGCCCTCCATCAGGTCCATAGTGGTCTTCATCTTGCTCTGGTCCAGAATGTCAGCCAGCGACTTGTCCTTGTCCATGATGTCGCGAGCCAGCTCCTCCCTCTTCTGCTCCTCCGACATATTTGGGGTGGCGTCCCTCTCGGGCTCGTCCGTAGTCACACCGGGTTCATCAAGTTCTTTCTGCCGAGTGAAAGTGCAGAAGACCGAGTCCTGCCCGCCGGCTCCCAAGCTGCCGAGCTTGCTAATATCAGGGCCTCCCGTTCCGGCCGCAGAAGCCTCGTCAGGTTGCGGAAACATCCTCCCGCTCTCCATCTCCGGCATTCCCTCTGAGCGCACGATCCTGACGGGCACTTTCTTCACCGTGCTGCTTGGCTTTTCTGTCCCGTTTTCCATTCTGGAATGGAAGGAAAACACAGTGAGAATAGTTTGAGGAGGAGGAAAAAATGTCTGTGGCCACATGCATGCTGATTTTACTGCTGATGTCACTACATGATGGCAAAGTGTTTTTCCATGCCCAGTGACAAGAATATCTAAATGTGCTGCTCTGCTTTATGAATCTAACGGATTAGAAATTCACTAAAAAGCACAAGAAATGCAATGAAACCTCTTAGATAATCGGGCCTAATTTGTAATTTTTTTCTCTCTCTAAAGTCAGCAAAGTCTTTCATTTTGAAAACAAAATATTTCCCTTATCTCTAACCCCACACTGTCCTTTTATTTTAACTAAATGTTTTAAAAAAAAAAAGACAGTCCATGATGATTAAACACAAATGCATTGTATGGTAATTAAAAGCTAAAGGAACAACTGAACTGTACTTTAAAATGTGCTGGACTGAAAAAAAAAAAGAGTCTAAACAGGCTGTATGCATTGCTACAGGCTCCCTTCGAACACAGAATGGTTGATTTTGATTGTATTGCATGTGTTTTAAATGCTGAAAATTGTTGTACCACTTTTTAAAGAGTCACTGGCCTACACAATATTCATTTTGGAAAGTTGCGTAACCCCAGTTCACGCTTGGAGTGTAATTTTAAAATGTTAATTTATTGCACATTATAATTCCCTCAAGGGGAAATTCAACAGCAAATGATCAATACTACAGTGAAATATGGACAGGGCATCGCCATGAAAATCGAAAATCTGCAAGTATTTGACATCCACCCACAAAGGTTTTGTAATTGCCTGTAGATGCTGCAAGATGGCAGCAAAACACTTTTTCATATTAGACAGTTTTTCAGAAAAAATTGGAGGATAGTGCCATAATACATTACATATTGTTTAACTGATTCCAGTTTTATACCTTGATTAGTGAATCACAACACATGGGACTTATTAGACTATTCAAGAGCGACTCAAAATGCAGTGTTATCCCCACTCCAGAGATCAAAATTACTTTGTGGCTCCACGTGTTGTTTTTGTGCCGAAATAGCTCTTTGAGGTTTAAGGCTGCCGACCCTGCTCTGTGAGAACAAGTACTTTTTCCACAGTAGGGTGCCCCCCAAAAAATCTGCAAAGATGGCAATTTGCAAATGCTAAACCACGAATATGTGTCTTAAAATCAAATCATACTCAGGACCCTGTGGTGGCTTCGACTTTCAATAAGCTCCTTTGTGCCAACAAAGTACAGGAAAAAAAAAAACCCCTACCTATTTGAGTCTTGTTCCTGCAGTGAGACGGGCGGCTTGTCGCTGAGCCTCTGCGGGGAAAACTGCGGGGAAGGCGAGCGGCGTGCCTCCATGGCGGCCGGCGTCCTGTGGGAGGAAGCGTGCGCTAGTGTGTGACGCGCAACTGCGCCGACTTGCGCTTTGCCCTCTGTCTTTTTAGCCTCGCTGTTCGGGGTGTGACTTTGGGGGAGCGTGGCCTCGTCTGGGTTGATGTCGGGGCATCTGGGCGTGGGAGGCTTGGCGTGTTCCGTGACCTGAGGGCGTCTGGACTCTTCTGCTCTGTGGTTGACAGCAGCTGTAGCAGTCGTAGAGGCTCTGTGCCCTGTCACGGGAGGAGGTCGCTCGCACTCGGCAGGCTTCTCTCTCACATTGCAGTCATCCAGGAAGCTGAAGATGACAACAAAAAAGCTTTTAATTACACACGACATAAACTATCATCTCCAGCCTTCCGAGGCCTTCGCCTTCCTCTCGCCAGCAGCCACTGTGATTAAAAAAAAAAAAAAAAAAAAAAAGTTTTTCAAGTCTCCTCCCTTGACTGCAGCTGCCAGGAATACTTCGCTCCCACAAAAAGCCTGCGAGGAGGAATAAATAATCCTTCCGAGCGCTTTTAACTCTTCGGAGGAAGTTTGTCTGGTAGCGTGGCACACGTGTCACAAGTGGCGAGAAGCGACCAAGTACAATTACTTTATGACTATGCTTAACTCTGTCATTGCCAGCTGTTTTCTAAGGAAGAGTTCTCCACATTGACAGCTGTTTTAGAGCATTTTGAGTTCTCTTTCAAAACCACAGAATATTATGTTCTGCGACAATATAGGCACTAAACCTACCACAAGTTTTGCAGATCAAAAAGTCAAGAAACTTTTTTTTGGTTAAAACAAAGCAGAAACATGACTTTGACGGTAATATTTTTTGCTTTGTGTCACCTCCAATTATAAAACAAGACCCAAAAAGGCATTTTGACTCTATTTACCGATATACAACAAAGAAATCCGCTGTGAGCGACGTTGACTCAGCGTGTGGTTCAATTTGAATGTCAGTGGCTTTTTTAGATGCTGTTTGTCATTCACGCCATGAAATGTGTCTTCTTTTCTCAGCGGCAAACACTTTGTACTACTGTAACACAACAATTTGTTTATAACCATACACATAAAACAAAGAATTTGAGCATTTAAAACAACCACACAACTTTGCCGTTGGAATGTCTGCTAGCTTAATGCTAACATGCAATGAAAATGTCAGATTCTGGACTTTTTTTTTTTTTACTATTATTTGAAGAAGAAGTCAAGTCAAAAATGTTCTTTGCAATATGTTCTATGCGCCTCCACTAGTCCAAACACAGTAACCTCATTAAATTGTGTTTGTGTAGTAGGAATTAAGCAGAAAAATTAAGCCGTTTTTATCCACCTCAGGGCTATTTTGTCGTGTACTGCCCCCTGCTGATGACTGAAATTGACGTTAAAGTGTCCACGGGCTCGCCATGCGAATGTCACTTCACCAAACCCAGAAAACAGGTGAGCCGTGACTTTTGGGACCACATAGAACATATTTACCGCAAAGAAAGTTTTTGACTTTAAGTAAAGGTGTTGAATCAGTACTTCAACTTTTACTAGCATTCTTTTGCACACATTTTCTACTTCTACTTAAGTACAGAGTCTGAGTACACCTCTATGTATCAGCAGAAGAGCTAACATCAATCCATCAGGACCATGCAGATTCCATTGGCATGCATGTGAGAGCTTCCACACAAACTCAATTAGGAAGTACTGAAGTGCGTCAATTGTACAGTCACGAGATAGTTAGCAATTTACGGTCAAAGGCTAGGTTCACACTGCAGGCAAATGCGACCCAGATCGGATTATTTTGCCCACATGCGACCTGTATCTGATTTTTTTATGACCGGCTGAACGTCTCAATTCCGTTTTTTCTGTCAAATGCGACCTGGGTCGTTTTCATATGTGGTCCAAGATACGTATCCGATCTTTTCGAATGCGTTCGCGGTCTGAACGGCCAGGTTGCATATATCCAACAATGACGTCATCCAAAGCCCAAAATGCGCAGGCAGAGGGAAACTGCTGGCAGCAGGGGATCGAATTTGAAACTTTGTTTTGAGTAACACTATTGATTTTATATTTTACTTGAATTTAATCCCACTTGAAACATGAAGCATAAAGTGGACATTTATGGCGTTTGTGATAATTCAGCCACGGCTCAGATAGATTCATTTTTTACGCACGGTTAAGATGTGACGTCATCGTTAGTGATGTCTCCATGAAATGAGATATTAAAGCCTCGCCTCATAATTTCCCCCAAATACTGTATTTATTTCTACCTGCTACCTAATCGCTTGACTGTATAAATGCCCCGACACGCTGGACCACATTTACTTCAGCAAACACGTCGGGTGTTGATGTCGTGTTTCTTCTTTTGCGCATGCGGGACACTTTGACGATACAGGTGTTCATACAGCAGACAATACAGAGGTCGCATTTATAATGTAATATGAACGCTTACACAAAAAAATCTGATTTTTTCAAAAAATCCGAATTGCGCATTAAGACCTGCGGTGTGAACCTAGCCAAAGAGATGCTGTCGTTGGAGCTTTTTTTTTTTTTTTTTTGTACATACAGATCACGTAAAATTACCACATCATAGCCGTAATTGAATATCTGGCATTGATCCTTCCTTTGCCTCTTACACAGAACCCAGCAAAGGCACCATATGGTCAACCCCAGTAAATCACGGGGCATACATTCTGGTATAGATGATAAATAAATAACAGTAAAGAGTTTTGATGGTTCTTCCCTTCCCACAAACAGAGAATAGGATAGGTTAAGCACCAGCCCTATTAAGAAACAAATCCACACAAAAAAATTCACAAATGCCAAACTCTGAATAAATGGGGGTTTTACAGTTTTGTCAGAAACAGATTGCCCTAAAATCAAATTTTACTTTGCCCACATGAAATCAACATAGTTCCTTGGCACCAAGAAGTCACAAGATGGCACCAAAGTAGGATTTTTGAGCACAAAAATAGCCAATAGGTTATTTTTTTTCAGTAAAAAGTTTAAAAGAAAAACAGCAAACAAAAGAAACAAAACAACAAAAAAAGTACATGTGTATATATATGGGGTCATTTTCTTTATTAGAAACGTAACCAAAAAATGTGGAGTTCTTTGCGGGCTGGAATACATTAATACATTTTCAGTTTATTTCAGGGTGGAAGATTAATTTGATACACGAGTAGATTAAGTTACAAGCAAGGTCACGGAATGACTTAAACTACTACCAAAGTACCTCTATTTTTTTTTTTTTTTTGTGTAAAGACAACAAAACAAGTTGCACCACTCACCCAAAAGGATGCTTCAGGCCTGTCATTTCCATCGTGATGTAAGTAAGGAAGTATGAGCAAGTGACTCTGCTCTCTCTTTCTCAGCTCAGCAGTCACCTATTCCCATCTCCTCACTACTCCTGTATCAATATCACAGACTGGGCGGAGCACACCTGCCAGTCACCCCGATGACAATGATCGTTGTCATGCAAAGGCACACAAGGAGGGTTGCTCTCAAGACGTGATACTCTACACCCCCGATGGTGGGTTTCACCTGTATGTGTGCGTGTTTATTAGGGTGGAGCATATAGAGAAGCTAAAGACTCCTAAATTACTGGTCCAAAGTGAACTGAGGCACCCGGACCATGTGACTAGGAAGCACTCTACTTCCTGACACAAAGCGGCACCACAGAGACGGCGTGTGTTGGCACAGCTGTGGCAGGAGGCCATCACGCTGCGTTGCCCCGACAAATTACAATATAAAGACATCCCTGTTCCTCCGCAGGACACATCAATGAGTGACCGTCTGATTTTGAGGATCCAAACATCTAAATTGAGGTAATCAGGGGCAACAAATTTGCCATTGACGAATTTGTCTTTTCACAGTACAGCCATTCAATCCCACAAACTCATTTATATTTTTTCAATTTTTTTCAAACGTTAGGGTAAAAGAGGGTCTGAAATTGTCTGGCAGTGAATGAGTTCAAAATGATTTAATATACGTACTTGCGAGATGGAAGAACCATGCAGCAAAAGCAGCTTACATAATGGTTGTTCAATGAAGATCCAAATAAAAAAGATTGAAAAAAGAAGCTGGGAGATGTTAGGTCATGCGCCATTATCTGATCCCCAACCAGTGTGATGACTTCCAAGTTATCTTAAAAATGAATTCCAGGGTCAAACTGCTGCCATTACAAACATTTAATAACTCCAAAGACAAAACCTAATAACAGTGTCAAACAAGTATCAGGTAAATTAACTGTTATACAACCACATAAATGTAAACTAATGCAAAATCAACCTTTGAAAACACAGATGGACAAGAACGGCCTGGGAACAGGAAGGTGTTAGGGACTCAAAACTGTACAGGCATCTCACATCACCGTGATGTTGTTTTTTTGAAGGCATATTTTACAGACTTTGTTGACTTTTGGGAGCGTCCCACAACAGAAGACAGGACAGTTACACAAATGCACATGCGGGAAACCATAACCTCCTTGGCAGAGGTAGCAATCAACATAGCGATAGTAGAGTGTATAATGGTGAGGAGGGCAAAAAAAGCATACTCTACCCAAATTAGTACTAGTTTACGCCACACGTGATGTCTACATGTTTACAGTAGCATGTTAAAATGTTCTTATGAGTAACAATAAGCCACACACCTTGAGGCAGAGTCGAGTGGCCCAGTAGGTTTATCCTCCATCTGACAATATTCCTTCTCCGACATTATTGCAGGCACACGAGTAGTCTAGGAAAAACAGGAGAATCATCTTAAAAGGGAAACATTCTTGTGACAAAGAAGCTGATGGTTGTTTCCTGGTTGGTTAAAAGAATGCACGAGAAGATCGACGGCAGTCTCTGCCTGAAACTGAGGCGTGTCGCGAAGAACAAATATTGATTTTTATTGGATCTCTCCCACATTGCGTTTGTCTTCAAAAGATTGATGAGCGCGACCTTGGAAAAAGTAATACTTGCCTGTCCATAGAAGTCGGCAGAGGGTGAAGATCGGGACCTCTCGTGGAAACAGGCAGGTGTGACACTCTCCTTCGAGCTAGGATCCAGAATGTTGTCGGCGGACCGGAATTGTCCGGAGGCTCTTGTCTCAGGAGGCTTCTTCCGGACGTTCCACCTGGCCTCGTACTCGGCGAAGGTGCCAAGTCGTTTCTGGTCTAGGACGGAGTATGTTGGGCCGCCCGGGGGGTCGTCCCTGCTTCTTGTCCCTATCAGCGTGGGCTCAGTTTCACTGGGAAAACCTCGGACTGCGGTCTCAAAGGGATTCTCTGTCTTGGTGGACGTGTGGCTGGGGACAGTTGATTTTCCGTTCTGTTGGTCCGGGGAAGAGCTTGCGCTTTCTACTTCTTTTACTCCAACTTCATGGATTTTGTCCGGTTCGGAGAAGGACTTTACTCTCTTTTCTGCTGCAAAGCGCTTTCGTCCACCAATGCGCAAAGGCGCAGATTTACTGGTCTCGGCCTCTGACAGCGTTGGAAGAGGAGTGAGATCTTTCCTGGCCATCGCCGAGGATGGATAAGTGGGTAAGGCTTCAGCCGATGACTGTTCTCCCAACAAGGGTTCCAGATCTTTCCTTCTGAAGGAAGTAGCTTTAAGCACCCGAGCTTGCGCTTCCTTCAAGTTATCCTTGTATGTGTTTGTGAAGGGGCTGTCTGCCAAAGCTGGGGTGGAGCTCTGATTGGATTTCCACACATCTTGCTCGCCTTGGTTCTCATCAGGAAGAGTCGCCGCACTTTTACTCTTCTGTAGCTTGGCTCTTCTCATCTGGATTTCGTTCTTTAAGGTGGTGGCAAAGCGGTCGTTGCGCCGCATCTGCTTGGACTCGACCGTCTCCTCCGGGTTGGCACCATTTGAGGTCTCGTCCTTGGTGTCCATGGACAATAAGTGGAGGATGGGGGTGGCCTGGGGGCAGATCTTGTCGCTGGCCTGGCTGTGGTGTCTTGTATCTTGGGGGAATTCTCTGTGGTGCAGAGGAAGGGATCGCCGTTGGTTTGAGAGTCTGATCGGGGGACAATTCGTGTACGGAGCCTCTTCATTTTGTGAACTTTGTTCCCTCTGGCTCCTGAGGTCCTCACCAATGGTTTTAGGGGCCGAGGTTTCCAGAGCAGAGGTAACGTGGTGTTTGTTGTAGCCGTTAGTTTCTTTGCCATTTGAGGAATACTGCTGTTGTGGAGAATATTTTGCTTTGGTGACTGCTTGTTGAGGATTCTGCTCATTTCCTGCCTGGGTTAAGGTGAGGCCGGCAAGACTTTGCCTGTCCTCTGGTTTCCCCAACGCAGGCTGGCATTTAGTGACACAGTAGTACCGGCTTTGCCCGCCGCTCTCAATGTTAGGGTCTTTGGGAGCAATTGCTTGAGATGTGCTTAAATTCCTTCTCGTGTTCTGGCCGATGGGTTGAGCAGAACCATTAGTGGGCAGCTCCTGCATGCTGGAGAAGTAGCCCCCGACATTCAGCGGCTTGGGAGCAGTCGCTGGCCACGGTTGGGCAGGAAAAGTGCTTTTGTCGCTGAGATGTCTGTGATGTGCGGGATGACTTTGCCGGACATCGCAGCTGGAGAAGGAGTGCTGCTTGTTTGAGCTGAACTGGGCATGAGAGTAAAAAACAGCCCTGTCGTGTTTCGGGGACAGGTTTTGGCCAGCTCGATCTTCAGCAGAAAGCTTCCCCGGGGTTCGGGAATTGGGCAGTTCGGGATGAGCTACGACGAGCCCTCTTTCCTTGGTTGCGGCAAAACTGTCACTGCGTGCCGGTGGGAGCGGCGGTGGAGGTGAGGGGGAGGAACTTTTCTTTTTCTCCGGAACATGCCAGACAGGTCCACAACTCGTTCTACCGGAAGTGGAGTGGCGGGAGCCAGCCTGGTCCTCAGTTTGGGGGCCGTCGCAGCCTCCCGGCATCTGAAAGTACGTCACCCTGTCGTCCTGTTTGACTCCCTCCATCAGACTTTGGCCGATCCTGCCATTGACGGGCCTTCCTCCGGCATCCCACTGGTTGACTTTGTACAGCACGTTCTCAGTGGAGGCTGCATTGCTCTTTGAAAGCGTGAAATCCGGCGTGCCAGAGCTGGTGGAGAAAGAGCTGTAAGCAGAGTCTCGTTTGCCGCCGCCACCGCCACCAAGGTGCTCCATGCTGTTGTTGGACTTAGCAGGGGACAGCTGACCAGCCGGGTACGGGTGGGAGACGTGCTCTAGGCTGTCCATGCTGCCAAGAGAGCTGTACTGGTCGGAAACCCTGCAGAGGTTGGTTTGCTCCCAACTGGAGGACAGGTCAGTTGACGACGAACTGCGGGTTGAAAATGACCAACAGCGAGTTGCTTATTATAGACTTTAAGTCACATTCACACAGAGATTCATTATCAACATGCTACCGCTTACTTGGATCAAGTGTGAAATATTATAGTTGTGTGTCTTTGAAAAAAAAACAACTAATGGTTGTAATCAGCCTAATAAAACATTCCGCAGAGAGTTGCTCTTTTTTTCTTTTTTGGTGGCGCAGGCTAAAATTCTTGGTGGTTGGTTTGCTTTTAACGTAAAACTGAGTTCTTTAGTCACCAGCAATCTGTCAGTGGAAGGATACCATCATGGTTTGACTCCTGTAATGCACGAATATGCATTTTTTTACCCATCCATTGATAAAACGCTGTATAAATATACTTTTGGATATTTTCCAGGTATTGCAGGCTGTCACTATCAACAGCACATAACTAAAGGCCTGACCTTCACATAGTTTTTTTTATGGCCCACCAAGTCCTTTCCTCTGTTGTTAAAAACAATAATATGATGAGGTGATTATACATTTATGCCACCTCTGTTCTATAGCATTTTCAAATGAATGTGTCCTAAAGGTCAGAATACATGTGACAAAAACACCATCTTTCAGCTTCTTCAAAGCGATCCCGGAAACCTTACCTCGCATCGTATGTGGTGTGCCACACAACTGCCGAGGGTGGAGAAGGTTGTGTTTTGGCTGACTCGGACTGTCCTTCGTTGAACTTAGTGGAGTGCCAGGAGTGCGGTCTGCTTATGGGTTCATTGCGCCTGGACACACAGAGAAGAAAACAAAATGCAGAGTGGATTTAGAGAAACACATACACAAAAAAAGTTGCTTGTCTTATCTCTGAAGAATGATTCCAGCATCTTGTTGAATGTTCAAATTCTGCCCTAAAAATAAAGATGTGACTAAATGTTGCTAGTAAGATGTACCAAGAATTGTTTTTCCACTGCACAGGAATAGCTCGGCTGTACTCGCCTCAGTTTCGGTTTTCGGTGGGAAAGTGCGAAAACCACGTTACTTTGAATGAAAATGGGATATTTATAATTCAAAGTTTATTTGAGAATCTGTATTTTCATGTTGGATAATTTATTGCTGGCTGTAAGATGTTTTATAGACAGTATTCCATTATAAATGAAAACATAGAATTTAGATGTTTAAACAAAACAACACTGCATATTGTTCCCTTACTTATGCAATGTGAAGCAAACCGCAACATTAAAACCAAGTTATTTATCGAACCAGAATTCTTGATGTACACTTACAGACCATCTACCTGATCTGTGTTTGACAATGGAAAAGCATGAAAAGCGAGTAGAGCCATGTTGTGATGAGTATTAGGCTGTGCAGTGGAAAAGGGTTTGAACCATGTTGCCCGTTACATGTGTATTTAAAAAAAATAAAAATAAAATAAAAAAACATCACTGACATCCAAGGTCGCAAAGTTCTGCGAATTTTCTGAGTTGGAAACATTCCATGAAAATTAACAGGAATTATTGGGAATACATGGGGAATTCACACAAAACTGATGGTTTGCTCTTAATAGGGAACTTGTAAATATTGTATAGTTAGGAACAATACTGTACATTTTAGCATAATACTGACTAGTGCTGTGCGATATTAAAGCATATTGTTGTGCAATATATAATCGTTTTCCATATGTTAGTTTTATCATTATTTCTTTTTAAGTATGGTGTAATGGGTAAGCTCTGTTGCTATACATATTTCGTGTTAAGGGACTGTAACACAACAAAAGTCGTCTTTCTATTAGGTCCTCGTGCCTCATCTTTCAGGCATGACTAATCGATTCAAGATCAGTACAACTGCTAACAGTTGGATTAAGTGTAGGTTTATTAGGGTATTACATATTTTTGAATTATATTTTTCCACCGGATAGTTGTGTTTCATTGTATTTATAATCATATTTTATTCATTTTATTGTGTTTTGGAAACAAAATAAGAGAAAGTTTCCATTAATTTCACATGATTTTTAAGAAAGAAAATACTATACAGTATTGGGAAAGATTTTGTTAGCGGGATTTATTGATATGAAACGTTATCCATATCACACATGACTAATCCTTACTATAACGATCAAATTTCAAACAAGTAGGACAGTACCTTGATTTGATGTTTTTCGTGTTATGAGCTTGGTCGATTTTTTTGCTTTGTGTTTAAGTATAAGGTACGAGACGGCCTCAGATTGGCCGCTACTCGAGTGAAGTGTGAAAACAACGGCAAGCAATTTTGTTTTACGGCGATGCCCTCGCATTTGGGCAAGGAGAGCTATCAATTTTGCAAGGACATCTTTTGACAAAACAAAATGTGATATAGTTCCATTACATTACCCTCGATTCCTGTAATTGCCAAGGAAAGTTTCCAATTTGGAATATTTGCAAAATGACCCACGTTCCCACCCCTTGACAATAAAACTAAAAACAACACATCACTTCTCTAATAGTCACATATTGACAAAGAACATACCCTATAAAGTGGTGCATTCTGAGATGCATGTCGGCAAAACAATGACAGCACACATCAGAAGACACCCAGTAAGACCTCCATACATGCTCTACATGAGGAATGAAGCTAACGACAATCCACATGCCAGAGAGGAAGGCTACAAGTCGCTACGGAAAAAGGAAGAAGCAGCAGCTAAAATGAAATAAATAAATAAATAAAAATAAAGATGAATGTGGAAGGGGTTTGTTGGTGGTGGTGGTGGTGGGTATGCGGCGACATGAGGGTTAAGCTACTAGTGGTCACTGGATGACGCCACAGAACTGTACCTCATGGAACTTCGCAAAATCTTGGTAAGGAAGCTTCGGGCCACATGCACGTCATTCTCTGAGGGCATTTTGTGAGCTACAATGTCCACCATTTTCATATTCCTGGGCAGCAATAGAAGGAACACACATACCAACAGACACACTAAGAACTCTGCAACAATTGCGTTGGCATCACGAGACATGGCATGATGCGGCGTCGCGTCCATTCAAGATTCTGATGTCACTCACTTGGCCTTGCTTGCAACCGAACGGCACACATTCAACACACGAATACTGCAGTAATTATACAAAACCACACCCTTTCTTCAAATTCTCCATTATTATGTTTGCTATAGACATGTTTTTCTATAATACAGTGTTATTTTGTTTTATTAAAAACACATTTTGGGGGGCTGGAACAGAGTTTTAACTAAATTCAGTTACTCATGGGACAAATTAAACTCAGTCAAGGGATCACTGTATGTCCATGAACAGAGACAATAATAAAAAAGGGTTACATCTCCCTCTGCTGGCCCAGTTGATGCATGATTCACGCAGCAAAGACATGTATCCACCCATGGACTCATTATGTGACGAGGACATGGCGGAGATGTCCACAGACAGGAACATATGGTCCGCAGGGTGACATGAGGCTAGAAAGGGGGCAGCGGAGGAAGGAGGGGGCTGGGGGTAGTGTGGCTTAGTGATGGGAGAATCTCTTACACAATCAGATCAGCCACTTCACCCCTTTACAGCAAGCTGTCGTCTGCCTCCCGGTTAGCCTTTCGATCTTCCATCAGCTCAAAAACTAAAACCTGACGACAACACTCGGGTGGGCAACCTATGACCGAGTATGGATACAGATTATAATGGTACAGATGAGTTCCCACGAGGACTGTAACGGTAGTAGCTTAATTACAATTTCGCCAACTTGGGAATTTTTTTGTTCTGGGCTGTCAGTCAATTTCTTTTTTTTTTTTTTTTTAATGTGAACAAAAATCTGACTTGGGTGGGCTTTATACACGCTGCCCCTAGGTGGCGTTAGAGAACTTAACATCCCGCCAAGATAAGTTCATGTTGGTTGCCTCGCGGGGAAAGAAAAGGTGTATGTTGCATGTTGTGCTCGCATTATGTTCTATGTGACCCCACTAGTCTAAACACTTTTAAATCAAAATGTTTTTATCCATCTCAGTTGGTTGCCATTTTGTCCTGTATTGCCACCTGCTGTCTGCTGATATTGACGTCACAGTACCCATGGCTTCAGTTTGCTAATGTGATGGCTCACTTGTTTTCTGGATTTGGTTATGTGACGTTGGCAAGATGATCCTGTTTTAAAACATTTATTCAAGTACAAATTTTATGAAATTTTTAGGTGCAATACCCTCTAATTTGCTTTTACTTGGGAAAAATAATTAAAAGTACGTTTTGATCAAAGACTGTTCTAATAGCTTTCTTTGATGGTTGATACGATTCTATTCCTGTAAAATACAACTGTAGACTGACACACCAAAGACGTACAACTAATAAGGCATTTGAATTTGGCTTTGCAAAGTGTGCAAATTATTTGGGATTTCTTCAATGAGTCGTCAAGAAACTTTTTAAAGTAGAACTACGTAAAAGTCCGTCAGTGACTCTCTTCTAAGTTTGGCTGCAAAGTGAGCAGAGGTCAGCTGCCACCGGAAGTAAATGAAACTGAGTTAACTGAGTTTTTTTTTTTTTAACGCTTTATAAAATTTAAATTCATCTCCATAGTTAATGCTTTCATTTTGACAGCCCTACTGTATATATTAAATTTGAGAACACAGCTTGGGTGACTCTCGGCTTGTTTGCGTTAGTCAGTTGTTGTAAGAGTTGTTAAAAGCCTGCATGATGTTATGATGGTCAAGAAGAATTTCGGACAAAGCTTTCAACTCTGATTAGACTCGGACCCGACAAACAAAAACGTTGGGTTCAAGGGGTTGCGCCCCTTCGGTCACCTTGACTAAAAGGCCTTCAATGAATCCATGACAAGGAGGTCTTCCATTTCTGGAAAACGACTATCAAAAACATTGCTTTTAAAAGGACATCCAATTTTTTTAAAATTGAAATGATTCCTCCGAAAAATAAATAATAATTGCGGATTAGCGTTAAAATCTTATTGGGAAGACAAAGAAAAAGCTAGTGTGGCGGAAGTCCCATCTCCGGCGTTTCTGGGGGCACTCGCAGGCAGCCACACATGGCGCCGGCCATTGGTATGCAAATGAGGGCGGCTTTATTAGGCCTATCGTCAGGGCTACAGCTGGGCTGGTGCAGATATGCTCGGAAAGTGAATCAGTTGGTCTGCAGTATGATGGGGGGCGGGGGCGGGGTTGGCCCAGACCACCATTGTCACATTTTATCGGTAAGGATGCAAAGAGGTGGAAAGTTTGCAGTAAACTTACAGGATATTGAATATTATTATTCAATTTAAGTAATGAAGAAATTTTGTGGGAGGGAAAAGTGCTTGCAATACAGTGGTGACTTGAGATACAGCCTGGTTAGCTTAATGCTAACAAACAATGCAAAACGTCTTAGGCTAATTAACAGCACTGTTGTAGGAAGCCCTATAAATGGCTATTTGAAAAAAATTACGGAGCAACACATGTAGACAGATAATACTCAAAGACATATATTCTTTAACCTCTCCAAAATCAACTAATATATCTGAAGTTTACTGAGGACGGTCTCCATGTATGTACTGTATACCACCTTGTCTGTATTATACTGCCCCCAGGTGGCCAGGGTACACAAGGAGAAGGAGCAACACAATGCCTATTGAAGTGAAGCAAAAAATGTGGCCCAAATTGTTTCATTCTGTGCACTCTTAAATTATGTCATTACCGTGATTACTCAATTTCTCAAAAATGGTTTTGGGGGAGGCTTGAATGGATTACTCGCATTTACATTTCGATGGGGAAAGGAATGATTTTAGATATACCGGTAAGTGGGTTGAGATAACTCGTCGAACGTCGTCAAGGCACAAATGTAAGTGTAACATGTAGGGATAGTTAATACCACTTTTCTTTCAGACAGATACCTGTATGAGTATTCACTCGAGTACTCACCAATACCAAGTACTGATACCACTAGTACTTATGATGCATACAATTTTAATTACCACAATAACAGATAATTGTGAACAAAGACCTTTCTGTCATTCTGCTGCACATGATGATTTTCACAGATGTGTCAAACAGCCGCAGTGTAGCACCAATTACTGCCAATAACGACTCCTTCGATATTTTTTTTTTGGGCCTTAGGTATCAGAGGCTGGTATCAGTATCCTTTATGAGTACCCGATACCATGAAATAAGGCCGGCATCGGCCCGATAATAGAGTTGAAAAACACGCTTGTCACCTCGCAGCAAAGACGCGTTAATATTCACAGATATAAGCCCTTGAAACCACACGCTATAGATTAATTTAGGTTGCAAAGGCTAAATCTAGTTGATCGTAGCTTAACCTAAATGAAGCGTGACCTCGCAAAACAATCACGTATTAGGGTCATAAACATAATATGGCCCAAACCAAAGTTTGTTTTGACTCACCAAACCGGAGGACAAACAATCCCAAACACGACAACATCGAGAGCAACCTGGTGAACAAAGTGAGAGCGCTTCCAAAGACGCAAAGCATCGCCGCTCAACTACTGCCGCAAAACCCCCCAAATCTACAACAAACTTTTTAAAAAAGAAGTGGTGACTCCCGTCGTGATTAAGGAGTTGGTTACCCCAAGGAGGGGGAGGAAGAGTGGAAGACTAAGACGATGAAGAAGAGGAGGAGGGCAGTTATTGTCCAAAGCCAGTCCCCTTTTGGAGATTCCATACCCAATTGGCTCAAGAGTGGCTAATATGCTAATGTCGGGATGAAATGCAAGCGGGTCCGGTCCGCCTCCCACCCTAACCCCAAGTTGTGAGGCGGATGTGCATTTTTCCCATCGCTATGGCAACCGCTTGATCTCCAGGGCAGACCCCACTTCCAGAAAGCCTGGCTAATGAGCTTTGCAAGCACTCGGGATGATGGCAATGAAGCGGATTCACGGAGCGATGTTTTGGTTTGAAATGATTATTTTGCTGTTGGGGCAACACAGTGGCCTATAGTGGTCATCACGTCTACCTCACTGTCTTTTAGTTTTGGAGCTCAAAGTTCAGCTCTGTCCTTCCTGTGTCAACTTTGCATGTCCTCCAAGTGCTTGCCAGGGTTTTCTTCAGGTACTCTGTAAGAGTTGGACAGATTCATTCAATCCTCTTGTGTTTTTTCTAAATATGGCACTTTACTGAAAAACTATCAATGGTCATCAGCAACATATTGATGCAGACTTGATTTTAATTACATCAGAGTCGACATGCAACCCATAGTTGTCCGGCTCTGAATCCTCCCAAAAAATGTGTTTGGATTAGTGAAGACTGTACTACTACGACGGTGTATGGATCTTCTGTTACATAGAACGATACAACAATATTGATATGTGATGTGTATAAATGATGTATCGCAAGACATGTCAATACATTGTCATATCAGTAGATTTAACGCTGGTGTATCGATAACCGCATCCTAAGATATGATACACAGCAATATTGATACGAGACACTGGCGTACCGACACCGTATCATAAAATGTGCTGATATGATACGCCACAATATCTATATTGATACTATATCACAAGAGACCATACATGGAAATATTGACACGTAATACATTTGTATCAATACTACATCATAACAGAAAAAGACACGGTACGTGGTGATCGATATTAAACATCAGTGTAAGGCTACTGTATCATAACGGATAAGGTGACAATATCAATAAAGTATCGATAGTGAATGTTAAAATAGGGCAAAATCGATGTGTATGCGCATATTAAAAGAGTTTGAAAATGGCAGAAATTCCTCTACCCCCAATTTCATCTGGATATACACAGGTATTTGGAAATCTGTTGTGTAGCTTTAAACAAATCCCACTAACAAACAACCAAACTGAAAATGATTGAAGAATAAAAGCAACACCACCCTTGGTGGAGGTAATCGATACAGAACCTGTCTGCCTCCTTCGATTCCAACTGAGCCAGTGACAAACATAAAATAGTCCAACAGATGAAAATATTAACCAAACCATTACTAGCGATTTTTTTCTATTCCAGTGAATGCACTGCGGGGTTGTGAGCATGTCACTAAAAGCAAACAATTTCAAGAAATCCACTTACAAGTGGAATTCACCGCAGCACATTCCAAACATGCTGCATGGGCTTATTAAAACAAAAAAAACAAAGAGCTGTAAATGCCAGACCTCCCCAGCCCTTGCCTGCTGTGCACATGTGTCCAATAAGCTTTTCCAGGTAGAACTGGATGGTGGACTGAACCTCTGTAGGAAACATGGCTTTGAAGCGCAACCAAGAAGCTACCATGTGTAAGAACATGACAAGTGCACTTCTGCAAAAATACCAGAAGAGGGAAGCCAACTGCTGCAATGAATGGCAAGTGTTGTGTCAAGTTTTAATGATTCCCAGAGTTGCTTGGCTATGGTGGGAACACGCCCCAGAAAGAGAGAGAGAGAGAGAGCAAGAGAGAGCAAGGGAGAGCAGGGGCGAGAGCGAGAGAGTCCAAGCTGCAGGGGTCTGGCTAGTAGGCAGTAAAATCCACTGAACTGAAGAAGGAAACAGATATGAAGGCCAGTGTAAACTTCACACACCTGAATCAGTTACACTTTTGAGCCTTGGAGGGGCAGTGGAGCGCATCAATAGAAATCGAGAACAGTCAAGTTCAACTTCAAGGATTCCTGAAAATGGGCAAAATGACCCAAAAATGGATGCTTCAATAAAACTTGCAAACTCTTCAGCATTGCTTCATGAGACCTTTTGAGGGTCTACTAAGGATAGGCAGGCTGGTCAAATCTCCTGTTGCTGAGTGATACTGGCTGTGGGTTGTGAGTTTTAAAATTTGTGGAGTTAGGACAATTTTGTCTTTGAAGACCCTAAAGAAATGGTCCAAACCAAAATGGCCCATTTATTGTGTAATTTTGGACATTGCCTCTTGAGACTTTTTTGTGGACCTACTCATGATCGACATGCCTACCAAATTTCATGTTGCTAAGTAAAACTAGCTTCAGGGGCTGAATTTTCTAAATTGAGGACTTAAAAGACAAGTTATCTTTGAAGGACCCAAAATTGCCACATCAAACTAAAATGGTAACTTTCTGGTGTCTTTTAGGGCATGACCTCATGAAACTTTTTTGGGCCTACTTATGATAGGCAGGCAAAATGAAATTTCACATTCCTGAGTTAAACTGGTTTCAGGGTTGAGATTTCAAAATCAAGGAGCTATAAGAATTTCCTGTTTTATGGTGAGTCATCAAGGTCTGTTGTCATGTTCTGCCCACACTCAATGACCTGGAATGTTGTTCAAAAATAGCTGCAATTGGACAAATTCTATAGGACAAGTTCATCTTTGAAGTAACCCTAGAAAAGGCTACGATTACCATAAAATTGCGACTTGAAACCAAATTTGCAGACTTTGTGTACATTTTTTTGACTAGGCTTCAAGGGACCTTTTTGTGGGTCTACTCATGATAGACATGCCTACCAAATGTTAAATTAAACTGACTTGGGGGGCTGAATTTTCAAAATTTAGGGATGAGGGCAAGTTGATCTTTGAAGCACTCCAGGAAATGCGTAAAATGGCCACTTCAAAGCAAAACGGCAGACTTCCTGTGTCCTTTTTTTTTTGTGGGTCTACTCAAGATAGACAAGCCAACCAAATTTTCTATTGCTGAGTGAAAGTGGCTTTCGGAGGCTGAATTTAAAAACATTTCTGTGGCCGCTCCAGGGATTGGATAAAATGTGGATATTAGTAATAATAATAGTTACAATTATACGTAGACGTTCCTTTAAGCAGATTCGAAGCTGCTAAATTGTCCCCTTAATTCAAGTGACACTCCCGCATAAAGCGGCGATTTGCCATGTCGGGGCATGTTGCGCAGATGCTGAAATGCAAACCGCACCTTTGTATTTGAAAACGTGTGTGGCTCTCTGGAATGGCACTTCACCAACAATCCCATTTTCATCACTGCACGCCGATTACTCGCTGCTGTTTGTAAGGAGGCCGCACCTGAACCTGGAGCAGGTTCTGACAGCTTCCTGTTCAACATGATCGCCGAGATAACAAGAACAGTGATGCTAAGTAAGGACGGACTTTGAAACTGTTTGCAAACGAATATCACTCCATATTTGCTATACGGGATCTTCCGATCATGGCAGGAAAAAAAAACCGGACAAAAACAGTGTTTTCTCTTCCTTGTTTGTATTTTCAAATGTGTTCAATAAATATTATGAACCGATTCATGTCATTTAGTTAGGTATATTTGTTTTCATTTTAAATTTGTCTTTGTGAATAGAAAGGACTTTTTTAAAACCTGTAAACGACTGCGTCCGTTCTGTAGCATTAGGTAGACTAAGCAATAGCATCAGAACTGTATTTCTTCAATAATTTGGATTTAAAGGAATGTCATATATTTCTGTAAATAATGCTGAATAACTATTACAGTAAATGAACACATAAGATACCATTTTGTTTAATGTATACAAACATAATTACACTACCTACTTTTTCATTGCAGCCCTAAAACATTGGCCACAATAATACATTTCTCAAAAGTTATTTTCAGTGTATAGTGTCTATACTACAAGTATTTCAGAAACAAACCCCCTTTAGGTATGACTGCGGCGTCCCTCAAACAGTGCCAAATAGTAAATATGGAGTCGCGGCCACCCCCACCGACTAACTTGTCTGGATAACCTTGGGCAGACTCGCCGAGGCAGATAAAGTCAACTCTTGAATGTGGACGAAGAGCAGGAAGGAAGCTGACGGTCCCAGTGGGCTTGGAGGCTGTCGACAACACAATAAGAACAATGGGATCGTGTCTGCAGGAAACATCTTTCTTCATTTAGCGTGGCAAAGGCGACAATAAGCAGATGCGCACTGAATGCCTCCCGCTGCGATGTGTTCCAACAACAACCACACATTGTTTCACAAGGACGGTATTGATCGCAAATGTGCAGCAGCCGGTATGGGACAAGTCACCTCCACAAAAGTTTTCATTTGAAAATTACAGGTGTGGGACAGAGTTAGAACGAGCACCGACTCAGAACATACTAGTGTAACTGCCTCGCTCTAGTTACACTTCTGCTACGTAAACAAACACAGTGCAGCTCAACCTCAGGCAAGAGGATGTCATGACTAGCGACATTTCGGTAGTACGTGAAACTCGAACTAATTTGAAACAGAAATTATAGCCCAACAATTCTGATTATTGAAACTGCACTCGTCTGAAATGTTTCCTAAACACAAGACAAACTATTGATTGTAGACTTTTCTAAAAAGACAAGACAAAAGAGCACAAACAATACACAGTTGCGTTTATCAGCGAATATATATATATATATAAATCCACAAATGCTCAACCGCAGAGGTTCAATGTACACTATTTTGTCAAAAATTAAAAAAATTCAGATCATCTCTCACGGCACCCTGGTTGGGAATTACTGGATGAAGGTATCACTATTTAAAAAAGGAAGACAAAAAAAACAGGTATTCATCGGTTGCTGTTATAGTTCCTCCCTAGACACTCAGGCTACATCCTTCTTGTAAAAGTCGAAAGTAACACATGACTTTAAAAGTAACTTTCTGGATGAATTGATCTTGTCAAGAGTATCTCAATGCAACACACCTTTTACATTTACTTGAGCATTTTTGTTAAAAAGAAATTACATTTGAACCGTTGCATTGAGCTACATTCTGTTGCCCCTGAAAGCCGCTTGCTTGTAGTGAGACCAACAGCGAGTGGTCTTCCTTACACGGCAGGCCTCTTACGTTCCGATATGATATGAGCCAACGCAGAAAGACAAGCAGACACTGACGGGTAGACAAAGTCGCCATTGTTGAGCACACATGGGCCGTTTTTCGGAAGGAGCTGACGGATGATTCATCAGTTTAAAGAAGATATGAAGGCCGCGAGAATGCCACAGAGATATTTACAATGTCAGGGAGCGTAGAGGTGAAGTGGTGACGCACAAAGGTGGCAAAAGCACTCAGTCACTTGTGGAAACAAAAAACAAAAGAGTGGCAAAAGATGTAGCACTGATTTCAACTACTGTACCTAAGTATTAAAAAACTACAGACTCTGAAATGAAGAGAAGTCAAACATTTTCTTGACAATGTGTTCTTTGTGGAATATGAATTAAGAAGCAAATCCACCCTCTTTTATCCATCTCAGGGGTTGGCCATTTTGGCACTTGCTGTCGACCTAAAATGACACCACGAAGCCTACGGGCTCAGCTTGAAAACATCACATTACCAAACCCAGAAAACAGGTGAGGCGTGGTCATTACCTGAGCAAATGTGATATCATTTTCAGTCGACAGCAAGTGGCAAAATGGCCGCCCCCTGAGATGGATAAAAATGGCTGGAATTCGCTAATTAACTCATATTCCACAATATTTATCAGAATTCCATGTTTCAACTAGTGGGCCTGCTGGGAATATATTCTTGAAAAAATGTGTTTGGGTTGATTTCCCAGGTAAAGCGGAAGTCAACACAAACCTTTTTTTTTTTTTTTTCAAGAATATGTTCTATGCGAGCCCACTAGTTGAAACAGGGCGTTCTGATAAATATTGCGTTGTGGAATAAGTGTTAATTCACTCGTTTTTAGCCATCTCTGGGGGCGGCCATTTTGTCTTCTGTCGACTGAAAATGACATCACAACTGCCCAGCCGTGATTGGTCGTTGTGAGCAGTTGTGATGTCATTTTCAGGTGACAGAAGACAAAATGCCCGCCCCCCAGAGATTGCTAATAACCAGTGCATTTTGCCGCTTAATTTATATTCCACAAATGCAAAATTAATCAGAATGCCATGTTTTAACTCGTGGGCCTGCTGGGAACATATGAAAAATATGTTTGGGTTGACTTTCGCTTTAAGTAGAAAGAATCCATTTTGCTGTGAACAATATAATACTCAGATAACATAAAACATGTCAACCCAGAAAATAGTTTTTCTTTTACTAACTTTTATAGTCCTCATACTGATTAGAAAAAAAATCATGTCTTTTTTTCCCATCATGCCGTCAACAGTGGAGGTGGGAAAAAAGTAGCCCGCCTGTTATGACCAAGTACAGTGTTCAAATGTCGCGAGTAAAAGTAAAAAGTTGTCTGAAAAATGAATACCGAAGCACTGACTGTGCAATATTTGGACAAGAGGTTGAATGACTTTTCAGTAGTTGACTATAATGCAAGGAAAATCGGGTCAAAGTAGATGAAGTGATGACATCATCCATTTTTAGCAGAGGCCCAAAACCTTGCTTGTGCAAAATAAAAAATAAATCAAAATATCATATATGAAAATGACCTATGAACAGTAACAAAGCAAAGTATTTGTACTTAATTACTTCCCACCACTGGCTAACACATCACAGTTGAGTCAAGTCCAAAAGCTGCGTGTGTGTGTGTTTAGGCTATGATGTCACCCACAACCTGTCTTCCTTGACAGGGGCGGAAAGCCACGTCACAAAAGCGCAACCTCAGCGCAACCCTACCAAACAGGATCATCCGGTTCGCGAGAAACGTGACGGCGGTGATGGCGGGAAATCCCGCAGCGTGCATGCTACAGGGAGGTCCTCTTTCCATCACTTCGGGTTTGTTGTCTGGAGTTGTTGCCGCGGCGACCCCCTTACCTTTTCACCATGAGACTGAGCGTCCGGTGGGAGCCTTTCACCAAGCAGATTGCCTCCTGCCTGAAGCCGCTCAGGGGAATCTCGTTAATGTTGACAAGCTCATCTCCCGCCTGCAGGCCTACAGCTGCCGCCTTGCTGGCCTCCTCCACCTGCACACAATCACAGCACAGCATTCAACATGGACCCCTGCGTGCACATGGTGGGTCCCAAAAAATAAGTTTTCCATTTTTTATCTTGACGATCAAAAACTAAAAGAAATTTATTTCCTAGAGTCTATTCTCTTCATTTTTTTCGCATTTTTCTTGGCTACACTGCTTTCAGTATGTCTATGTGGATGTTTGATTGTTTTTGTCCAATTAGATTTCAGCCTTTACTAAAAAAGCGCTATGTTGCCTGTACTGCATTCAACAGGGAAAATAAACCTTTTTTATGCACTGAACAATAACAGCTTTCTATTTTTCTCAGTTGATGAAAGCAGTTAAATGTGTCAATTAATTACAATATCTGCATGGAATACCGTAAATGGAGAAAGTCATATCACCCAAATTGAGTTAGCAGATAAACATATACATTTTGGTAGCAACAGAGGATAGACTGAAGTAGGATTGACATGGATGCAGCTCACTTAGAAACATTTTCAGTCCGTCATGCATGTTTTTTACTTCCTGATAGTAAAACGGCCACAAGATGGCGCCAGTGATCATGATACTCGATACTTTAAAATACGCCGTGTAACGGTACTCACCCAACCCTTTAGGGAGTAAAAGTAAAAAGTTGTCTGAAAAACAAATATTAAAGTACAGAGTGCAATATTTGTACAAGATTTTTTTGTTGTCGACTATAATGTGATGAAAGTGGAGTTTCAGTTGAATAATCGAAGTACTTTTTTTACCACAGCGCCACGGTCCCCAATCTGTTTTGTACAAAGTAAAATATATATAATAGTGTACAGTATGTGTTGCTAATCTAATCTGGGTTTCGTAATTAGTAGTTCTGGCCCATGTAAATTGAAGTACGCTAGCAATGGGACTTTTACTCTAACATCTCAGATTTCAAATTCGTTAGAGCAAATCTGTTTGACTAGCAAAACACGTCTGTACACATGAATACATTTCATATTCAGCATCTCTGAGGGGAATGATATTCGGTACTTTATTTACATTTTTTGTCATGTCTAAGAATTTATTTCGAACCGCTCCAGATGATTTATGTGACCCAGTTGTAAACTGTTGTATTGTGTTTTTGTACGGCATAAAGTCTTCTATAATTGTGACGTAATGGTGGTGGATTAAGCCGAGTAAGTCCCGACTGAAGGCCTCAGATACCATATGCGTGCCCTGTGGTACATGTGTTTAATGTTAAAATAACGTCCAACCAAAAAGAAATGGATGCCAGGAGCGGGTCAACTGCGCGTCTTCATGGCTGTCAAACACTGGTTGTGTCTGTGATGGCAGACACCTGGGAGAAGCCGGCTATCGGACAGAAGGTCGGCTGGTGGTGATATTAAACTGACAGGAGTCCGGTCGAAGCTGTCTTCACAAGAAAACAAGGCCTCGTCAGCAGAGGTGGTAAAAGTATTCTCACGCTCTACTTAAGTAGAAGTCCTTTATACATTACATTATTTCCCACCACTGCTCTACTCATTAACACATCAGGATCTGCAGCCGATTATCAGTGAACCTGCAGTGAGGTTGCGGATGACTCAACGATGCAGGCATGTGTACATTTAAGGAACATTACGTAGTCTTTATCCTCAACGCGAGAGAGCCCGGATAACGACCAACCATCTTAGCTTCTTTTCATCATTCCTTCCTCATTCCACTACGAGACAAGGTTACAGGGGGGTTTTATGGAGGCTGGCCGGGTTCCCGACCTGGGCCTGATATGGTCATGTATTCTGTGGAAGAGCCTGAATCGATGGCTGATGCATTCTCGCTGGATCAGGAGCTGCCAACTGCAAAACAGCGCTTTGGATATATTTAACTGTGGTACTAAAACATAAAATAAACACTCTTTGACAAGTCCAAACGCAGCGGTTGCCCGATCAAAGCAGGCTACTCTGCAACTCTCAGAGTTTTAGGACCGTAATTGTGGCTTTCTGCTGTCTTTCAGGGTTTGGAGATTTCGCAAACCAGCTGAACAGTAAGTGTTAACGTAAAAACTGGGGACTCTTCAGCTGCTTTTGAGCAGTGGGCGGAAGTCGGTGCCAACAAGGCCTTCTTCTCGTGGCCTTGACACTTGCTGGCATTTCGTTTCAACGAGGAAAATTGATGTGATTATACCAGTTGATTGAGCTTGGTCGCAGCAGAATACAACTCGTACAAGTACAACATTTGCGTGGATGTTTTATTAGAACTGGACAAAAGGTCTTAAAGCTTGTTGCTTTGACGGAAGGGCACTTGTCTTCTTAAACCGGTCACCTATTTTCTGTCACATCGCTTTTCACGAAACTTCACTCAGATGTTTGAATTGCTTTGCTCACTGTTATTCTTCCGAAGACTGAATCACCTTTTAGGGGGGCCTCTTGTGTCACCAAAGTCACTATACACCGGCATTTTTCTATTTCATTTCAGGTATCACTCGGACAGACGTGAGGCCATCAGCATTGGACAGCTTAAGCATAGCAGTACAAAGTTTTTCTTTCCCCAACTACAGTTCAGTGCCAATTCAAGGAGCGTCACGTCTGTCCAACGCATAGTACAGTTTATGCTATGCTAGGTCATTTTCTCAAACCAGGTTCTGTTAATGGCACCACTGATAATAACACCAAACTCCTGGAGTTGAGGCACTGACAGGCAAAGTATATCCCGAGGGTTTCACTGGAACCAGCATCCACAAAAGCTTGTTTCTTCAGAGGGTAATAAAGCTTTACCCATGCAGATTTAGGGTTGTTTAGCATCGTAAATCCACTTGAAGCTATTGAACATTAAATCTTCCTGCTCGCTGTGTCGTATGCAGCTACTCCTCATCCGCCTTGTAGTGATAACAATAATTGTCAGAAGGGTAGCATATTCGCTGACATGGAGGGGAGGCTTAGTGACTAAAGGTGCCGTGGTAGGACAGTGTATAGCCACGATAGCTAGCCAGCTAGAACTCATTTGGAGCAAGTTAGCTTTGTACCAAAAATCTCCCCAGTAGGTCCCATGAGGCAGTAAAAGCGGGGAGGATTAGCAACTGTGTGTAATTTTTTATTTTTATAACTAGCAAGTAGCTGGTTAACCTTGGTCGGGTGTACTTGATGCCATTTTCACACTGAGGCAGATACAATGGCGTTATCACGATTGGTCAGTAAAGTTCAAATCCCTGATCTCATCTCAGTTTACTGAACTCAGTGTGAAATGTGGGCCTAGTTTGTTGAACACAACGCAATTATTGTGTTGTATGAATGGCACTAAGTGTAAACACAGGTTAATTGTACTTGTGGTCTTCTCTAGCGGAATAGCATTTACGGTAATTGTTCACTGTATGTCACTGTCACAGCTAGATGAACAAAGATACATTATTTGAAGTTATTATACGACCAATTAAATAAAATGTCATGTGGCACACCTGATCTCTTGGCATACTAGAATCATTGTCCGGGAATTAATAGGCGACACTAAATCATATTAAAGTTGAGGGTCGAGTGTGAAAAAGGGGCTGCGAGAGCCCGTTTTAAGGGCACTTTGGGAGCTTTTTTAAAAAATATCCCGCCAAAGTGTTTTCACAGCACCGAGAGTTAGGGCCGTTTGAGTGCAGTTTAATCACTGCCCTCGGTCGCCATTCTGAAAACCTCTAATTAGTATGTCCTTTAAACGGTTTACACGGGTTTATGTACGTGTAACCGTCGGTAGTAAAACACATTCCTATACCTGGACAAAGAACGATGTGTTATTAGAAAAAAAAAAAAAAAGCTCATCACCCTTTAGGCTGCACAACGGTTTGGCTTTCATTACTTCCAACCACGTAAATTCATAAAGAATGTGGCTAACAGTACGAGCGACGAGCCAGACAAACAAAAATAAAGGCTCTGACTCTCCAGGAGATTTATAGCTCCTTTTCTAAACAGTTTGCGCCGGGCTCGCCTAATCAGCGCTAGCCACATCGCACGCCCTTTGTTGACGCTCTTCCTCCGGGCTCCAATCAGTCAATGCGCAGCTATCCTGGACGACCGTGAAAACAGCCTCTCGGGGGGGACGCGAGGGGAAGGATGTGGCGTGGGGACGAGAGGAAGGAATGCGGACTTTCTGCTGACAAGGCGTCCTGTCATCAAAACCTCACGTGTGGTTGCGTCTTAGTTTGAATGATGTTTCACAGGCCGCCAGTAACCAAACAGACCACTCCACCGCCCTGTTTTTGTTTTATAGAGCTTGTCCTCATTACCATTGGAGTCACAGGTGAGCTGTGGAGTCTGTCCATGTTGGCATTCGGTAAGAGGTGGGGTCAGTTTTACAGTAGACTTGGAGTAATCAAAATAAACAGCTTGAAGCAAGCACACTTTCTCAACGTGATGTTGACAAAAGTCTCCTATTTCTTGACAGCAAGACAGTGAGAACAGGTGCTAAGGAACAACTAATCAAATTCAAATCAACATCGCAATGTAGTAGAATGCAATTTTCAAATTGCAAAGGCTACACTTAAATTATGAAAAGAATCTATGTCCTTCTTTCTTTAAATCTAGTCACAAAGATAATAAAATACAAAGAATATTTAATGGATTTTGAAGGCGAACGTAGCATATTTAGAGCGGTGGGCATTTTACTAAATTTTGCTGGTCCATCAGTCGTCATCCGTCATTTGTCGTGATGAACTGTAGTGTAATCATCAGTCCGTCTGTCCGCCCGTCAGTTAAGACCCTCAGAATTTCGTTGGTCCATCAGTCGGTCCCCCCTTAGAAAACGTCAGTAAAAACGGAAGTCCGCCAGGGACGGATGACAATTGCGCCGATGGATGAAAACCTCCTTCCATCATTCGTCAGTCCATCTTTTTTTAAAAGGTGTCCCTTCATTCGTCAAATATCAGCAAAACGGGGGTCTGTCAGTGACGGACTGATGGAATGGCCACCTCTGCATATTCACTCCTCCCATGATATGAAATCTTTATAGATGCAGTGCAGTGAAAGTCCCAAACCGCTCCACCGCTGCCATATCTCCTATTTGACTGAACGTTTGCGTGCCATGTACCAGATTTTCACAGCGTCTTGCGGTGTACAAGGCTTGGAATAAAATATTTCTTAAATCGCTGAAATCTGCCAAACCCGAAAAATAATCTAAGATGGGCCACATTCGTTTTTGTAATCCCACAAAGCCCCCATACAAAAGGATCCTATAATCAATCCAACATGTTTTAAGTGTACTTGATTTATTGCAGCGTGTGATAAGAGAGAGGCTGCGTTACAACATTATGTCGTCCCGCAAAGCGCAAACGTATGCACAGGGAGGCGTAGCCAGCTGTGTCGTGTAAAGTGGGATTATTTAAGTTTATCCTGAGTGAGGACTTTTAAGGCCGCCAAGACCTCGCGCATTACCTGAGTCATGACAGGAATGTTAAGAATTTTAATTAGATCCAGGAAACCGATCCCCCCCCGAAACCGCTTCTCACATTGTGGGCCATTGTGCATACATTTTTGTACATACATCTTCATAGACATACATAATAGGATTTTACTTTGAATTCCTTTGTATAAATTATGAAAAAGTAAGCTTTTTATGTCAAAATGATGGGGCCCAGTACATAGCTGTGGGGTACTTATCTACAAGCAATGCATTGTAGAACAGGGGAATGTCAAGTTTGACTGATTTGCATGTATGTTAGACAGATGTCTATCTAAAAACATCAAACCTGGGATGAAATATGACATTTTTACACACAGGTAAAATGGGTAAAACTGTGCAGAAGAGCAGACTACAATGTCGTTAAACAGAACCCAATGAAACTGACGTATAAAAGAAAATACGTTATGGAAGAAATTACAGCTTTGGAGCTCTATATAATACATTCTTTTATCGATCCACTTTTCCCCCTACACTAAAAACAGATACACTTGCCTCTTTATCTAATGAAGAGATCTGGTATCTGACATCATCTTACCCCTGGTAGCACGAGCTACCTTCTTGCAGCACAGCAATGTGTAATCAACGTCCTGACTGCCTAGCACAATACGGCCAAGTAGACAATGTAGCAGATCTTCCGAGTCATGTGAGTGATGTCAGGAGATTTACGCTTACTCGCTATTCCTTGTGAGTGTTTTCAGTTTGTATTTGGGTGTTTGGTCGCTTGCCCTGTTCAATAAATGACTAAAAGTGAGAAAAGAAATCTAATTAGTGTGATTAGTGTGAAATGTGATTAGTGCGTTCTAGCCTCTCCCCTAAAAAAGTAAAATATTTGTAACATATCTTGTAATAAGAAGAACACTTTATCATAGTTTACTTCATAAAACAAGTCCAGTAATTTAACAGTTTTTGCCATATTTCACTCGTATTTCAAGGCACCACTGTATATAAAAAAAATGATCACTGCACTGAAATGGTTAAAATCTCACCAGGTCCCCTTTGGCTGCTGCCTCCAGTATCCATGTGGTCATGAAATATTAACAGCAAAATGGTGTCGACATCAAACGTCTTCACTGTTCATTTTATACAGTGACATATTAAGTCCTCAAAAGGCGTCCTTTTTAACATTATGGCGGGGGCATCAAGTTAAGAAACCTACACGAAAGTCCCGCAGCCACCCCGCTGGGCTTGAACTTTGGACCTGTTTTGGGTCGATGCCGAAGCAACAGGCACAACTCAAACAGGTGATGGTGTTTTAGCACCGGGAATTAAGCGTCCAGCGAGGCCTCGCGTGGTAAATGATTACACAGGCAGCACAGATCGCACTAAGACAGGAACTGCCTGCAGTCTGCATTGTATCGACATGCACCATAGTACTGCTCATCACGTTCCATCTATGGCATTGTTGTGTGAGAATTGAAAGGGAAGTAATGTAAGTGGGGGGTAACAGTCCATCTTAAAAAACATGGTTGGGTAGGTACTGTATTTTGGCATTTAGGGTTTTTGTGTAAACGGGTACACATTTAAAGACATTTAAAACGAAATAAAGTATTTCAAAAATGCACAACGCTAGCAGTGAATTCTCCAACAAATGAAAGATTCTGAAATAAATTAATCCCACAAACATTCAACAATTAATATTTAGTAATACACAGAAGATTAAATATTTTCTTTTTGAAAAGTGCAACATCAACAGTTTGTCTTTTTTAGGACAATGCAATGCCAAAGAGTTTATCTTCTTTTTAGGAAAGTACGAGGGCCCGACCGTATTTTTCTGACTATAGGTCGCTCTAGTCCAAACTATAAATCGCTCCAGTCCCCCCCAAAAAATGCATCATGAAGGAAAAAAAAACACTGGACTTTATGTGTAATTTTATGGGGGGATATTTAGTTCACTTATTTGTATAAAAAACGATACCAAGAACAGCTGACCACTGACTCTCACCCAAAATCTGCGTTCCCTAATCGTGTTAACATCAGCAAACGATTTCTGATAGGACTCGAAGCTTCCGCTTACAACTACGGAAACGTTTTTCTTTTTTAGTTTAAAACGGCTTACCTTCACTAGACGCCGGCATTGCATTGTGGCCAATGGTAGAATCTTGGTCAGTTATTGCGCATTTTGGTGCTGTAAATATTAAATCCTTGTTGAGGCGGATGCCGCATGCTAAACTAGCAAGCTAGCTAGATTTTCTACTCGGTCATCAGCATCATCAACCGTTTGTCATCTTTTTAGGAAAGTGCAAAATAATAGTTTGTCTATTTTGTAGGAAAGGGCAACACACACCTTCTTCCTTTTTGGATTTAGTATAATACAAAAAAGAAATAGAAAAACACGAAAAACTAATTGTGAATTGAGCAACTTCAGGGAAAGGCTGCAGTGTATTTAGTGGCTTACACCTGCAGCCCACATAGAGTGCACATTAAAGTTTTATGAGTTACAGGAAAATAAGTTCTGCTCTATTTTATTTTCTATTTTTTTATATTTCCTGTCATTCAGTGTTTGTCGGCAATTATCAAAGGACGCTGGCAAGAGGAAACAACGCTGACGACACTACGGCACCTATGATTCAGCATGATACACACATGAACAATACAGAGTTTTTGGTTAAACTGGCCGAAATTTTGCCCATTTTAAGGGTCCGGTCATGCCGCGTGCAAATGAGCCACTGCAGTGGACACAAGAAAGAAAGAAAGAAAGAAAGAAAAGAGAGAAAAAAAGACATTGTGGTTGTTTATTTGGAGTGCTAGCAGGGATTAATGGCACTTCAATTAAGTCTGATGGGTAAAACTGATTTGCTATACAACAAACACTTACAGGTAGGTACTCATGGTTCAGCATTCACGAATATGCTTATTCGTGGATTTTAGGGGGAAGCAATCTCATTGTTTTGATTATTTTTACTATTGTTCACTGAGAGCCTCACAGATTCACTGTTTTTGTGCTCAGGCCAAAGCCACGTCTCTAGTGTCAATATGTTGCTTTGGCACCATCTTGGTGCCAAGCAACTACGTTGAAGTGAGGGGAGGCGCTTCATTCAGTCAGGACATAGCCTTGTCTAATAGAAAAAAAAAAAGGAATATTCAAACTTTTTAGGTGGGCATCAAATATTCACCGATTTTTACTGTACAAGTAAATTGAGCCTGGTCACAGACCAGAATTTAAAATGCAAGTCAACGTACCACTGTATCTCTTCATAAGCAATTAAAAAGTCAATTTTCTATATAATGTCTGCGTTAAATGATCCAAGTTCTGGACTGGCTTACCTTGGTGATGAGCAGGGGCTCGCGATGCTCCAGCCCACCACGGAGCGTAAACCCCCATGGCGCACCTCCGGAAAGCGACACTTCCAGGAGCCTCCAGCCACCGCCATCCCCATCTCGTGCCCTGGAGTCCAAGTCTCCCGCTTTCGCCATGCCGTGCCAATGGTGGCCGCCGCCATTGCTGCCATCCATGTAGTGTGTATCTACCTTATATTGCTCTGAATCCATGGCACTTTGAAGGGAAAGAAACAATGATGATAATCACCCATTGTCTCTGATGACACAATTAGTAAACAAACCCTCCTATTTCATCCGACCAAGGGAGGGAAAACTTAATATTCGGGCCCGCTCGATATGGATTTTTTTAGGGTGATGCAAATTCCGACATTTGACAGAATAAAATTCCGATAAGAGATTAATAAGATAAATTAAAAAATATATATAATCAACCTTTTTTGATCCCTTAATGCATAGTTTAAAAAGGTATAAAATCTTTTATACCTTTAGAACATTTTGACTGTTTCACAATACTCTGGCCTTTAGTATTTGATTACAACAGGAAGGAAAATTGTCAGAAATCAGTCAATTTTGGGCAGAGGGAATGTTTGAAAGTCATTACCTTTGTCTTGTGTTGTAATGAGTTGGTGTGTAAAGTAAAAAAAAAGAATGAGGATTTTTGCCTGCTTTAAAAGTTTGAATCGGGCAGCCAATTAATCAGTTGGGCCGTGATTAAATTAATTATACATATATTTATTAATATTTTCTATTTTAAAAATATTATATCAACAATTTTTTTTTAAATCATCGAGTATCAAACCGTAGCAGAAATCCAGATACGAAACGACTCTTCGGTGTATCGGCATCATAAAAAAATCATTTTTTGTTTTTACTTGAGTACATTTCAGTCTGTATTTTTTTTAAACGAGTTCAATCCGTACTTCTAACAGTATTTTTCATACACAAGTATCTATATTTCTACTCGAGTACAGAGTACTTTTGCCATCTCTTTATAAGCAGTTTTAACATTACAGATACACATGGTCATTATTTAAAACGCTTCAACGTTGGGAACTAACTCTTGTTTTATATTTTTATAATATTTTTTTTAAATCATAAAAGTCTAATGAATTACCGTTTGGCTTGCGTTTAAAGACCTGTTGTCATCGTGCAGACGGAAACTTAATGCTCTTAGCACAACAATGTCCGAGAACAAACACAAAGAAGGGGGGAGACCATCTTGTCCAGCAATAAACGCAACAAAAACTCCAATAAACACCTCGAATAAAAATCTGTCAATGGTTCAAACGCTGCGGTTAAAGTTTTATCCCAAACAACGGTGGATTCAGTGTTTAAAAGCGTCGCCTTACCTGGGAAATGCAACTTGTGGATCAACCGGTGGGCGATCACAGACCGTCCCCGTCGTCTCGTTAGCCGCTCAGTCGGTCAGTCCGGACGGGTGCCACTCGCTGAGGTCCCAGTGTCGCTGTTAAACATTCGTCATATTTAATTTATTATTTTGTGGTCGTGTAGTTGAAACGTCCAAACGCGTCGCTCGCCGACAACAAAGTGTCCGAGAGCCTTGTCTGGTTGTGTGGTTACTCTTTGGCGGCACAGAACGCCGACACTGCCACACTCACACAAACACACAGCGCGGAACTAAGTTAGCTCAATTTGCGTTAGGAGGCCCCACTCGGCCACCGTAGACCTGGAAAACGTCACAATGGCGACCTCTACCGACAACCAACCGAATACAGTCGTGCGGCGACTACACCGAACAAACCAATTCACAACATTACCCATAAGCCCTGTTGGGTGGAATCACGTAGAAGCAGGAAGCGAGATAGATAGATAGATGGATGGATGGATGGATGGATGGATGGATGGATGGATGGATAGATAGATAGATAGATAGATAGATAGATAGATAGATAGATAGATATATAGATAGATAGATAAATAGATAGATAGATAGGTAGATAGGTAGATAGATAGATAGATAGATAGATACAATTTTAAACAACCAAGTCGGTGTTACTGAAACATGTTACAAGTATTGTAATAGTTGTATTTATAAACAAAGCACATAATGAATGTTACTATTTCCATAACTCATTGACTGTTAAATATGTCAGGTAAAAAAAAAACGCCGTATATTATGAAAAGTATTTATGTAAAGTGAAACGTTAACAAAAGCAAGCTTAGTAGTCGGTTTATGTTCAGGCAAATCCAGAAAGACTGCCATATTTTAAAATGAAAACAAATATTTAAGTCAAGAAAGACTCTTGATTCTTACTATATAATATTTTCGTTATTGTACTTTTTTAATAATCATAATATGTAGATGAGGCGGCACGGAGGTCGACTGGTTAGCACGCCCGCCTCACAGTTCAGAGGTCGTGGATTTGATCCCGGCTCCGGCCTCCCTGTGTGGAGTTTGCATGTTCTCCCCGTGCCTGCGTGGGTTTTCTCCGGGTACTCCGGTTTCCTCCCACATTCCAAAAACATGCATGGTAAGTTGATTGGACTCTCTAAATTGCCCCTAGGTGTGATTGTGAGTGCGGATGTTTGTCTCTGTGTGCCCTGCGATTGGCTGGCAACCAATTCCGGGTGTCCCGAAGACAGCTGGGATAGGCTCCAGCACGCCCCGCGACCCTTGTGAGGATGAGCGGTATCGATAATGGATGGATGGATAATATGTAGATAAGGTCACGAGAATCATCATCATCATCATCATATTGTCCAGTAGATGGTAGCATTGCATTGCTGTTTAACTGGATAGTAAGGGGACATAGTGAGTGGAAAAGTGGTGGCGAAAACAATAGTGTTGCGTTGAATCAAATCAAATCAAACCAAAACTCCAGTCAGCAGTTTCGTGCAAGAGCAACAACAACAAAAAAATAAAAACTTTGTGAACACGAGTACGTTCATGCAAGAAGCAACATGCATAGCAGCTTGGAAGTGAGAATTACCACGGGGTAGTGGGAGTTGTCGTGAACAAAAAAAAAACAAAAGAGAAAAGAACCACAGGGCACAGGCTCAACTTTTCACCTCTGCACAGAGGGGAAGTGAGTTTTGATGTTTGGTCTCACTTATGTGCTGTTTATCTGCCTGTGCAATCTTGTTTCACTGTGCCGTGGTTTTGATTATATAAAAGATAATACTCCTCCTTTGTATTTAATACAGGATCGAATTTTGCAATGTGATGCTGTATCTCTATCCTTTCGATACAGGAACTCCCCTTTAGATCATGGTTCATTGTTCATGCCCTATATCACAGATTTTTAGGCTATATATTATTATAGGTTTTTACATGCAAATTCAGAGTGGCGCGCCTTTAGTTTTCAATTTTAATTACCAGGGGCTGTCATTTACATTGATTTTGTTTTTTTTTTAATCCAAATTTTTTTTCGTAATACATGGGCGAGATGCCAAGTGCAGCAGCCAGAAACTGGCCTCCCTTTAGGTTGCGCAAATCCCTCACAGCCAACAACACCATCTATTAGTAAAACTACTGTTTTACCAACAGGCATGTGCCTGTTTTTGTCTCCAATGTTTTCAGAGTAGACATTTTAATATGCACTCTAATTTTCCATAAACTAACAATGCAAAACGCCATACATTGGCTAACATACAGCATCGGAGTCAGATAATTGGAGTCAGGAGGCGAATGATTCTGATTAGATTGGAAATGTTGGTAGAAGATGGCACCTGCCTTATCATATAGGGAACACACACAGACACATGCACACGCACTCCAATTTTGAGTTTTCCATTCTCAAGAACCATACATTTTGGACAATTGTACGTTTTTCATCATTTCGGAACATTTTTTAATGAGAAAGAAATGGAAGTCGACCAACACCAGCAAGTAAATTGATCTATTTTGAAGTACAGGATTACCTTAGATTACAAGCCCAACAATTTAAATTTTTTCAAAAAATTTTCAAATTAAAAGCGTCACTCACTAGGCCTAACACACACATGTATTTGTTAAGACATAAAACAGTTGTTTTGGGGGTAAATTGATTTTATACATGAGTAAATTGAGTTACAAGATTGGTTAAGGAACTAATTAAACTCATAAATCAAGGTACCACTTGTACTTCAGTTGCGCTAACAAAACTCAAGAAAGTGACAGTCAAGGAACATATAGGGTGTGTGTATGTGTGTGTGTTTAAATGTCACAGTGATTTGGAGCCAGGACAAGGCAGACCTTTCTCGGCTTCTTTTTCCTTCCTTTCGCTGGCGTCGTCATGGCGACGGCCAGAGTGTGACAGTCATGTGAAAAGGAAGCTGATTGGATTAAAATAGTTGGTGCGATCAGGGGGTCAGCAATACGGCGCACGTACTAAACACACAACGCCTCCTTCAAACGCACACACAAAGCACCGGCGGCGCCAAAGTCATTCGTTACTCTTATTATTATTTTTTAAATCGTTTTTCATTTATACATTTTGACATTGTGTAAATGGAGTCATCATCCATTTAATAATGTCAGGCAAGCTATTAAGGTTGAATTGAAAAGTAGTTGCTGTAGTTCATAATTTGATATAGGCATCATTATGACAATATTTTTGGCCCGGGACATCACTGGCTGCGAGACGTTTGTGTTTGTGTAAATTTCCTTAGAAAGTGCCACAGCAAGTCTGGCCACCCGCCCCCATGCATACACGCACGCACACACGCGCGCACACACACAGACAAAAACACTTAATCTGACTTGAACAGGAGGTACAAAAGCCTGAATGTGACCTCTGACTGTCAAAGACAAATCTGCATATCAAGTCATTTCTCACTGTCTTTACAGTAAAACCTCAAGTTAATGACTAGGCAAAAAAAAAGTACACTGAAAGTTCATACTATTCATCAAAACCTCCCAACTTACCTCCATTGATGGACCTATCTTTCTACCTGCCTGTCTCAAGTATCTGCAGTATCTTCCCCAAAATAACTATAGCTATACTCTCACTTCTGTATGTACTTATTCTACCTATCTACCTACCGTACCTAACTACATCTCTAACATAAACCCAAAACCTTCAGACTTCTGTGCGGAAAAAAAAAGTGAGCAAAAACCTACTAGAACTCTTTATTTGAATGTTCTGACTCCCGTTTAACATGAGTTTGAATGTGATTTAATCAATTACGCGATTATAGAGTCACAGCCACATCCCAATTATAGGAGGGTGTGCACACTTGTGCAAGGACATTATATAGGTTGTTGATTTTTTTTTCTATCCTCTCAAAAGACCTCCGCTCAAATTTGTTTTCAAAAATTCCAGTTGTAAAGTTATAATTTATACGTCATATAAATGGTATGAATTTTGGTCTCATTTTTTTACAACACACACATACACTCTGTCATACACTATGCTTGCATTGCGCTTATATTCACTGCTGTGCATGTTTTAATCATGATCACTATTTTGGATGCCATGATTAACCTGATCGTCTGCCATATTTACATTGAAAATGCGGGCTCTGCTGCATATCTTATCAAGTACTTGATGCATGCAGTAAGAGAAGAAAATACAGGAGAAATTGGGGATGAGGAGCATCGTTAAATCAAGATCCTTTATCTTGACTGGTTTTGACGTCAGTCGGTGCAAAATAATAATAAAAAAAAGAATACGTGATCAAAATAATTATTTTGGCGTAATACACACTGCCTCGTATATACAGTATAGACTGAATATTTTTAAAGGTGTACCCATCCCTTCCCACCTCATCCCAGCTGCATCCTCCTCCTCGTCCTCGTCTCCCCAGCGCCCGCGTCGTCCAATAGCAGCGGTGAGGACGGCAGATGCGTGGCTGAGGAGCGGATCATAAAAAAGCGCAAGGCCTGAAAGAGGAAGTGAAGGGGACCTGGTGAGTTATTGCCCCCCAAACGTACACACCGGGGCCTGGGAACAGGGAACTTCTCACGGCACGGGGGCAGCGGAGGGGCTGCTCTAAACTTTGTGAACTCCTTATCTCCTCATCATTACGTCCTGTCACACCTTGCTGTCATAACGCTGTACCAGAATGTACAAAAAGCAGCAGAGATTTAACTGTAATAAAGTCATTGAAATAAATGATTCGCTTCGTGTTTGCACGAGTGCTGTACAACTGTTCACATGTTAGACAGATGGGAAATTCATGTTAAAAAGTTATGGATTTACTGTGCATCCCTATCAAGATCGGCACTTGTTTTGTGCTACTTGATGTCGGTTTAATTTATTTTTGGGGGGGATAAAAAAACTGGTGGGTTTTTCTGCTTGATTCATTTTCCACGAACACAATATCAATCTGAATGCCGTGTTTGGACTAGTGGGGGCACATAGAACATTATTATAAAGACACATTTTTATTTGACCTCCCCTTGGTTTTATAGTATTTTTCTGTGCATTTTTTCTTTTTTTGGTATCAATTTAATGTACAAGGACTTTTTACAATTTTGCCTCGCATCTTTCTTTCCCAGCCTTTTTTTGCCGCGCCCATCAACAACACTGGCCTATTATTAGCGTCAAATGCGATCCATACACACACGCACACACGTGCACACACGCACGCACCCCCACTCCCCCCCACACACACATATAAACAATACAGTGGGGCCTGTGAGAACAGGACAGTTGAAGTGTAAATTCCTGCCATGCCTGTCTTTTAGCGCCTGCGAATTTATGATACAATTATCCCGGGGAGATACAGTATGCGTCGCATACTCACTTGCACTCCACAAGTTAACAGACAGAGTGACAGACAACCTATGAGCTGTCGGCACAGATATTATTTAGGGATTATCTCTCACATTCACTATCGAAACGCATATTTTATTTTTATATGATAACATTTCAGAATGTTCGAGTGAGTGAATAATTTCTCAGTACTTTGTTGGAGAGAATTTCAGCAGTGTGTGCAACAGCATTTGAGTGTAGCGTGTGTGAGCATTACGGTTCAATCTGACAGCTTTTCAGCACTACTGTGAGTAAATATCGTTAATTTAGCATTTGAGTGTGTGAGAGTGTTTCAGTGTGTTACATAGGAGCATTGTAGTACACAATGTGAGTGTTTCAGTCGTGTGTGCACGTGAAAGTGCATCAGTAAGATGTGAGTACCATAAGTCATTTTCTTATGTGTGAGAGCACTGCAGTAGCGTGTGAGTAAAAATCTTACAGCTATGTGTGTGAGTGTTTCAGGATATTATGAGAGAGTTTTAGCACACTACATTAGATAAGTAGTTTCAGTAGTCAGTGTGTGAGTGAGTTCTTTCTAGTAGTTAGTGTAAGAGTGTTTTAGTTCACTGTATTAATGAGAGCATTTTAGTACATTATATAAGAGTGTTTCAGAAGTGTCGTGTGTGAGCAAACTTTCTTTGTAGTTTGGGTTTTAATATATTTAATGAGAGCATATACGGTATATTATATGAGAGTTTTTCAGGATTATGTGTATGTGTGTTTGTGAGTGTGGATAATTTATTTCTGTAATTTGTGTGAGAGCATTTCAGTATATTGCATGACAGCATGTTAGTACATTAAATGAGTTTCAAATTGTGTGATTGTTTTTTTAGTACTTTGTGTGAAAGTGTTTTAATATATTTGATATGAAAGCATTTTAGAAGTGTGCTGTGTGAGTGAACCATTTTTTCTGTAATTGGGTGAGAGCGTTTCAGTAGTCTGTTAATTGTGAGTTGGTAATCTTCAATAGTAGGTGTGAGAGTCTTACAGAATGTCTGCGAGTGATTTTTTTTTTTTTTAGAATTGCATCCGATAGTATGTCACTAGACAATGGAACCCCGCATATGTGCGATTTGGCACCCGCAGATTTGAATATTTGCAGAGTTTTTTTCCCTAAAAAATGTTTTCAATATTTTTCCATTTTCTCTATATTTTTGAATATATTCATGGGGTCTACTGCACTATTATATGAGAGCATATTGGTATATAAATGAGAGTGTTTCAGTAGTGCATAGATCAGCAGAATTATGTTCCTGATGGCCCCACAAAATAACCTTCCCTGCACATGCACTCACACACTCTTTCACATGAACGCCTGACAGTGAGCCTGAAACAAGAGCTCTCTCATATAGCTGACAAAATTGTCACCAGATGATGTGATTTAGCCGAGCTCCCGAGTGTTTGCATTGTCCATTCTTCACTCCTGCCTGCCTTGCTATCACTTCCATGTGGTAAACATCAGCCACCTGACCACGACTTCCTCAACCACCTCACAGATAAATTGATTTATTTTATATCATTTATTCTGGAGGTGGAATGTCATTTCATTTGTATTTTTCGGTAAACAATCTCGTTTATATATACACTGCAATTTGAAACGTTCTCAGCCACACTACTGAAACACTCTCAACTCATTCATTGTTCATTCATTCATTCATTCATTCATTCACTCACTCACACTACTGAAACACTCTTGCACTCACTCTCACCCACTGACACAACACTCTCATGTAAGATACTCTGAAAAAACATACAGAGAAGCCTTACTCACATGCACTACTGAAACACTCTCACACACGACTTAATTATTCTCATTGGATATTATATACTAAAATACTGTCACACAAAGTATTGAAACATTTACACATATACACGATTGAAATGCTCTCACACTACTACTGAAATATTCTCTTTATGGTGCCTACAGACATGATCTCAAATGATATACTGACTCATTTTCATACACAGCTGAAACACTTTCTCGCAAACTAATGAAATGCTCTCAACCACACTACTGGAAAACTCTCACACATTACTGTAACACTCTCATACGCACTACTGAAATACTCCCATATAGTATACTGTACACTATATTGAAACCCTCTCACCCTCACAACTGAAACATTATTTACTCACATGTAGTTTTTGATTACTCTCTCATAAACACACAATACTGTACAGACCTGCTCTCACACTTATTTCTGAAAAATGTTACACTCACATGCACTTTTGAAACGCTCTCACAGACGCTATTGAAATGCTGTCATATAGAGTATACATACTGCAATGCTCTCATAACTGAAACACTACCACAAACACGCAACTGAAATAGGATTCACTCACATACACTAGTGGAATGCTCTCACGTGACCGCTGCGATATGATGGAATAGTGCGTGTAAATGTTTTTACCTGTTTATGTTTTGCCATTAACAACTTGAAATGGGGACACTGGGGGGCAAAGCTCGACTTGCCGACCCTGAGACCTTTGCTCGATCCAAATATGTATGTTCGTGTGTACATTCGTTCTGGAGGATTGCTCCCTGACAGAGGTCACAATGCTAACTTTTTGGATAAATCAGTCCTGTCGACTCCCACCAGCAAAAACACAGGAGGCAGGCAGGCAGGGGAAAAAGTAAGTCTAGAAATTTACTAAGTTTCTTCAGACAAGACGTTTTCTCTGATTGATCACTCCTGGATGGAAACCCAGTCCATATTTGGCCAATTTGTCTAGACTTGTGTTTTAATAGTGTCATAAGTACAGTGGGACCTTGAGATATAAGTTTGATAGGATCTGTGCCCATGCTTGTAACTCAAAACACTATCACAGTATCTCAAATCATCATTTCCTATTGAAATGAATAGAAATGCCATTAATCTGTTTCAGCCCCCCACCTTCAAAAATGTAATGTGTTTATGATATGAAAAACAGCACTCTATAATCGTGTAATTTATCAAATCACAATTAAATGTAAAGCAGTGAACAATCTTTGCCATATTTTTTCAATTCAGTGGACATTGTTCTGCTCCTTCTGCTGTGTGTGCCTTGGCCTCCAGGTGGCAGTACAATACAGGCATACTGATATCCAAAGACATCTCAGCTCCTCAGCCACAGTGATATTAGTCATTCTTCGCAGAGGATAAAGAATATATGCCTGTGAGTATTGGTATATTAACTGTTTACATCTATGGCTCCAATGTTGTTGTTCAAATACCTTTGCCAAAAAGGTTACAACACTGCAACGCTGATGCTATTTGCTAGCTGATGTTTTGCGTTGTTTGTTATCATTAAGCTAAAGTCATCCAGTTAATTTCTATTGTGCAAGGTAGTGTTTGAATTTCACCCGCTAATGAACATTGGATGTGTATGTTGAAAATCCTGTCGGCGGGTTTTCTCAAATCTGTTTCCAAGTACCAGCCATCTTACTCAAAACTCAAAAGGCACACCATGGTGTGCAAAAATGCAAAAATGTTGTGAATAGCAGCGTGGGTGGTTTTCTGCCTGACGGTGCATTTTCCCACAGTGTGTCGTAATATTAATAGCTGGCAAGTGTGAGGGGACAGAGGAAGTGTCCCATCCTCGCACCATGTTTTAATAATTTTAACACCGTACCGTACATATTTCAAAGTAAGTTTTGGTTGAATTTGAACTCTAAATTTCACCACTTTTGGGTAGTTTGATTTCACAACTACTTGGTCACTTAATTCATTTAAAGCATTTCTTTTGTTATTAATGGTGTAGCATGCCCTACTCGCATAGAGATGTGAGTTTTCAGGTCAGTTTACATGAGGTGATAATCAGTCCTAAATATACCACCCCGCCCGTAGTTTCCCGTCACCTGGCTCTGCTTACAGGGTACGGGCGACATTAGCCAGTGGAAATCTCGCACCTTCTGCTCCAGGTTCATGAACATGCTTGGCCATTTCTGTGCACTTTTAAATGAAACAGAGGCGACATAGTCATACTCTGTACTTGAGTGGAAGTGCGGATACTAAAAAAAATACTGTGGTAAAAGCAGAACAATTGATTCAACTCTTGATCTTAAGTTAATGTAAAAAAGTACAGATTTGTTTGGTATATTTGTTTGAAAAATCACCTTGAAAAAAACATGTAGAGTAAAAGTAAAAAGTCGGAAAAGTAAACACTCACGTTGAGTACAGATACCTAAAAAAATGTACTTTAGTATGGTTACTAAGTATAAAAGGTTGTACAGACTAGCGGCTCAAATCTATTAGTCAACTAGTCGACTTTACTACTCTGAATCTGATGATAGGAGTCGACTAATCGGTAATTGCATATTTTTGGCTTCTCGTCTTCCATTCGTCCAATTTAGATACTTTCGACTTGTCCGTCAGATGCCATTGCCGGACTTTACCACTCTGTGAGTCAGCAAAATGTGCAGCCAATAAGTCATCATGGTTTTTATACATCTGCCCGGTTCAGAACACCCAAAAATAAGATGGTGGTGGATGAGAATTGTGGTTAGCCTCAGGAGCTATGGCTACTCAAATCACCGCTAGTCTTAAAAGATTCATACCAGCGGTAGCACAGTAGCACAGGACTGGCGGCGAGGAAACGAGATCAGCAGCACGTAGTGAAGCTCCATACTCGTCGTCAAAACTGGCCCATGGCGTAATGAAGGTTAGGCATCGCAGTATTGTGCTGAAAAATATCAACAACGTTATCAATTAAGTGACTTTAACTCAACTTTCAGCACATTAGCGTCAACTACAAAAAAAAAAATCTCAACTCCTTACGTGAAACCTGTTGTGGACATATGTAGGCCTACCGTGCTGCAAATACAACATTGCATCATCGATTAATCGAATTCAACTCGATTTTCATCAGATTATAGTCAACCACCAAAAAATCTCCAGTCGTTCCATCACTAGAACAGACGTCCTGAGGCCTGCGTTATACTATATCTGTTTATGATGAGGTGAATGCTAACTATAGATGGGCGTCATGTATACAGCACACGCAGTTCCTCCTGAATGACAGGTGCTGATTTGGTTTCCCATGGCTATGGAAGATGGCGTGTTTATGGTTTAGTGCTTGTACATGCACACACTCACACACGCACACACACACACTAACATACACTGTGGTGTAATCAGTCACTCCTATTTGCCCCCCCCAACTAACCTCCTCCTCCTCCTCCTCCTGTCTTGCAGCATAAATCTGCTGCCTGACAGCTGGAGTCGCCCTGACCGATACGCTCCAAATTAGCGTGAAGAGCTTCAACCTTGATGAAAGCGGCTTCAAAATATTGGAAAAGTGTGAAAAATAGACCACACAAAAAATGTCAGGAACCATGCAATGGTCAAAAGCAATCTATTCGGGATGCTGGTTGACCTCTTAGTTTTGTTTTGTTTTGCTTTGTTTTTTTTGGTGAAAAATTACAATCCATCAGGTCAAACATCGTCACAAACCAGCAAAATTACAAAATGATGCAGCACTTAAAATCATCCAGGAATAATTCAATTATCGTCACAGAATTTGTTAGAGTGGCTAAAAAAAACATAACAGATTTGGCTCAGCAGTTGAAACCATCAACTAGCTGTCTTGGCTCAATACCGTCTGACTTTTTTAAAACTATTGTGATTGATTTTTAATCAACTCAGCAAATACTTGAACTCAAATGGAGTTTTAGTAAATTCCAATCAGGATTCTGACCTCATCACAGTACAGAAACAGCGCTTATTAAAGTACTATGCTTTGCACAAAAACTGTTCATGAAACATCATACTCACAAATTCACACTTTGTTGTTTTTCGCAAAAATATCTTTCGACTGGATTTGAAGTATCAGGGTTGGATCGGTTCTCCTTTGGAAGTCCTTAATCAGTGTCCATTGCGGACAGGGAATAATCCCATTTTTGGTACTCACGAGGCCAACCCACGCCCTTTCTCAGACCATCTTTCCCGAGGCCACATCTGGAGTGACATCATTAAGAAAGCAGTGCTGCAGACAGCTCGTCATCTCCAGCCATCACATGACCGCTGCATTTGCTACCTGGGTCTTCACTGGGGACTAACCTGATTTATATCACCTCATAATACCACCGCGATCGCATCGCAATTGCCGACCTTTGCACCATGACCCCACACGTAATTTTTGTAATAATGATAGTCCATCCTAAGGCAAGCATGTGAAGAATGAGGAGCAGTGGTAGGAGCGCGGATCCCTGTGGGACGCTAACTTCTGCACATGCAAGTTGTTTATTACCAATTGATACAAACTGCGAGTGATCATACAATTAGGATTCAAACCCATTTCATGCAGTACTTTAATGACGACGACATGTTCTAATCTCTGCTTTGGGATGAGGTCAATTGCGTCAAACGCCACACCGGGGCAAGTACAGAAACAAGACCTATGTCTGAAGAAACATAGAGGTCATTGAGGAAAAACGTCATCAAGGGTCAGCACAGCAGCGCTCTAGCCCTTAAGAAGGAAATTTGAAATGACATTGAATACGGTTAAGGAAACAGACTCAGTGCTAAGTTACTTTAAGCTACATTGGCAACAGTTGTTCAACTAACATATAGCAAGATAGCAACCTGCGTAGTTGGATAATTTTCCCTGTGGTTGCATGCTTTGTCCTGTGAAAATTGACAGAATGCTAAAATGAATTGCATTGGGGGTCTCAATTTGCTCCTTTTGGTCCTGCAAGGCCTTTGAGCTGGGTTGAATGGAGTAGAGAGCAGCAGGAGGCACACCAAGTGTTTCTCTCATGGAGTGTAAAGACAAACAATTGGTGGCATGACATTGTGGAGAGGTGGGTGGTGGAGTGCTTATCCTTGTGATGAGTCACAGATTTACACCTGGATTATTCTCTACGATACAGGATAATAAATTGTGGATTAGCGGCTGTTTAAATAGATAGTGTGAATACATATGTGAGCATTCCGTCACTGACTGATGCCCGTTTTGCTGACGGATGACAAATGACGGACGCGCAAAATTTTGTCAAATGCCCACCTCTGGCCTGTACTGCATTCAGCCGGAAAAACAGACCTTATTCATGCACTGAATAATAACAAGACTCTAGTTTTGAAAGCAGGTAAAAATGTAAATATATGCATGAAATACCATCATGAAGTCATACCACACAAATTGAGTCAGCCAATAACGTATAATATTGGTAGCAAAAAAATAATAATGCATTTTTAGAACAGGCCCACGGGCTACTCATGTGGTCTTTGGGGGCTACTTGGTGCCTGTGGGCACCATCTTGGTGACCCCTGATTTACAATCTCTTATTGACCCAAAATGATTTTCGGTGAGGGGTACACCTTGAACCGGTCGCTAGTCAATTGCACGTAACACACAGCAAAACAAGCATTCGCAATTTAGAGTTCCCAAAAAAACTCACATGTATTTTATGGGAAGTGGGAAGACCGCGCTTGCGTGCGTTTTCTCCATATACTACGCTAAAAATGTAAAGATGCCTGGATTCAAACCCAGAATCCCAGAACTGTGAGACAACCACTATCTCAACGTCCACCATCATATTAGGTCAAATTTGATATCTTTTTTCCAGTTGCACTACTTATGGTAGGCAACCTGTGATTTCCCCTACAAAGAAAGTTCCTTCAATAATCTTTTTGCACTTACTAGGTGTTCCTTTTCTTTTTTTTTCGTCACCTCCACCTAGACCCGAAACCTGCATACAGTCTGCCACGAATCCGTGTATTAACTTTAAAAGTTTTCTCTTTATTTTTATGTGAAAAAAAAAAAACACCGAAAAAAAAACACGGGTAGTTTTTGTGTGATTCAATGAACGGGTTAATCTGAAGTCATCCGCCAAGTACAAAAATGAGAAAATCAAAATTCCTCCGCTGCGGCGACACATCGAGAGGGAAAACTTTCGCCCAAAATTCCTTTTCATTGCATTCTCGACCCACCAGGCGACTGTATTTTATAGAGTTAAATAATATTGTAAATGTTAACTTTACAAAAGTAGAAAACGAGCGTCGGTGGCTTTAAAAGAAACCTCATTTTGGGTGTAAAATAGATCCACTTTGACTTGAAGAGCGGAAGGATACCCACTTTGGCGTCTTCACTCGTTGACTAGCAATGGAGAGGTAAAGAGGTGCGACGCGGCGCCTGAGCAATTCAAGTCAAAACAGAGACTTTTAAAAGCTATCCGCGCTAGAAATACGCATGCTAGCCAATTGTCAAGTAACTAACAAAATGCTTTAACTGACCTTCGTCGACTTGTTTTTTTATCTAGTAATTACGCACGCGTCAATTCCCAGCCTCGCCGGACTTTTTTTGGGGGGTGGGGGGGCGTTGAGAAGTCACCGTCCGGGGAGGCAAGCAAGCAAGCAAGCAGGCAGCTCAACTTTTGGACTCGCGCGACCTTATGTGGATTTTACAACAAAAAACATGGAGAGGATACCCGGTTTCTCCTCGGGAACGTCGCTAGTCTTCGTCCTGGCTTTCGTTCACCTCTCCCTGGGTAAGTGTCGTTTCGGACAACGGAGTTCAAGTCTCAAGTTGTCAACTTTTTACCTCCACCTTTGCGCTTTTCTAGCGCGTAGCATCACTGCCCGTTCACTTGTACAGTACTCCCTACTTTTCTTCTTCCCTCCAAACTAACCAGGTAATTAGGTTACATTTTCACGAATTTTAAATATTAAACACACAATTGACTGATATAGACCCCCGGCTTTTTGTCTTATCATGAAGCAAGCTAAATTTAAGATACTTAGGATGTTTTCCAGTTTTTAGAATTCACTCACCTTTTGTAAGGTCAATAAATGCCACACGTCATTTTCTCGATTTAATTCCCTCATGATTTGGCTAAATGGTTTTAACCTAGATTTGTCTAATCCAGTGGTTCTAAAACGTTACACCAAGTACCACCGCATAAAAAAATAACTATAAAATAACTATAACGACCGTTTCTAAAATGTTAATAACAATAATTTAATATTATTGCTTGTCACTGTAACAATATTATTGTGAAAATAACAAAAAAAAAACTGTACTGTAGGATGGAAGTTGGTTTTTAAAATGCAAAAGTCAATAAAACGCAATAGTATTAAGTTATTACTTGATCTTAAATATTCTCCTGATGTCCCCTGGCTTGCTCCATTCGCCATCATCATCTTCATCACATCACGACGGTCTTGTGTTGCAGCTAAACGCTATCTCAGTTTTAAACAATTGAATCCACTCACAATACTCCCAGCCGTAAGTGGATGTGCTCTGTAAATTTGCCAGCTAATGATCTTTAAATAATGTTTATGAATGCACATAGGTGTTTTCTTCTTTTTTTAGTCTTTAAAAGGACGAGGACGGACACGGTCAGAGGACGGTAATTTTTATGAATAAGGACGGAGGGACGAGGTCAGAAGGGTACCCAGGTCGCGGACGGAGGACGGCAAAAAAGGGTCAAGTGCCTAGCTATGGAAATACAAATAATGTACATTACTAGCGGTTCGCTAAATCACATTTCGGTTAGTTTTTTTGGAAACTTCGGGTTGGTATATTTTCAGTACAAAAAACAGATTTTTTTTTTTTTTAAATATGTTTATTTTGAAAAGATGACAAGTAAATGGTACATTTTTTTGAAAAAATAAATAAAAGCTAACCATTCGGGTGATATTCTAAGGAATTACACCAGAATAAAAAAATACACTAACAATAAAGATCTCTTAATTTTGTAAATTATTACTGACGTCTTTAAATACTCAGCAGCAACAGCCTATGACTATGACACATCTATTTATTCAAGACAAAGACAAGTTGTCATTACAGTACATATATACACATTTTGTGATGAAAAAAAAAAATACATACAATAACAGTTACAATTATTGGTAACTGTATAAAAACTCTTTATAATGAAAAAAAATACAGTAACTTTAAAAAGTCTTTATGAAATTGTATACACTTTTTAGGCATTGAAATATTTGAATGTTGAACAGAATATTGTAACGATTTGGGTTAGCTGTGTTGTGGTCGGATTTATGTGTTGCTGAGTTGTTATGTTTCCAGGGTTCATGAATGCATCGTACGGCAAGCGAGTGGAACAGCGGAGAAAGAAGAGCGCGAGCAGTTGTACTTGAATTAATAAAAACGTGATAATTAAACTACGTCTGACGGCGTGTTCCTGGAAGACGCTGCAATATGATAAATCTCACAATTTAAGTTTGACGCTTTTTGCTCCCTCGTCTAAGAAACATTCACAGTCGGATGATGCCGTGCATGTTAGATGTGCTATCTGCAACATAGCCGTCAATCTAATGTAGCAATGTCGGCACACAACTTTGGGACTTAACCACGTACCTTTCCCCATCGGCGATTTTAACAGGAAAGCCAGAATGTTCCCAAACAGGAGATCGGAGTGTACGGGGGGACCTTCGAGCTCTGGCTCTTTTCTGGCTCTCTCTTTTGTGCCGCTACCCTCCTCGCCCGCGTGCAACAGTCAGTGGCGCCCGTGCGTAAACTCATGCTAATAAGTGGACCGAACCGAACGCAAGTGGACCGAACCGAACATGCCATACCGAAACGTATTAATACACCCATGTGTACCGTTACACCCCTAACCATTTATTATTTTGTTTTCTGACAACTTTTTACTTTTATGTTAAAAAAAAACAATATGTGTACTTTTACTCCAGTCTTTTTTCAAAATAGGCTGGTAACCTTTTACCTTTTACTCATGTACCTGTACTTGTGCTTGAATCCAGAGTGTGACTACCTTTGCCATTCCTTACAATGGGCTAACAGCTGTACTTAATACATACTGCTACAAAATTTAACAAGTGTCATAATATTGATTCTCCTCAACAAATGTGCCAAGGCAAAACAAGTTTGCATGTGTTTTGTGTGCATGAAAACAAGAAGTCACAAGCAACACTAAATTCTTGTTTGGTTGCCTTCCAAGTGGGGATACAATACAATTAACATGAGCCCTGCGCATGTTTTTTCCCTTTAATGAGTCGGCCGGTCACATCTTGTGTTCAAGCGAGTCTTTAGTCCTCTGTAAATTGTCAGATTGGCAGACAAGACATCCTGAGTAGTTAACCACTCTGCTTTTGCCAGTCAGACTTCAACTGGAATCCTCCACATCATGTCCCATAGTTGATTCATCTACAGCCCGGTTCACACGGCAGGATTATCGGCCCGATTTTAGGCCTGAATCTCCCCTCCCGACAATCGTAGGATGGGGCCGACTCTCGTAATGGCTCCAAAGATAATTTTAGCAGATAATCTTGCCATGCGTGGTGTGCTCAGGCTGATCACGGCCGCTCGGGTGGGCATCCGACCTCAAATCGGGTTTATTCATCATGTTGGATAGTTTTGGGGACAAACGAGCACGCAGCCGGTTGACAGTGACGTGCAGCCAATCAGAAAGTGAAGTGATGGGGCAACGAGAGTGCGGTGGGAATCCAAAATCAAAACAGTAAACAGAGCCCAACGTCTTTCCTTTTTGTGTTACTTTTTTCCACTAAAAAGAATCCACAAACTAGCGCCACCGTCAAGACACGATCTGAGACCCCTGCCGCCTCTTCATCCGCCATGTTTGTTTACTCCGAAGTCTCGTTTAATCTCGAGGGATTTTGCGAGATTGTCCGTCCGACATGAGAATATCCGTGAATGCCATGTGGCTGCACTCCACACACGGTCCGTTGAAAACTATTGATGAACTATTGATGAGTATTTTTTTTGATTGATGTAATGACCAGATTCTTTTCTCGTCATGTGTGGGTTCTCTCAGAGTTTGGAAGTCGGCCGACAGTTTTAAAATCTTACCGTGTGAACCAGTCTTTAGTTAAATAGTGTACTAATTACCAACTAGTCAGTCCAGTAGAGCATTCCATTTATCTAATGGCTTCAAAGACGCACATTAATTAACAATCAGTTCGGCACAAACGACTCAATTCACAGCAATTAAAAAATCATTTTGCCAATCCCTTTTTTGCAAGAAGAATGTAGAGACAACGGCGGTAAAGTGTTTCATATAGTAGGCTTTGTTCGCAACTGACGTGGCATTGCTTTACCAAGTGAGGCCAACTTCAACTCCTGTTCTTAAAGCAAAAAAAGGACAGACCCAGAAATTTAATTGGGTACAGTAAAAAAAAGTACTTTCAATTTACTGTCAAATATTTACAATACACATTTTGATAACTTGCCATGAAAGGAAAAAAAACCCAGAACATTGTTTAGTAATAGTTACTGAGAAAAGAAAGTGTGTTGTGTTCCCATAGTTTTGCTAATTACTGCTAAATTAACTGATGATAATAACAGTACAAGTGCTACAAGTACTTTCATATGAGCCGAGATTGATACTCGATAATGCCATTACGTCTTGCAATTTGTGATGAAAAATGTGTTTAATTTTAATCAACTATTCTTCAAAAAGACAACATTTTCTTGAACACAGACGGTTTTAAGCCATGATTAAAACCCTCTATCCACGATATGTAGTGCAGAGCTGCAAGTACTAGTTAAAGGAGACAGAAAGGCGCAAACTGGAAAGCCAGTGAATTACAGTATTTTCCAACTACTAAAGACTATGGAGCCTTATACAGTATATTTGCATGATCAAAAACTGGCTGTTGTACTGTTTTTGTTTATTTGCACTATAGAGTGCAGTGTTTTAATTTTGAGTTTTGAGAACTGCGCAGTATTTGCTTTTGTTGGTGTTTTTTTTAAAAATCCATTTAGATTTTCTAAGGGACTATATAAGCCATTCAGAAACAGTTTGCAACAGGCTACAAGTGTTGTGAATCAAATAGTATATATTTGCGACTGAGGCGGATAAATAGCAAACTAGCATGGCTAACGTCAGCTCGGTTCTGTTCTGACGTTACGACACAGAATGTAGATGAGGAGAAACCTAGCCATTCATTTACTGAGAAAAACACACTTTTATTGTTGTGTCACATTTTGATTTCTTTTACGAAAACGTTTTACGTGTACTTACTGTGTCTATGTACCTACGGAGCATGTTCAATGGAAAAAGTTATTTATCCAAACATTTTAGAAATATACATTTAGAGCTGCAATTGCAGTGCTGTGAAACCACAGTGTTTTTACTCATGTTAACATACCATCAGAATCTGATATCGGTCCATGCCTAGTAAGGAGTTAAAAAGTACTTTTTTGAAAAGTAGGGAAAAGTGAGAAGTTGATTATCAAAAATAACAGTCCATTAATTTGATAATTGATTAATCGATGACTAAGCGTTAATCTACTTTCCACCACATAGGACGTCCCTATGTCTCTATGTCTCCTGCATTCCTTTGGGAAATCAATGGATGTTAGTTATACATAAACCATAGCGACTTCCTAACTTGATTATCTTTTGACTATTTTCACGCGTCATTGCACTAATGACGCGGACGGATTGTTAGTTTACATAAACTATAGCGTCTTCCTAACTTGATTATGTTTTGACTATTTTCACGCGTCGTTAGTGCTAATAATACGGCGACGCACCGCGACAAAAGCTCCTTAACGAGTAGCAAGCGTTTTTTATTTAGCTCCAATTTGATACATGCATCGCTACTATGAATGCTCAATGAGTGGAAATCACACAATGTGAAAAGACAATGTGAAAGTGCTGCAGGCGGTGCAAGGAGGAGCAGTGGAATGTTGTTGGTGTTTGACATTCCACCACCTCCCCAGCCCCCTTTCTCGCTTTATTTCTCTCTCACACACCCACACACACACACACACAAACACACTACAGCTTTGAATTAACCATAATATAGAATAATGGTTCCTATTGATCACATCCCTTTTCCTTAGTGTCCTTTGATATTAATGCCCAACATCGGAAATATCCTGCTTTAAAACTCTGTGTAATCAGGCTTTTTCTAACGCAATGGTTTCTAAACTGGGGGTCCGAGCCCCCTTAATAGTCGTGCCAAAGATCACAGGGGAGGGGCAAGGGCTTTGTCGGCTCCACTGCTGTTAAACTTTTATGAGCGCACATTAAATCAACCCATACTAAAACACTTATTGGACAGTTTACTACCGTAGATTCTAGTTGGGTTGCTTTATTATTGGAAGGCATTTGCTAACACAAATGTGAAATGTCTGCATGTTGCCAAAGGTCCCAAATGTCTTATGTCAACACGCGCCTCACGGCATGGCGTGGTATGTTGTTGTTGTTTTTTTCTTTGCTGCGACAAACACAATAATAAAAGCCTGCCAGGTGTTTGCTTTCTAAGTGTGTTGTGTGGGAAGTAGCAGGTTGGCATTAGCATTGAGATGGGATGGCGATGAGATGTGGAATGTGTTAGCTAGTGAACTCCTGTGTATCGTCGGGGATACCTTCAAGATTCACCTGCAATATGTGAAAATGTGCAATCCAGAGAGACCATTTCATAAACTTCCTCCAAATGCTTCAAACACATTATTTTCAAGTATTCCTGAACGGCTGTTCTTACTCTCTCTTGCACAGTTCTCCAAATAAGATCTCCAGTGCGCTTGCCTCAAGCTGTTTGTCACTCTCAATTCAAATTTTGTGTAAAGCTGACACATGAAGCAAAAGAGTTAAACATTGTGTATTGAAGTGACAAAATGTTCAACCAAACCTTAATACTTATAATTAAGAAAAGTCCACTAGCTTATTGTTAATGTGTAATGCCAAAAGCCATAGACAGTAGGGGTGTAACGGTACACGTGGGTGTATTAATATGTTTCGGTATGGCATGTTCGGTTCGGTCCACCTGCGTTCGGTTCTGTCCACTTATTAGCGCGAGTTTACGCACGGGCGCCGCTGACTGTTGCACGCGGGAGAGGAGGATAGCGGCACAAAAGAGAGAGCCAGAAAAGAGCCAGAGCTCGAAGGTCCCCCCGTACACTGCGGTCTCCTGTTTGGGGACATTCTGGCTTTCCTGTTAAAATCGCCGATGGGGAGAGGTACGTGGTCAAGTCCGAAAGTTGTGTGCCGACATTGCTACATGAGATGGGCGGCAGGTAGCACGTCTAACATGCGCGGCAATCGTCCGACTGTGAATGTTTCTTAGACGAGGGAGCAAAAACGTCCAACTTAAATAGCAAGATTTATCATATTGTAGCGTCTTCCAGGAACACGCCATCAGACGTAGTTTTATTATGACATATTAATTAATCCAAGTACAAATGCTCGCGCTCTACTTTCTCCGCTGCTTCACTCACTTGCCGTACGATGCATTCATGAACCTCGGAAACATGACAATTCAGTAACACAATAATCCGACCACAACACAGCTAACCCAATTCGTTACAATATGCTGTTCAACATTCAAAGATTTCAATGCCTAAAAAGTGTATACAATTTCATAGAGTTTTTAAAGTTACTGTATTTTTTTTCATTATAAAAAGAGTTTTAATATAATTTGCAATAACTGTAGCTGTTATTGTATGTAATTTTCTTTTCATCACAAAAAGTGTATATATGTACTGTAATGACAACGTGTCTTTGTCTTGAATAAATAGATGTGTCATAGTCATAGGCTGTTGCTGCTGAGTATTTAAAGATTTCAGTGTCTTAATTTACAAAATTAAGAGATCTTTACTGTTCGTGTATTTTTTATTCTGGTGTAATTCCTTAGAATATCACCAAAATAGTTCGCTTTTATTTTTTCAAAAAAATGTGCCATTTACTTGTCATCTTTTCACAATAAACATATTTTAAAAAAAAATAATCTGTTTTTTTTGTACCGAAAATATACCGAACCGAAGTTTACAAAACTGAAATGTGAGTTAGCGTACCGTCACACCCCTAATAGACAGGCTAAGAGAAATGACCATAGATGTTACAATAAATATAAACCTTCAAACAACCGTGACTTTAAAACACATGGAGCCGCAAGAACAGTACAAGTCAGTTTAGTGTTAATGTGAAGAGTCTCACCTCCCATTATTATTTTTTTGGGGTTTGTTACTGAGAAAAAAAACACACTGTAAAACACAGTCTGGTACTGGTAAATGCAAGTACTCAGTAAGTAATGGGGCATTCGTATCGTTTTTTCTGTTGGTTAAATGGCAGCGGAAAAAGCATCATAGCTTCTGTCCTGACCTACATTTGCTTGTCTTGGCTTCTCTGCCTCTCGACACATAGCCTCTGGGCAGTTTATGAGAGAGATTTTTAGTAACAATACACATGACACACACACAAAAATCAAAAACTCATTGTTTTGGTCCAATCTGATTGACTGTAATTTTGCTGACTTGGGCTCCTCTAGTTTGTTTTCTCTTGTCGGAAGTAATTGATGGCCTTGTAAACGCTATTGGTTCCGTCCCGACCAAGAATTTTCCCTTCACCACTCAGACTATCTTCAACTTTCCAATATAGCTATATATACACTTATATACTGTAAATATACACTTAAAAACCCTGATTTTGAATCATTTTTAAGCTTTGTTAAAAAAGGGACATTTTAAATTGAGCGACCCGGGTTCTGTTGGATTTGTTTGTTTTCCATGTTTAAAAAAAAAAAAAAAATTCCAAGTGAACCAAAATAAGTCAAAACAGTCCGCATAAGATCGTTACTGTTGCATATCGGCAAGTAGTGTAAACAGAAAGAATGTTTTATGGTAAAACATTGCTAGGAGGGGAATACTTAGTCTTTGTTGCTACTTTCAGTAATTACCAGCACAGTCACCGAGGCTGCAGTATACCAGCAAACAAAAGAGTGCAATTTAAGCTAATTATCCTTCTTTACATGGTGATGCTAAACTAACAATAAACTCAAAAGGTGTAATTTAAAGTAAACACTGCACTTAAATGTAGCAAAGTAAAAAGTAAGTGCTCAATTAAAGTATATTGATTTATAAAACGTAAATAATTCTGTACTTATTGTAAATATGCAATTTAAGTTGCCTTTAAGACTGAAACGGGTCCTCGAATAATATGAGTACCTCGGTTCAAAAAAATGCCTTGAGTACCCACTTATTTACTTGAAACTGTCAGGAAGAAGGCCAACTTTCAAATAAATCTTACTTACCAAATAGTATATGGACATCAATGCCAAGGTATGCTTTTATTTGGAAGTTGTAGCACCGGCAGCTTGTCGGGGTGTAACGGCTGACTTGACACTCTTGCAAGTCTATGTTTGGGGCGCCGTTTATTGCCATCACAAACTGTTACCACCGAAGACAAAATCACAACGTTGTCCTGAAATATTGTCCAGTGGCTAATTAAGGGTGCTAGAAAATACGACTTAATCACGCTGGCACGGTTTTGTACGGCGCTTGTTGCCAGCGTTTAGCTACTAGCCGCGCTAGCCCCGCTAGCCGGCCTGGCAGTGCTCAATGATTTCTGCACACTTTGTTGCTCACAGCTGACACAGTCGCCGTTCCTACTGATCACTTTTTGATATATCAGTATATTTAAAATATCCATTTTTTTTTGGTACGAATGCCCGATTATTTGATAGAATTCACAGTAGGATATCCGGGTACCAAAACATTTTATAGCTGCAGACCAAATGGACCAAAAGACTGATTGCACCACGCGTGTGTCTGTCTGGTGTGAAATGCGGTTTATTTGTGCAGTGCCTCAGCCCTGCACTCTGAAAACAAAGCAATTTGTTGAGCGACTCACAACACTGCATTATTTACTGACCCCCACTTCTGCCCACTGCCCTTTGGCTTTGTTGTTGATGTGGCATGAAGTCGTCTAACTTTGCAATGCACTTGCCATTACTTCTTTAGTCTTTTCCATTCCGAGTGTTGTACATGCAGATAGTTTGAAGCAGCGTGTATGATTTAAGGTAGGTGTTCTCAAACCTTTTGAGTCTAGGGTGCCCTTGCAGGGGAGAAGTTTTTTTTTTTTTTTTTTTTTTTTTTTAAAGAACCCCCTCATAATTCCAGTAAAAATTAAGCCACGTTAATAATTTATATAAGAAGTCGCCTCTTTGTTTTATGCTGCAGGTTCTGACACGATCATCCATGGGTGAGATCGGCAGTTACTCATTCCGATATCGATCACATGAATTAGCTGCACATTTTTCAATTTTAGAGCTGCTCACTAATGATTATTTTCGTAATTGATTCATCTGTAGATATTTTTTTGATTAATTTGCTTGGTGAAGCTTATTCTTGGTCTCATCAGTTTATAAAAGAGTTTTGTGGCTCATCTGTGCTTGTTCTTTTTGCTGATGAATGGTTTGCACCTTGTGGAAAGTGTGTGAACATTTCTTCTTTCAACGTATTTTTTGATGATGATGATCATGATGGCCAAAGCAGAATCAATTCTGAAGTCTACAAAACCATTTTGTCTGGCAATTTCGAAACTAATCGGGAGAAGCTTCATCATGCAACAAGATACTGACCCCAGACACACTGCCAACACAACAAAGGACTTCATCAGGGGAAAAAAGTGGAAGGTCTTAGACTTACCAACCTAATCACCGGACCTTAACCCGATGGAGCATGTATTTTACCACCTGAAAGGAGATTGATGCAAGAAACCCCCAGAAACAAACAAGAACTGGAACAGACTGCGGTAAAGGCCTGGAAAAGCCTTTCAAATGGAGAAAGCAACAGTCTGGTGAATATTATGAGTTGCAGTTAATGCAACTAAGAGTTATGCGACCAAATAGTAAATGTTAGTCACTTTAAATTCACTTAATCATATCCGTCCTGTTCGCTCACTTGTAAAGTGCGTGTCTTCAAAGAAAAGGTGCTCTGTCCTGAGTTGTCTAACACATTTCGATGTAAATGTAGATAGATGTAAACACTGCTATATTGCTTTTTTTCAGTAGTGTCCCTCTTTTATCACCGTTTTTCAGGCAAGATTTAAAGGGCACGCAGGAGGAGGTATGTCCCACATATGGACTCCCAAGCTATGGCTCTCGGAAACCCGGGGAGCCGGGAACCCCAGTTTCATATTTGGGACTCTGCTCCAAATGTTCCTGCACCAGTTTGCGATTTGTGTGCTTTATACCATCTGGGATGAGACTAGATCCGAACTGATAAAGTTCCAGAGTTTTACATGCATCACAAACTTGGTTAAAAGTATTAGTAATGGGGCCATTTTTTTGGTTGTTGCTTTGCCACGCCCGTGCCTGCTTGACCAGTTTGCGCTCAGAGTCTTTAATCCTCATGCATTAAATGGGTGCCAGTCAAAATGTGGAACGAAGAAAGGTGTGAGCGCTGCAGAGAAGCGCGACTACAGGAGGCGATGTCTGTGGTTGGGAAGTTGAGGGAATTACACAAAGCGTTGTGTCTGCCCTGTTCAACGGGTTAGAAAATTAAGTGGGAATTACCGCAGGCTGCATTCCTCAGCTAAATAAGCCTGCAAGCCCGGAGACAGCCAGCCAGGGTGCACGGAGTAAGTAGTAAGTACAAGTCATGCTGCGAAGTTGCTTAGAAAAAAATATTTGGGGTAGTTAGACTTTGTGACGTTTAAAAATTGTTTCACACACAGTCACTGAGACCAGTCATTGAAGAAGGGTCATCTGTCGTCTGGTTCTTCTTATCCTATTCCCTAAAAACAGCTTCAAACCAGACAAAAACTTTGGACCTGAGTGAGCAGAGGGAAAGTCCCTAAGATGGTTTGGTCGGTTTTCACAATTGCTGTCTGTCTGATTTTTCTTTTGTTTTCTTTGTTTTCTGTCAGACACACACTGGCTAATTTTCCACTCAACAAGCTCTACCAACCCCTCTGCGCAATTACAAATGCCAGTGGACCGTCAGCCGCCTAATTCGTGGGTCACGCCATCACTTACATTAGAATCTTGATAGTTTCTGGTTTACTACAGTGGTGCCTTGATTTCCGTGACCACGCTCAGAACTGAAAACCACTTTATCTCATATCCTCTTTCGTCGCTGAAATGAAAGGTAATGCCATTAATGTAATAACCAATAACCTAGCATTATAATTCCCAACGTCTATTTAATTAGCAAATAGCACTCTATAGTATTGTACTTAGTACAGTACTACAAACGTGCAGTAATAACATGATAAAATAATATAAAAGATGAAACCGTTTTTGCGTCATGATTTCATGCCTCAGTGCCCATTGACATTAATTGACAACCAATTTTGGTGACCAGTAGGAAATATAATACAGACATATGTAATAAGCGAAGGTTTTCACATTTAGGTGACTCCGTAAGCTGCAATAAAATTAGTCGTAAATCATCTTTCATCATTGAAATGAGTAGAAATGCCATTAATCCGTTCCTGCCACCCAAAAAAACCCCAAACAAATATTTTTTAATAAGAATGAGAAATATAGCGCTCTATAGTAGTGTGCCTTATAAAAATGGCATGAACATAAAGAATTTTTGCCACATTTTTTTTGGCTTCAGTCCTATATATGTTTTGCTGCTCCTTTTCCTGTGCGTACCTTGGCCACCTAGTGGCATTGTAATACAGACACAAATATACAAAGACGGTCACAACTCTTCATTAAGCTGCAGTAATATTAGTCGTTCTTCGCAGAGGATAAAGAACATTTCGTTCCACCGTTTGTGTTCAAAGGTCACAAAGTTTGCACAAAGGGTTATATATTTTGCATTGTGCATTAAGCCAATGGGCTTTCTTAGGTTTTGTGGTTTGTGTTTAACTTTCATCTGGGATGGCAATAAACACCTTGGCCTCTTATGACCAATTGTTCTCTGGTGAAGTTACGTAAGTCGGATCACTTGTAAGTCGAGGTAGCATTCTATTTTAATGTCAGGCTGCTGTATAAGGACAAAGAAAAATTCTCACATCCTGTCATGCTTTGGTTTGAGTCACTGCTTCCAATCCGAACGTGATGTCAGAAGACCAAATATTTCGAGTGTGCTGTTTGTGTGGGCCAGCAGAGCTTCCCTCGGGGTAACGGTGTTTAGTTTGAGCCTCATCTCCCTCCTTCCATGCTGAGCTAAGGGTATTTTATTGCACGTTTCCACGGCAACAGCTTGGAGCGCAGGATCTGAGGGGCTTGTACAGCGATTCCAGGAAATGACTTGACTTCCTCACTTAGCGTGAACAACTTCCTGTCCTCGGCTACGTGGATGTGTGCCAGGGCTCAGGGACGGCGGTTTGTGTTTAGTCTTTGCGTGTTGTTTTCGTAATTACTTCCCCCTCACTGTCTCGCAGGTCAATCACTCTCTCTTGTTTTGTAGTCCACTCTCTCCCTCCCCTCCGTCAAGCTCCCTCTTGGATCTCTGTGGGGATCCGCAAAGCATTGGCGAGTGCGAAGACTGTGGGGTCAACCTCAGAACATCTGACATGCTCACATGCGCTGTTTTGTAGAGGAACTTAATACTAGGACCCGAGCAATATGTTTTTTTTAGGCTGATTCCGATATTTGGCAGAGTAAAAGTCCAATAACCACTGGCCGATTATGTCAAATCATATATGAATAAAATAACTCCCTTAACGGTTAGGGCAATATAGATATGCTTTACAGGCAGAACATTTGACAGTTTTACAATATTTTTACAATACTTTGCCTTTAGTATTTAACTGCAGATTTGTTTTTTTCCCCCCGATTTATTAGTTCCTTTGGGGCAAGGGAATGTTTGAATGTCATTATTTCTGCCTTGTGTTGTAATGTGTAAAAAACAAAAAGAAAACGTTTTTTTTAATTTGGCTTTTTAATTTAAAATAGCAAATATATAAACGATTAATGGGTGCGGAAATAATAATTACATTTTTTAAAAATTCATAGTTACAAGTCGTTGCTTGGTCAATTATCATTGTTTTTCTTCGTATTGTCCAGCAATTAAGTTACTGTAACGCTTTCGTATGTCGGCGTGGAAAGCCAAAGTTGCCTATGCACGTTGAATGGGGAAAAAAACAAACAAATGCAAAATGAGAACACTCGTAAGAACTCTGGCCAACTTCAGTTCCTTCTACTATTTAATAGGACACACCAACTTCCAACACACGTTCTAGCATTAGTTTTTTTTTTTACAGTATTGGTGCATCACCCACATTTTGAGATCCCAACTTTAGCCTTCACTTTTGGCATTTACCAAAGTAACGTGAACTTCCACATCCACACATACTGAAAATCACAATTTATTTGTTTCTCCATCCACCGCAACAGGGCGTGCATGCAGAATTTTCAAATGTTTTAAAAGTTCAAATCAATTGGCTTGCGTGCAGATTATATTGAGACAGTCTTTTCTCTATTACAGATCTCGTGGTATCTGCTACCTATTAGTGTAGCTCACATGTACGTCAAATGTTCCACCAAGTATGGACCAACCCAAAGTGTTCTGTCCACATAAATCAGATCTGAAATAGTTCAGTGTTCCCAGTGGACTGTAATGATATAGCGTGTGTGTGTCTACGCTCGGATTATGAATTTCACGCGAGTTTATGTACAGGCATCCCACTATCCCCATGTCTAATGGACTATGCTGTCAGACTATGGTCTCGAAGGTATTAGTCACCATTTCAGAATGAACTCTGCGCACGTTCTGATTGCCATCACGTCTGCTTCTATTCACAGAGACTCTTGAACTTAAGTCACCCTGTGATTAATTACAGGCACAGGAAGTAACACCACTGCTCAGCGTACTTCCTGTATCGCTCTGACTCTACTTGTTGGCGTTTCCTTCAAATCAACTGACCCTGCCTCAGATCAGCTTTGTCAAAATGCTGAATCACACATACTTTGACAATTAAGACTATTGCTAGCAAAAGTGCAGGAATTCTCAAACTAGTGTAATTTATCTGTCTAATCCATCAAAATGTATCGCAAACCTTTCGGCAATATATCGGGAGCCTTGGACTCCTGTTTGTTGAATTGTGTGTTTCTTGTTTTCTGAAAATATTCAAAAATGACTAGGCAAAGATGCTATTAGGCTAATGAATTATGATTCATCACAGTCACATTCATCCTGGCACGTCTTTCTTCATTTGGATCCATGCTGCATTGATTAATAAAGGCTGGAACACTACATGTCTTTTTGCTTGCATGCGCCACTTGGGTGTCAGCAAAGACCACTTGAGCTGTGGCCCGGTGCCCACACAATGGCCGGTGTGTGTGGCTATGAGTGTTTCATTGGCGGGGAGATAGGCGGGCTTTGTTTTCGTTCCTCAAGGCTCATTTCTGTCTGCCGGCCCATCCGGCAGCCCTGTGACCATTCGCTAATCTGAGGCCAACCTTACTGCGTTAAATTGGACGCTGTCGCACTGCTTCATCTTGCACCAGGAGAAGGAAGAGCCATATGTGGCCTAAGGGGCATGTTCCGTGATGCCGTTAACTGGAATTTGATCAAAGTGGTGTCCTGCCTGTTGCCCCCATTTTAAAGTCTGAAAATGCAAACAAAGTGGACGTTTCTGAAAAATTGAACATCTATGCTTATTTGTGTTAGTTGGTCTATGGCGTTTCACATTATACGCGAGCCGGCGTTCATTAAATGGAATTATAAGGTTTGATTGAACATTTTGGTTTTTCAATATACAATGCTTAATGCTCTTATGTCACTTTTACAATTAACTTAAATTGGGAGTGACAAACAGCTGAAAGCAAGCATACTTACCCTCTTATTTGGAGAACTGCACATTTGGTTTTCTCAAAATGATGTTATATAGGGATGTAACGATTCAATCGAAAATCGAAAATGGAAACAGAAATCGCATTTTGCCAAACCATGATTTTTTTTCCCCCAGATTTGCTGATATTGCAAGAGACAGCATTTTTCATAATTTTGCCTATTTTCTCTGAACAATTCATCAGTCTGACAAAATTCCGGACTTGTCTCTGACCTGTCTCTTTGTCTCTTGCAGCTCTTCAGTGTGTGGATGACAAAGCACCGTGTGTTAACAACGCTACCTGTCAGACCTTTAGCAATGGCACCGGATACTGCAGGTAAGACCGAGCTAGCTGTGACTACAAAGGTGAACACTATTGGTGTTGGATGTGAAAGAAAGTAGACAAACAGGGCTTTTATATCAATGCTCAACACCATGAGGTTTCGCTCAAACAGAGTGGAGAATAATGGACTCCTCTGTGTGAGAAAGTGCACCGCTACTGGGAACAATACCAATACACACATTTCCCCCTCCAACATTTTATTTAGTACCTTGAATGTTATTATAATTTGTCTTACTTCAGATTTAATACATCTTGGCATCGCCAGTATTTTATTTTCCACTATTTTTTCCCCAGGAGACTTCAAATCTGTGAAAAGACCTACTTAGAACAAATGTAATCAGACATGTTTATTTAGAACTTGAGTTACAACAATAGAACCACATAGTAGTTGTATTTGTTTTTTTTAATACCAAATGTATCATCAGATCATTAAGGAGAAGCGTTTCAATGTGCAGTACGGTATTTATTTGAGATGATTGTGGTTGGGAGATTGGAGATTCCCGGTCTAGTGGCTGTCCTTACAGATTGTAGCTCAACTTCCCACAGTTGATGTCATGTTGTTCGTCTTCAGACAGTAAAATCGTTCGGCTTGAATCAACAGTGGCTTTCGAAAACGCATATTCGTATGTTTGCGCCATCTGCATTGCACGATTCGGTGCTTTACTGAGCTGAGTGGTCCTGTTGAGTTTATACAGTATGAGCTCTGCTTTCTGACGTCTTTTCTTACCTTCCAATTAAAATCGCACAAATGTAATTAACTGTGTCGCCCTGTGAACATATTTCATCAGGTGTAGTGTGAATCACCATGTGCTTTGGTTCCCACACCTTTGGGAATGCTCGTAGTCACTCTTGTAAAAGGGGAGACGGAGTAAGCCACATATCTTATTCACTGTTTGACATTCTTTCTGTCTTCTTGAAGGTCAGATAGTGAGTCTCATTCTTCTGTGTGTGTATCTGGTGGCTTGAGAGATGCACGTCGTACGGCCAAGGTGATCAGCAAAGCTTTATTTCCAACTAATCCAAAAGACGAAGGAGCCCCTCTGCGATCAGTCACCTTGATCACCGTTTGATTATCAACCGGCTGCCAATAAATCTTGCCATAAACCGACAGAATGACACATTCCTGGCTGGTGGTCAGGGTGGATATTAAACAACATTGATTTACCAAGACCCTTCCAGGCCCCTCTCTCACGCTCTCTCTCAGTTCGAAACAGATACAGTACATCATGGATGGCTTAACTGTGTTTTGCACACTGTATCTGTCTTGCATACTGAGGCCAAGGCAACAGCAAAATATCAGGTGACATGTTTAAGGTCATCCTGACTGTCAAGTGGCTAATTGAGGATTAACTGGAATCAGAAGGTTTTCAGCTGATGCCGGATGAGGAGTTGAAATCGTCCTGTTTCTTATGCTTCCACTTGCTCTTGTGAACATTGACTCCTTGTTTTATTCAGTGATCAAAACGATAAAACGCAGCCACACAGAGAGGACTCTTTCAGTTTTGGAAGAGTCAGCTGACAAAGTGACTGCCTACTGTTATACTGATTAACTCATCAATCGAGTTTTTTCTTCTTTCTGCACATAGACAAAGACTAAGTATACACATCCCTACGCACACTTGCCCGTTTCTGTCCCGCCTTCCCTTCGCTGCTGCTCAAAGGGCTCGTTGTTAACCAAATCAAATTTTCTATTTGCTCATCTCTTCTGTGAATTAAAGCAGTCGCTTGTAAGTAAACAGTCACTCCAGCCTTTTAGCCCAAGCAAGCGTGATTATGTCACATGGATCATTTTTGGGATCAGGCTGGACAAACTGCATTCTATTAAAGCAGGGACAACTTTACAACAACTGTTTAGTGAACCTCCATTGCATCAATGTTCATCTTTCACGTAGATTTTTAAGCGATCGTTATTAATGTTTTTTACAGTATGCAGGTAAGTCGGAATGTAGAGTCGCACGCCATCAGTGTAGCTGCAACATGCCGAGCAGTGTATTGGAAGACATGCAGGGTCATTGTAAAACAGTACCACAGTTTTCATGGTCGTTTTTCCCACAGAGCAGAGGAAATATTTGTAAGGGTTGGCAAACGGCCGAAGGATGGATCATTAAGCAGACTCCACAAACGATGAGCAATCGAAGAGGTTTCATTGATCCAAAAGTAAATACAGAGGATGAAATACCGTGACGACAAAAGATGGTGTCGAAAGAACAACTTGCACAGAAGAAAAAAATGAACCAAAAAAATGCACAAGGTAGAAAATAACAAAAGTACTTACATGCAAAACAAACTAACCGTAAGTATTGCTGGCATGAGCGAGACAAATACAGTGCTGGTGAAAACAGAAACACTTCATACAATAATAATAGCACCTTCCTTCCGCTGATGCCGCACCGAATTACTAGTGAGAATGAATTGCCAGCACGTGCGGCAAAGAGGCTCCGTCCTCCAGCGATCCCAAAAGGAACAGTGGAGACAAGGAAAAAAAAAAATCCATCTTAAGTAGTCAGAAAGACAACACATGACAATACGTGACAATTAGTATTGTTGTATTCTATATGTATGGTTTGCTGCTCTATTTATGGTAAATGTTATTATCAGAATAATGATTCTATGCTAATTTCCATTAGCCTTTCTATGGGGTTTAGCATTATATGATAGCATTAAGCCTAGTGGCGTTTTCATGGTTTGTTTTAACATCTCGTCTGAAGACGAGCAACATGACGTCCGCAATGGAAAGTCGATCAACATCCTCGCACTTGTCCGTCTTGGAAATTCCTCCAGCCAGTATTGTTCTTCTCAATACAATGCAGGAAATGAAACAGCAGTTACGAACATACAAAGAGAGATTACTCAATTAATTGATTTGCATGCGGTGGCTTTTAAATGAACCTCCTGAGGCATCCGTGCAACCTGAAAAAAACAGAGCTATGCTACTCCTATAGTACATGCATCTGTTTTTTATCATGTAAATCCTTAGCTTGAACTACTTGCCATGCTTAGAGAGCTCACAGATCACATTTTGGACAGCAAGAATGTTATCATAAGGAGCAAAAGTGAATAAGAAAGCCTGCCAGCCTGCCTTTTAGGGCAGGGTTTAGAAAAGCTGCCCAACCAGTGTCACTGCAAGCCATTGATCTGGGTGTGAAGAAAAAGGTATGTGTCCTGTATAGGATCTGTGGAAGTCCCAAAATTGCTTGGTATGCTGCTCATGTCTTGTATCATTACTGAAATGTCACATGCTGTACATACATTTCCACAACGTGGTATGTCCTTCCATAGTTTGATCTGATAGTATGTTTCCTTAAACATTTCAAGCTTGTTTTCAAATTGGCCAACTCACTGTTAAGTTGGATTAATTTCAAATTCGGTGTCACAAAGTGGTCAGAGGGAGCGTGGCGCCAATGTTTGCTTAATTGTTAGCATAATTCTTCACATTAGCATTCAGTGTTCGTCAGCAAAATGGGACCTTCAGGACTGAAGTGGAATAGCAATGACTCAACCATACAGTGGGAGCACTCCAATCTTTGGCTTTTAGGTTCTCACGCAGGAGATGTAGTTCACAAAAAAAAAACCTTTCAAAAATCACAATGTTTGTCCCACCTTAACAAGGAGAAATTTTACCATGCGGCGGTGTACGGATGGAGCAGTTCAGAGAGGTAAGAAAAGGTGAGGCCATTTAAAGATTTGAAAACAAATAGCAGAATCTGAAAATGAACTCTAAAGTGCACAGGAAGCCGAGTAGGAGTTATCTGCTCCCTCTTACGTGTTCCGGTTAAGAAGCTTTTTGAAGCAGCTGGAGACGTTTGAGGGAGGACTGGCTGACTCCAAAGTACAGTGTAGTTCAGTGATCCAGCCGAGATGTGATGAAGGCATGGATCACTGTTTCAAAGTGCTGCCGTGAAAGAAAAGATTTCATCTTTGCCAGCTGCCTGAGGTAAGAATGCTGGACTTATCTACCGCGCAGACCCACTTTAAAATCACTTTCAACTTAAAACCCAAGTTTGAGGTCAGCTGGCTACACAATCTAAAGCCATTGTTAGGGTTAAGACAGATCAGGGTTATCATTCCAAACCAAATTGTGCCACTTAAACACAGGCCGTAATTTGACGTTGAAAGGTGACAAACTGCCACATACCAATCATACTTAACATCATCTCCGCTTGTGTGCCGTGCTGTGATGAAGACAAGACACGTTGTGGGAGTACTTTGTGCTCTGGTAGCAGTGTTATGCAAACCACATAACATGCTATGGAAAGGTAGATGTCGAGTTATCAAACCCTTCTTTTGGCCCTTCTTATATAGTGGGGTGGTGTTTGAAACAGATGAACTTTACCTCCTACACAGAGCATCTTTTTCCCCCCCTCGGTCGCTCTCTCACAGTCAGGTTTCAGTAAAAAAAAAAAAAAAAGAGAAGAACTGTGTTGTGTAGACCTGCTGCCTGTTTGATCTGACAGGCAAAATTTGCCTGCGGTGCAGACAGAGGAAGAGAAAGGGCCAAAAGAAAAGAGGATGTCTCTTTTCAGGTAATCTGAGAAGAACTACCCCAGAGCACAAATTCTTACTGATGAGAGAGCAACAAGTGAAGGGAATCGGGGGAGGGAGGGTCGAGGCAAGCACTGTGGGAGGGACTATAATTTTCGTCTCGCTACGGCGCTTTCGTCAGACTGTCACTCATTCATCCATGGCCGAATCCCTTCATTGGACTTTGAGATGCCCCAGAACTAAACTAGCCTCATTATTCTTCGACATATTTTCTTGCAGCCTTTGGCTTTGACATCATTTTGAGAGATTTACCCGCCAATGTATACATCCCACTCATCCAAGGCGTACTGATGCAGTTTTTGTCTGAATTGGAACTTCCGCCGACACTCAGCGGATAAATAGCAAATAATAAGTATGGAACCGAAAAATAAAATACAGTAACATATCAGAATTTTAAAAACTGCAAAATATCATGCATGTAGTCATTGGCAGTCTCAAACAGTATGCTGACAATTTGTGCGATGCATGACAGATTCAATTTGAATTGGCAGATAAAGTAAAATCAATAAACTGTAGTGCCTGAGATTGTAAATCTCTGGAAGACCTGTGGCTCTCCCCAAGATCACTAGATGCGGTTAAAAATGTCACCACAATGATAAGAGCTTCTTTGTGTAGGATGTGGCTCACTCTCTGGTGAATGAAGTCGTCCTTGGAACGATGGGCTAATTCACACAGTAGTGCAGCCATTTTTGTTAAAAACAACTTCATAGTTTGCTTGCTTGCCTGTCCCGTCTGACCTAACCAAAAATACATTATTTCATGTTCTAAAAATAGGTGCTTCTTTTTTCTTTTTCTTCCGGAGCCTGGTCTATGGGATTTTAAACGCTCACACCCACTCACTAAAGCAGACTAACAAACATGTCGTAAAATGCTAATGAGTCATTTCATACCAGGCTGCTATAAGACTAGTAAGAAGACTTACAAAACAGTGGGGAATGTAGCAACCAGCCCCCAGTGACAGTTTCTTCCCGTCACTCACTGATGATAAGGAATGCCAAAAGTAACTCCATGTAGGTTTGAAGTTATGTATTGTTATGCTTAATACATAGTAGCAGTCATCCAGTCTTTCAGAGCTTTGCACACAATTTAATTTAAGCAACAAGTGCTCATTTCAAACTGGCATCTGTAGAAGTGACACTCCAACAGAGGTTTTCACACTACAAAACAGTCCCTTACAGTAAATCAAGAACCACAAAGAATCAAAGCTCTTTAAAGTCGGCACAAATCAGACACGGCTAATGTGAGTAACACTTGTTTTCTTTGCGTTTTTGACAGAAATTTGCAAGTAAGATAATGACTGTTCATAAGTTTTGAAGGTCTATAGTTAGGCCTCATTACAACCACAAGGACAAGATAATGACTGAACACCATGTCGAGGTCCTGTGTTGTCTACCGCAGTTTCTTAGATGAGTCTTTTTGAAGCATGTCACTGGGAAAAAGAAAAAAAAAGTCAGAGCTTTTACCACATGAGCCCACGATGGACTCCACCCTATTTTGACTTCTTATTCTTGCCACTTTGATGTTTTTTTTTTTTAGTGAGACTGCTCAGCTTCTTGCTTTCTCTGAAGACTTTTTTCTTTCTAAGTCGGGTTAGTTTTGATTTTCTGTGCTGTCTTGGTTTTTTATTCTATGCATAAAATATCCAGCTCCTTAGTAAGGTCTTAGGTTCTTGGCTTGCCAATAAAATGAAAATAAATATGCCTTATGCATTTGCTACACCACAAAGAAGGAAAATGGGTAAGTATACAAAATTAGGCTTAAAAATCTTGAAAAATAAAGCCTTTGTCTCCGCTCTCAAACGATGCGGGCATGTCCGCTGAATGTGTGAAACCATGTCCCTGCGGAAAATTAGATGGTCCTTTGTCTAGCATCGATGTTTTGCCGACAATACATGTTTGAGCTGTGAAAATATATCTGCTGAAGGCCTTTGGTGGCTGTATTTTATGCTACCAATCACTTGCCACCAGCTAGCCCGCAAGCTAACAGGCTTCTGGAGTTTCTCTTGGCTGGCAAATGGGTGGCAATCTTGTTGGAATTTAAATAACAAAACCAAGTTGCTATTTAAATTGTGGCATCGAGGGAAGATGCATTTTACATATTTTTAGTGTAGACATAGATAGCTAGCTAACAGCACTGTGCGCTGTGAAGGTAGAATCTGATGGGAACGAAGGTGTTCAAATTCATATATTGTGGCGGACGGGTGAGATTTGTTCTATTTTGCCCCAAAGCAGCCATTTTGTCTGTGTGGAGGCATTCGATAAAGCCAGTAATGTATTATGCACTTGACTTTTGACGTCCAAACATGCACACACAGGGCCACGGTACATTGAACAGACTTTAGTCAATGCAGCGACGCATTCATGGTGTGAAATGTGAGCCGATTTATCCACGCTCTTGCACTCACACACTGCTTTCCTGCGATTGCCGCAGGGGGAAAGCATGATGGAGTTATTAGGCTTCTTTGAGACTAGATTAGGGGTTGGAAGGTCTGCAGTTGAAGCTTGAACTTTGGGGAACTGGAGGAGGTGGGGCGAATTGGCGCGGATGAAAGTGGATGGGACACAAGGGGAATATGCAAGGAGCCTGTTATAAGGATTAGGAAAGAAACTAGTGTGAGAGACGTTATTTGTGACATTCAACCCAACCCTCTCCGCTCATTGAAGCCCCACGGCCAGCCGGGACAGGCTGAGGTCAGCATGAGGTAGAGGAGGGAGAAAGAGTGCGGAGAGAAGGGAGGAGTGTGTGCGTGTGTGTATGTGAGTGTGTGCGCAAGATGGGGGCGCTAATGTGAACCAGCTGTGGAAACCTGACACCTTGAGTGGGCCAGAACTACGAGGTGGAGGAGTGAGAAAGAGGTAAAGAAGGGCTGCAGAAGGCTGGGAGAGAAGGATCGAGAAAAGATGAAGCGGGGGGAAAAAAAGCCGTCACGGAACAGGACAAAGAATCCCATAGACGACGCGGTCACACAAACCCGCTCTACTGCAGTTTAGTTGCGTTTATGTGCAGACATTCTTGCCTGTGCTGTTGAGTTGTGGATGACAATGCTGAGTAATGTGCCAAATGTTGAATCCATTGACAGAATACTTCCTCCCCGGTGAGACACCACTCCCTGACAATAATATGAATCATGCACAGCCTTGTCTGTTTGCCACGGGTTGGAACGATACTTCCTGATGCTAATAAAGAAAGCACTCCGTCTGGCTCTGGAACCAGAAGGACAGGGTGCTATCATTTTTTTGACACTTTGGGTTCCGTCAACATGGGTTGGACGGCAGCGATTTAATAAAACAGTGGAAGAAAAGCTAACTTCCCGTCTTCCCATAAGCAACGTTTGATATTTTGACTTTCAAAGTCAGTTTTTTTTTGGTTTTGCTGCAGTTAGTGGTCACTGCTCCCATGAGTGCTAATTAAAGGGCACTGACCTAGGACATTCTATTTGATCTGAGTGACAAGGATACCAGAAAAAAAGCATCCTGGTGTTCATTTTCTTGATTATCCATTGGGAAAATGGACAAATAATCGATTCTTTATCATGCCATAAAGCATTGGTGGCAAAAATTAAGCTCAGCTTCCCATCACTGATGCCATATTAATTTATTAAGTTAAGCAAATTAGCATTGATGGAAGCAACAATGCCTTTTTTGCTCCTAGAAACAATTAATCAACAATTAGTTCCTAGACTTTTGATTGCTCAACTTTGGAGTTGTTTTGAGTTATGAGGAATGAGGAATGGAATGATCTTAACTCATTCACTGCCAAGGACATATTTATTTGTCTTTTCACAGTCCAGTGTGTCATTCCCAGGAATTTATTCATATTTTTTTTCTATTTTTTTTTTTTCAGACGTGAGGGTAAAAGAGTCACGTCTGCGGTGGTGCTTGCAGCTGTACGCAGATGTATGCATGCAGCCGTCCTGGCCTGAAACACCGTTATTATCTCTTGACATGAAGTCGTAGCTCTCATAAGGAGCTGCTGTAAGCCACAACTCACTCCCAGATGGTCACATAAGAGAATAAGAGAATAAGAATGCCTTTATTGATCCCACAGTGGGGAAATTTTCATTGTTACAGTAGCAAAGATATAGGTCACACAGGGGCGGCGGCATAATGTGGCCATTAATGTATAACATTGACGGCAAACATTTAGAATCAAACCTATGTAGATATACGCAGTAACATGTGTATATACACATGTGTATACACACCAACCTACATCTACATAAAAAATATGAGGAACACTCATTTCGGCCTGTACATAGTACAGAGGAAAAAATACTCTAAGTGACAGTGCTGCAGTGCTGTAGTGAAATGTAAGGAACAGCATTGGATAAAAATAAAACTAGACTAACAGTAGTGGGGAATGTTGAGTATTGCACGGTATTACAGTAGTGGGGAATATTGGGTATTGCACGATACGAGCTCAGGTGCAGGACTGCACAATTGCACTAATGACCGCCAGTTTGTAGAGACTACACAATGTTCTTGTTAAAGAGTCTGACAGCAGCAGGCAAGAAGGAACGGCGGAATCTCTCCTTTGCACAGCGAGGGTGTAACAGTCTGTCACTGAAGGTGCTGTGGAGTGCTGTTAGGGTGCCCTGGAGGGGGTGGTCCGGGTTGCCCAGCATTGATGACAGCTTGGCCAACATCCTCCTGTCCCCCACCGAGTCCACAGAGTCCAGGGAGCAGCCCAGGACATGCAGACTAACCCAACGACCCCACTAGGCCAGACATCCAACACACAAACTCTGCAGGATTTACAACAATAAATGTAAAGGATGTAAAGAAATAAACTGGTTTTATATTGTTTTAATACAAAACGGTGTCATTAAAATCTTGTAACAAAAAAATGTAGGGGCGCTGGAACAGTTAAATGGCATTTCAATTAATGTTAAAGAACGAAACAATGTTTAATTAGATTTATTTTGAGCAAGTTGGTGTGTAAACTAGCAAACTCAGGTTTATCAATCTATCCATTTCACATGTTTTATTCACATGATAAAGGCAGAATAACCCCTGGTAGTTAATCTGAACGGCACTGGAGCACTATCCGGAACCTTTTAAAGTCACACCATTGTTACTTGTCAATAGTCATGCTTTCTTTCCAGCAAATCACAATGATTAACCTTGCTTACTTACCACTTCGTCTCATATTCCCCATAGTTATACAAGTGAAGTTTGTAATGTAAACCTAGCATTGGTGTGGAGTGTGGACACGGTGACCCGCGTGCAGGGTCTTTGTGTGAGAGTCTACTAATGTGATGTTTGTCACAGGGCAGAGGGCACTGTCATTACTCTGCGAGAAAGGGTGGAAGGATTATACTGGCTGACAAAAAAAATGAGCATTCCTTATTCTTTGAATGACGGCTCATTGTGATTTCCTGACCGGGTTGTGTTTGTGTTTAGATTCGGGAGGGACCTTGTGTGCGTTGTTGCGGGAGGGTGTGGGTGGGTTTGCTTTGCCGCAGATATACTGATGTAGATGCTAGAAAGTGGTCAACACGTGAGCTCTAATCAAACGGGCTAGAGGAGAACATGCGTAAAATCGAGATCCCAGAGGTTGTCATCATTTCACACTTAAAAAAAAGAAGCTTAGGTATATAACAATATGCCTACACATGTTAACATAAGTCAACCCATTGATGTTATTTTATTTAACTCTTTTAATGCAATGCATTAAGAAAAAAAAGAATTTTTGGGATGCCAGCTAATTCAGAGCATTGAGAGATCACTGCCTGATCTTTCAAGACTCAGAATATGTAAACACAAAAACTACCAAATGAAAGATTATTCCTCTCTCATCACATAAAAAAGTTGGTTTGTACATTTTTTAGTAATCAGCAGTAGAATGTGGTTTTGTTTTCACCCAAATCAGCTATTTTTGACAAAAAGAAGCTTTTGGTGGAAAGCTATATTTTATGCACAACACTGACTTATGCTACTCATTTTTGCTTCAAACGTCTTCTGTAAAATTCTACCAACAGTAACAAGGAAAATGTGCTTTTGATGGCAATATAATGGATTTACAAGTATTACTAGTGTAACAATTTTTCATTTGACAAACTTTACAGATTATTTGCACGCTATTTAGTTGTAGTAACGCAATTCTACAAATATTCTAGAACTGTAGCCCTCATCGTGCCTCAGTTTTTACACGCTACAGGATAGCTTTTGTGAAAGCCACTATGGCGTATGTTCTATATGGGCTCTCCAGTTATGTTACCTGAGCCTGTCTTGGGAGGCAGGTTTGTAGGGGGCCATTGTAGGAGGCAGCAGTTTGCTCAATCATCCACTGTCCCAAGACAGTGTGTCGGCGGCGCGCCTGCACACACTACAACAATGCAGGCGCACTAAGGAAACTGTATGAACTGTTGTAAATTCGCTTGTGACAAAATGATACACTTGGCAAGGTCATGCCACCCTGGGAGAAATGCAGAATAGAAAGTTTCAAAGGGAACAGTGTCCCTGATGTGATCCTTTGTGGACTTTTGGTGTTGTGTAATGTTGTAATTTCCTTTCCCGTCGGCAGAAAAAATAGTCAGATAGAGCAAATGCAGTGGCAAAATCATACATAGTGATGTTATTTTTTTCCCCAGTTATACACTACACTATGCAAGATGTTGTGCCCGTAATGAAATATGTTCAACCGAAAAAGCTTCACTGCTTATGGTGGCGTGGGCTCCAATTATGTGATGTGGTCCACATTTAAACGCAGGATCCAGGCGGCTACTCGCCATATTGCATCTAAAACACAGGCTTCTTCAGCTGGAATGGTTTGGATGGCAGAAACGGGAGGGTGGCCTTTTGGGAGTGGCTTAAGCAGGAGTGGCTGCCTGTGGTTTCATGTAGCTTCAATGCAGACGAGTGACTTGACAAACATTTGGATAGATCACGGCGTTATTTTTCTTTTGGCTTCAATTGTCTGAAAAAGAGACCTTTTTACCACTGATCATTTCTGGCCAGTCTCTGTCAACAACTTCCAGCTGACGCTACCTCACATCCTTCTGCTTTTGAACTTCTTCTTCACCATGACTGACCTTAGTTCAACCTTTATAGCTAGCTCAACTTCCCCATTGTCTAGTTTATCATATCAGCAGGGGAATTTGTCTTTAAAATCAATAGCAGGCAGGCAGTCCACTTTGTATTAATCCAACTTAATGCAGCTCTTGATACCATGACATCAGTTTTAGAGACCATCCATACAATGTAACATTTTATGTACGTCATCTGGAGCAGTTCAGAATCAATATTCAAGCAATAAAATGGCAATAACAGTAAGTATTTTATTAAAATATAATACATCATCCTCACCAGAGATGCCGGTCATCAAATGTATTCAAGTTTGCAGATCAGTAAAGACGTATTTTACTAGTCAAACAGTTGTCCTCTGACCAACCAATCAGAGGATGGAATATGCTGACATCGCAGGCTAGCTCCACGGCCCTGTGAAGAAGAATGTATGAAGGATGACTAAGGGCTTTTGATGGTCAAATCAAAAATTCTTCATAGATATACAACCAAGAAACACATTGCTTTTTTTTACATCCGTTCGTCATTAACTCTTGGACTGTTTCAAACAAATCTTTTTAGAATCAATTACCCCCTCGATTATTCCATCAATATAGTGCTGTGTTATTTGGTATGCAAATGCTTCAGTCTTGACAGTTCAGACCACAGGCAACTCAGCCAACACAGCCACTCTGTCGTGCCCACTTGAGGGTGTGGATGTTTACATATTGTTTTTTGGATCCCTGTACAGATGCGCACCAGGCTTCCTGGGTGAATATTGCCACCATAAGGACCCCTGTCATCCCGGCTTCTGCTTGAATGGCGGGAACTGCTCCGTGGGCATGCTGGCCGGCGTTCCTGTACCAGGGAGCGCCACCTGCGTCTGCCCTCTCGGCTTTATTGGAGAGCACTGCCACATTCCGCAGAACTCCACGTGCTACCCCAACAACCCGTGCGCCAACAAAGGCACATGCACCTTGCTGTCCCTCGACAAGTACACTTGCAACTGCGCCCGAGGATGGTCAGGTGAGAGAAAGTCTTCTCGGTTTCAGGCTTCGGGTTTCTGAAAGGCTAGTAGCTCGTCCTCAATAAAGTTATATTTGTTGTAAAGAGAAAAACCTCAATGCGAATATGATATGTAAATGTGTCTGAAAAAGCGAAGCGGGTGGAATCTCTGTTGCCGATATGCTCACGAGTGCTCGTGACATTACTTTTGTGACTATGAAGCGAGATAGCAAGTATTTTTTTTGCTTTTTTGGTTTGTTTTGTGGGCGGAATAATGGGATTTCATTTAATTTCATTGAGGAAACTTTATTTGCTGAATGAGGAAATGATGGAAAAAATGGATGAAGGCAATCTGCATCTTCTCCTTCCCTTTCCATTCCTAGGACCACGATGTGAGCATGAGGACAGTTGCCTGTCAAGCCCTTGTGCCAATGGCGGATCATGCCGCGCTCTGCCAGGTGGTAATTACATATGCTCCTGCCCACCTGGCTACGCGGGTCTTCGCTGCCTCAATGACACCAACGAATGCATCGCCTCCCCCTCAAAATGTCAGAATGAAGGAGTGTGTGTCAACACCCCTGGCTCCTACAAGTGAGAATCTACTTCACTGTCTACACACTTGAACCTACTGGAAACATAATGTAGCGTGAATCCACGTTTATCACGGCCGATATGTTCCGGACCCACTCGTAATGGGTAAAAATCTGCCATGTAGAGACCTTATAAAACATTTTTTTTAATACTATAATAATATTTTTTTTTTTTAAGTTTCACTCCTCCCACATGCTTTAAAAACCTTCATTGAGGAAAAGTCAACCCAAAAATGTTGTTTACAATAATATGTTCTATGCGCCCCCACTAGATGACTTATTAGTGTCAAACCAGTTTTTTTTAAAAGTATTTTTGTTGCCAATTATCACGTTTTCGCTCTCACATTTCTCCAAGTAAGAGGAAAAGCTGTTTATTTGTCACTATCATTTGAACTTTATTATTGTAAAACTGACACATAAAGACTTAAAGAATGTATATTTAAATACCGAAATGTTCGACCAACCATATAATTTCATCTAAAGTCCACTAGATTAATGCTAACATATAATGTGAAACACCATAGGGTTAACGGAAATTAGTATCAAAGTTACAGTAATTATACACCTTCAAACAACTTTACTAATACAAAACAGACGTGGTGCGAACGCTAAATTCAGACTTGTCTGAATACTGAAAAAATGTTTTTAAATAAAACCAATTGCCTAAAGATCCGCGCTTTGGCATGGGAGCAAACGATGAATCACAATATAGCGGGCGAACTATATTCAAAAGACGCGCACAATGTGTTTCTTGCCGCTGATCAGGTTTTACTTCCGCAGATGTATTTGTGGTGCCGGGTTCACGGGTCGACACTGCGAGAGCTCGTACGTCCCTTGCTCTCCTTCGCCCTGTCTGAATGGAGGCACTTGCCATCAGAATTCTGAAACCAGCTACTCATGCCACTGTCTTCCAGGTAAGGCAGGAAATGCAATGAAACTCATCTTCGTTTTGAATGTGCACGATTACTAAAAACAAACTGGTGAGACGTTTTTTATCTTGATGCGGTGGGACGTAATAAAGTGCAGCTACTTCGCTACTGTACTTGAGTACATTTTTCATCTGTTTACTTGAGTTGGATTGAGTGTTTTTCTGATGACTCATTCAGTCTACAATGCCCTTCGAGACTTTGAAAAAGAGTTGGCCTTTTTCTTGTCGGCAACAGATGAAAGAGAGTGAAGATGTTTCAATGCATTGTTTGAGATGCAAATAGTCGGGTCCTCCTGGTTGTTTTTGTATTAAACACACTGTCCTGTCACTCTGCTACAGTTAGCGAGCGGACGCCACAAACACGCAGCTGCTAGTTCTACACTATCAGGGCATGTCATAATTCTTATGTACACGAGACGTTTGTCTACATAAGCGGCATCTCAGCCTCCATTTAACCCTTCTGTGTCAACCTGAACACGCTGCGGGGGGAAAAAAAGGCCTCTCCTGTAGTTATTGCACACAATAGAGCTCAGTGTTAGACTGTTGTTGGGTTTCTATTGAAGGTTTGTGTGGCGTTTTGTCTCTACATATGATGTATGGACTGTTTGAATTGTGTGAAATACTGCATCAACAGAAAGCAAATGACATAATGACAAATGACAATGTATAGCTGTCCCTCAAATTTTCCAGCACTTAAGCGAGTGTACGTCTGATTTTTAAATGCTTTCATGACTAAAAGGGCCTGATCGATATGGATTTTTTTAGGCTGATGCTGATTCTGATATTTGGCAGAATTAAATTCCGATAACTGATAATCGGCCGATTGATTTAAAAAATATATTTTACAAATATATTTGATGCTTAAAATAATGTTTAAAGCAATAAAAATATAAATTACTGGCAGAACTTTTTTTTCTATTTTCTTTTTTTTTTTTTTTTTTTTCTGCCACGTTCTGCCTAGAGTCAAGGAGCAAACCTTCCTCAAGTAAATGTCATATACTGTATTGTAGCGACAATGAAGCCGCGCAATTCCTTGCATGCATTGCACCATGCAATGCTGCAATAAAGGTGTTAATCATTTTTGTTCATGTATGTTTATGCTACCCATAGTTTGTTGATTGTGTCATATTTAACTGTCGGGTTACATTTATATTGCACTTTAGGCGTTATCTGGCAATTTACCGGCTGTGTAAGAAGTAGTGTGTATCAACAAAACCTTCCTCTCCTTTCCTTGTGAGACTCTTCAGTGCCATAATATGCTCTCAAGCTGTGAAGGTTTTGTCACGATTCCTCTGATTGCACATGCAAGTCTATTAACATGGTTGGATTAACATACATTTCTTCCACTGTACGTGGTTCCAGGATTCAATGGGACCAACTGCGAGAACAACATTGACGACTGCCCAGGTCACCAGTGCGAAAACGGTGGCACCTGTATGGATGGAGTCAACACGTACAACTGTCAGTGCCCTCCAGAGTGGACGGGTAAGACTGAATTAATGTATGCGACGTGCGGCTGGGTGTGTTTGTATGCTGCTGTGGTATTTTGGGCACTAATGGGAATGACAACTGTTGCGGGTTCTTCATTCATTCATTTTGCTATATGGTTGAAATGATATGGGCCAGCACAACTGATTCTCAAGGCCCTGGGCAGATAAGATTGACATGGCAGCAGAACAAATACAGTATTAGAGTTTAGCTTGTAAATGTATGTCAGTGCTTCCGATAGTGTTTAGGCTCGCAGAAAAGACCCACCACTGTACATATTATGAACACATTCTTCCACCCTCCTGCCCCCCTCACAGGTCAGCACTGCACAGAGGATGTGGATGAATGTCGTCTACAGCCCAACACTTGCCAGAACGGCGGTACCTGCAACAACCTGGCCGGTGGCTACGTATGCGTGTGCGTCAACGGCTGGAGCGGGCCCGACTGCTCGGAAAACATCGACGACTGTGCAACTGCCGCCTGCACCCAAGGCTCCACCTGCATCGATCGCGTCGCCTCTTTCATCTGCCTCTGCCCCCACGGAAAGACGGGTAAGCCAGTCACAACAGCACTCTTAAAACTATCGGGTGCGTCTCCTATTTGAATAAACAAACACCACACTTCAAATTGTTGGGTCTCATTTCCCTCCCCCGGGACAAAATTTAACAGTTGGTGAAACCAGGTAGCTTTCATTACTGTGACGTTGTTAAGTTTACGGCAGAGTTAAAAGAGAAAGGTCTGCTGTATTAGAGTTGAGGGGGAAATTATTTTTAAAAAAACAAGAGATAGCAAGCTACCCTTCAGTGAGTGACGAGAAGGGTTTAATTTAACGAAATAGATTATTATTCAGCGGATGTGTCAAAACTAGATCAATCGCGGGCCACCAATAGGGAGAGTTTATAGCCAGCAGCTCTACTTTCTCATTTGCTAACACCCACGGCACTCACTAGGCCAGAGCGCACCAAAGCTATACGGGCTCAAAGTCGCAGATACTACAGTAGGACGTGAGGATGCCAGTCCCGAGTGGACAAAAATGATACCTACACCCGTTATTGTGTTGAATTAATGCATAATCAATTTTTGTTAAGTTACTTGATTAATTGATGTATTAATCGGTGGATTACTTTACTTTATTCTAAAAATATTTGATACATGTAGCCTTACAATTTATCAATCAATCAATCAAATTTTATTTATATAGCACTTTTCACACATTAAATGCAACTCAAAGTGCTGAACATTAAAAACGTCAAAAAACAGCATAAAAAGAGAACTCGCTCCCGCCTTCCCTCCCTCCCTCGCAGAATACACAAAGACGGACATCGACAAGCACACCTGCGCTCACTCACACACACTTATGTTAAGAAAGGATTTGGTGAAAATAAATGCGTGTAATATCTGGAAAAAGTGAAGACAAATTGGACAGAAAAGGAACATTTTTGCATGTTTTTTAAAGAAATATTATGTTTGTATTCTTTTATTTTAAAATACATTTTTACAAATATACAAGCCTCTCTCTCCAATAAATACTTTACTTCTAAAAGGCACCCGGTACTCTGCAAGTGGGTAAATAATGGCCCCCAGCCACTATATATGAGGGAGTTAGTTACAAGTCAAAAGAAAAATCCATAGCATATTTAGAATAAAGAATGAAGTAATGTTTTTCCCCATCAAAGGTTTTCGACTTTGCGACTGCAAACTACGGAACAGGTCTAACCAGAAATAATATTTTCCAAATATAGATGGTTTTATTATTATTATTTATTATTTATTATTATTACTGCCGCCTTGTCGTCTACCCTCGGGCAGAGGCAGCAGCCACGCTTCATGGGAATCGGACTCATGTGATCACAACACAGCTGACTAGCTTGCCGCATCCAGTCTGTACTGTAGATAGTGATGACGATGTGAATGTGACATTTTGTGTGTGAATGATGTTTATTTTGGGGAATTTACTGTGTCTGCTCAGGCCTCAAAACGTCCCTTTTCTTCACTTTTTTTCCCTTTAGGTTTACTTTGCCACATAGACGACGCCTGCATCAGCAATCCTTGTAGGGAGGGCTCCCAATGTGACACCAACCCCATCAGCGGCATGTTCAACTGTAACTGTCCGCCCGGTTACGTGGGCAGCACCTGCAACGTCGATAGAGATGAGTGCAGCATAGGTGAGAATACAACAGAGGCGGGTGGTGCGTTTGGTACCTCATGGGGGACTTAGACGACCAAATGTACCTCTTAATATCACTATATCAAGTTGCCAAACCAATAGTTTTATTTCAGACATGGTTTTGGCCTGAGTGCAAAAACAACAAATAGGTAAGTTTTCAGGAACTATCAAGATGAATTCTCCCCCAAATATCTGCTAATTGGTGAATTCACGAGTAGCAAATCGCAAATCTGCGGGGCAAGACTATTTAGTTTAAGCTATACGTTTGGACATTCTCATACACATACTGGAAGCAATGCAGCTAAGAGAATGACTTCAAAATTAAGGAAATAGACTGTTGGGAATGAATACCATTTCAGGGAACAAATATTAGAATTTAACGTAGGTTGCAAATGTAGGTCTGAACTGTACCTCCACGTCGCGTTTGACATTCCTCTTGTCCGACAATAACCCCTCCCATCCTCTTCATACTCAGGAAGCAACCCTTGCGAGCACGGCGGCCAGTGCGTGAACACAGATGGCTCCTTCACGTGCAATTGTGTGAGGGGTTACGCCGGGCCACGCTGCGAACAGGATGTCAATGAGTGTGCATCAAACCCCTGCCAGAATGACGGCACTTGCTTGGATCGCATCGGCGACTACACTTGCATCTGCATGCCGGGTACGCTTGATGAAATTTTAGAAATGTAACTCGTAAAGTAGTCATTTGTCCTTTTGGCATCAACTTTTAGTGCCGGGGTGGGTAAACATTCGTACTTTGAAATCTATGTCAGTGGTTCTCAATCTTTTTACACCAAGTACCATCTAATAGAAGTACTTAACTTAATTCTACTAACCCCATCATGACCAACATTACATTTCTTTAGCATAGTAGGCCTATGTGTTCATCAATAACAAGGCTTTATTCCTAAAAAAGTTAGTTATTGTAAGCCACTCTAACATTATGCCCAGTTTATTCCTAAAAAAGTTAGTTATTATTGTAAGCCACTCTAACATTATGCCCAGTTTGAACATTGACACTGCTTACAACTTATTTATCCTTCCTTTTTATGTCTTCATGCAGGATTTGAGGGCACCCACTGTGAGATTGAGGTAAACGAGTGCCTCAGCTCCCCCTGTCTGAACCAGGGCAAATGTCTGGACCAGGTCAGCCGATTTGTCTGCGAGTGCCCAGCAGGTTGGTACGCACCAAATGTGTGGCAAGTTGAAAACCTTTTATTTCCATTTTTTAAATTATGGACTACAGCTCGTCTATTTTTGTCATAATTTCAGGCTTCAGTGGTGAAACGTGCCAGATAGACATTGACGAATGTTCCAGTACACCCTGTTTAAATGGAGCCAAGTGTATCGACCGACCTAACAGCTACGACTGTGAATGTGCTGAAGGTAGGATTTCCTGACAGACTTTAGAATTACTAACCTCAAAGCACACTAAATTAGTCCATTATCACCGCTCCCTTTCCCCTATTAGGCTTCACTGGTCTTCTTTGCGAGGAGAACTTCAACGACTGCCAGCCGGAGCCATGCCACCACGGTGTGTGTAAGGATGGCATCGCCACCTTCTCCTGCGAATGCCACCCAGGATACATCGGCTCCATTTGCAACATCCAAGTGCAGGAGTGCCACAGCAACCCTTGTCAGAACCGAGGACGCTGCATTGACCTGGTCAACGCCTACCAGTGTAACTGCCCACCTGGGACTGCAGGTAAAATTTGCCATAAAGGGTTAGAAAATTGTTTGGGATTATGGGGGTTGAATATATTTATCAGATTATACAAATCTGATAAATCCCGGTTTGCTATACCACCACATCTCCTCCCGGAATAGTACATTCAAATCTGTACATTGGACCCCCTTTCCACCTGGTACCGTTTGCCTGTACTGTCCCGAATTGACCAGAAGTAGAGTATTGTAGTTTATTTTCACTTTCCAGTGTCATACATACACTTCCTCTTCAGTGAAGTTCCTCTTTTGAAAGTTTGCTTAGTATTGCACTCATGCGTTAGCTTCGTCATGGTGTGACACACTCAGAATGTATTTGACTTTTGCTGAATTACTGGTTTGTCCACATTTTTTCACTTCCTGCTCAGGGCATTTTTAGAAAGGTGCCTTCTATTGCCCCCTGGAGGTCAAGTCACTGTATTTCAGAAAGAGACTACATACAGTGAGCCCTCTTAACGGGTTAGTGAGGTGATTAATGTCGGACCCCCCATTTTTTAATTTTTTTTTTTAGATTTGCCTATATTAATAATCTGAAGCTAAATAGATCCCAGAGAGACCCCAAAACACTATAATATTATCAACATTAATAATAATAATAATCATTAAATGGTTTGTAGATGATTTGGTGAGAAATGTGTGACGACCCTGGTGTGTACCAGTACCAATTGCTCATTTCCTATCAGCCATTTTATTACATTTGTAGGTACTCTGTTTTCATGACCTCATTGGTACTTATTACTGTACCTTGTTGAGCACCTAGCCATGCGCAGCAGATTAGCTGTTAACTTCCACCCCTGCCAATAACGATCTAACCTCACGCTGTCAAGACGGTGGCCAACGCTAGCTTCTCCTCCACTAGCCTGACGCAACGAAAATACACAACATTTTTATTACCCCCATGAGCTATTGTTTAGTGTCCATGGATCCCTTGAAAGGGGAATCAAAGATATTATTACCATATAAATTGTAGTTTGGGTTTAAACTATTAATAGAGGCACTAAATAACCACTTTGGAGCAGGGTTTTTGAGCTGCAAATGGGAATGAGTTTGCGAATGGGGATCGTCAAGGGTTTACTGTATTTTCATTTTGTTAAACAATCAGCTCTACCTTATGTGTCTAAATGCAGTGATGCTGCTGTACTACATCTAGTTTCTTTTGACTTTCCTTAGGTGTGAACTGTGAAATCAATGAAGATGACTGTGCCAGCAACCCCTGCGAGTATGGAGAGTGCCAGGATGGCATTAATGAGTACAAGTGTGTGTGCTCCCCAGGATACACAGGTATGCTTGGATGTAGGCCTGGAACGATTAATCAAATAATTGGATTTGCCATGAAGTGATGACTTTACAATGAAAATGAGAGATCCTTTTCTCAAATGCCAAAACTTGTCACCTTCGACAGTTTTCATCTGAGGTATAAGATGTACAGAGAGAGAGAGAGATTTCAACTCAAACCACTTTTAACACTAATAATTCACACTAAGCATGAACATAAACCTTATCAACATATATATATATACTTACAGACATTCTGTATTAATCCGAACACGAGAGGGTGGAAAAGGATGCAATTCTCACAGAATAATGTTGTCAGCCACGCAAATTCCTCATAACACCCAAATTGAGTTAATAAATGTGGAGCAACATACTAATAATTCACTAAGCATGAACATAAATCTTATAAATCAACATCTATACCTACAGGCATTGCATCTTAATTGTCATATGATGAAGAAGGATGTAATTGACACAGAATAACGTTCTGTCAGCCATGCGTGTCCTTTCATTTCTGACCATACCAACAGCGTTTACTATTTCATGATAAAGTAAGATTATATCAGCGTTTAATCGGCTAAACTCCGGCCGATTATTATTGTTTTGAGAAGGCCTAATATCGGCCGAAAAATGGTCAGCCCTAGCAATTGGAGTGACGTGCTTGGGCACAGAACAAATTCAAGTCATCCCACTGTATGATGATAAAGCAATGTTTCGTGCTGCAATCTTACCTGATGACACTTTGGATGCTCTGAATAACTGAAGGCATTTCTCTAATAGGGCTCAAATGTGACGTGGATATCAACGAGTGTAGCTCCAACCCTTGTATGAGCGGGGGGACCTGCATTGACAAGGTTAACGGGTTCCACTGCCTGTGCCCGCCCAGCACCCACGGCCCTCTGTGCCTCTCGGGGATCGACCACTGTGAGCAGCAGCCTTGCTTGCATGGCGAATGTATTGAGCAGCAACACGGGTAAGACCTCCTCGTATGCCACTCTGAGGTCTTCGCCCTCAGGTCTGCTCTACTATCCACTGGTGGAGTCCAAGTGGTTGCTTCTAAACTCCTCCTTGTCCTGGCTACCAGGTACCATTGTGAGTGTGAACCTGGCTGGGGAGGACAACACTGTGAGCAGGAGAAGGACGAGTGCCAGCCCAATCCGTGCCAAAACGGCGGTTCATGCGTGGACCGGCATAACGGGTACACTTGCGTGTGCCAGCTTGGATTCGGAGGTAGCGTTATTGTGATATTGACACTACTTCAAAAAGGTATTGGACTTTGGGGTGAAATAACCTAAAATACACTTCCCCTCTGTCTCCGTTCTCAGGTGTTAATTGTGAGAAGAATATTGACGAATGCGCGTCCAATCCTTGTCTCAATCAAGGCATTTGTATCGACAGAGTCAACGGTTACACTTGCCAGTGTAGTCCTCCGTTCACAGGTTAGGTCTCCAATTTTCTAACTACTAACTTGTCGTTGTCATGTTCCTTGTTTTCCTGAGCCTCTCTTTCCACTGCATGGATGCACTCGCATTTGTAATGTAATTGTAATACATGGTATTGCCAAGAATTCCAAGCATGCTGTGGCTATAAAAACCATAAGGATGAGATAAACCGCTGCTGGTTGCTCATTAAGAAGCATATTCTCCTATTTGTGCTTGTTTTTGTTTGTCAACCCAAACATGTTTTTTTTCCAGAATATGCTCTATGCAGGCCCACTAGTTGAAACAAGGCATTCTGATTAATATTGCGTTTGTGGAATTTGAGTTAAGCAGCAAAATGTACACGCTTTTAGTTACCTCAGGCGGCGGCCATTTTGTCACCTCTGGAGAATGAAAATGGCATCACAGTTGCTCAGGTAACGACTAATCACAGCTCACCTGTTTTCTGAAGCTGAGCCATGATTGGTCGTTAGATGCATGTCAAGTTGACACACAGGTTAGCTTTTGTAACCAAGTGCAAAACAAAATCTGTGATTGATAACTAAAAGGCGGATTTATTGTTAAAAGACGGGTTCAATTGTCCTAACAGGTAAAAATTGTAAGGACGAGCTTGTTCCTTGTGCTTCTCATCCGTGTGAGAGGGGAGGAGTGTGTCGCCCGACCGCAGACTACAGCTCCTACACCTGCCGATGCCCTGCTGGATGGCAAGGTACGGTATATCTTAGGTTGGTGCGCAAAACTGCACTTTTTGTGTGTTAATCAATGTGGAACTTAGATTTCGTCATCTCTTTTTTTCGCCCAGGGCCGCGCTGCACGGAGGATGTCAATGAGTGCAAAAAGAATCCTTGCAGAAATGGCGGCCGTTGCGTGAACAGCCCGGGCAGCTACATGTGTAAATGTCAACCTGGATACAGCGGACACAACTGTCAGACAGATGTTGATGACTGCTCACCCAGTGAGTTTGCCCTCAATGCTATTTCATGTCCAGTGGTCAGTGAATCCTGATTTATAGCAAGGATACATTGGAGACCCACCCACGATAGGTGAAAATTTGTGATATAGTTTTACACCTCCCAAATGTGCTAAACACACTTAAACGTGTTAAAACACACTTAAACATAATGAAACTGCCACTAACGCTAAAACTCTTAATTCGGAATTGCCTGTATATTGTAAAAAAATAAATAAAAAAAAAAAAACAATGGGTTAAGCTATGATATAGTGGGGCACAAACAAGGAGTTCCCTGTGAATTTCCTTATTGGATCCGCTTTTCTGTCAGCAATTTCCATTTGCTTTCACTGACACGTCTCTCTTCTGCGCTCTTCAGACCCGTGCTTGAACGGAGGCTCCTGCGTGGACGATGTGGGTGGTTTTGCCTGCGAGTGCCGCCCAGGTTTCGAAGGGGACCGCTGTGAGACCGAGATCGACGAGTGTGCCAGCCAACCCTGCTGGAACGGCGCCAACTGCCGAGATTACGTCAACAGCTTTGTGTGCGAGTGTCGCGCAGGCTTTGATGGATTCCTGTGTGAACACAACATCCAAGAATGCACCAAAAGGTGAGCTGCTGGATGAATGTACTTTATGAGTCACCCAAACTTGTTTTTCTTGTACAATGTAGCTTGGGCTTTTGGTTGAAAGATTTCAACTCAAATCTCTACATCCCTAACTTTTTAGGATTTGTAATGGTCAGTGCAAATGTGTTTTTTAAAACAAAGCTGGTGATGAATGATTCAGCACAGTCAAAGGAATATTTTTGCTTTTTCCTCTCCCCCCCCCTCCAGCTCCTGCCTTAATAACGGTTCATGCATCGATGACATTAACACCTTTTCGTGCCGCTGCCGTCCCGGCTTCTACGGCACATTCTGCGAGTTTGAGCAGAACGAATGCGACTCTCAGCCTTGTAAGAATGGCGGCACCTGCACGGACGGCCTGGGCACCTACAGATGCACCTGTCCTGTGGGCTACAATGGGCAAAACTGCCAGGTAGGTGCAATGTTTGATTATTTGATGAGAGAAATTAGAGTAGAAACTTGTTGTTAGTCTCCAACTCAAAGTGTCGCCATCGTAAAAACTTTATTAACTTTACATTTTTCTCCAGCCTATTTGCAGTTTGGTCCTTGTGAATTGACCTTTAGATTGACAGATTTTTTTTTTTTTCCAAATCTGTCCTCTTTTATTTGCTGAAAAACTTGTTTTTTCGCTTTTTGAAATGCCTAAAGATGCACTGTACTCGCTCATGTTAAGTTCTATCCTTGGTATCCTCTTCAGTGGCTCAAACATTTGTTCATGGTTCTGTTTACAGAACTTTGTCAACTTATGCAGCCAAGTACGCTGTCACAACGGCGGCTCTTGCTCTCAGACCGCAACCTCCTGGACCTGTCATTGTCAAATGGGGTGGACTGGACTTTACTGTGACGTGCCCAATATGTCTTGCCAGGACTTTGCTGCCCGGAATGGTGAGGAAAATTGCCACTCACAAAACATTTTACCAAGTAGTGTAAGTGGTTTATATTTTATACGTAACTGAAATTTGTTTTTATTGCAAATTCTGTAGGTCTGGAAGTGGAGAATGTTTGCAAAAATGCAGGGCGATGCATAAACGTGGGTAATTCCCACCAGTGTCAGTGCCAGCCAGGATACACGGGCAGCTACTGTGAAGACATGGTCGATGAATGCCAGTCTAATCCTTGCCGCAATGGAGCTACATGCAAGGACTATCAGGGCACATATGAATGTGTTGTAAGTAGATTTTTGGGGTGTTTATTTCCACTTAGTGTGACTTCACTTGTTACCTGGGCCTTCTGACTCAATCCACTTCTTAATACCACCACCATCATGTCGCAATTTTCAAAACCATAAATACTATACAAAAACACAATTTAACAGTACGCAACTGTTCATGTTAACAACGCCCACTTCTGTCCTTATCACTCATTTTGTTTTTGTAGTGTAAACCAGGCTACCAGGGGGTGAACTGCGAATATGATGTTGATGAGTGCCACTCGAGGCCCTGTCTCCATGGAGGAACTTGCATCAACCTCATCAACCACTTCACCTGCGCCTGCCCACCCGGAACACAGGGTGAGCCCGACGACTAACTTAACTTAATGACGACACACACACACACACACATCGTTTTAAATGTTTCGTTATCTACTTGTCATTTGTTGTGTAGGACTTCAGTGTGAAGTTAACATGGACGACTGCGCACCCAAGCCTGGCTCATGGGAGCCCCGCTGTCTTAACGGCGGTCAGTGTGTGGACGGAATAGGACGATACACATGCTCCTGCCCGCCAGGCTTTGTCGGAGAACATTGTGAGGGGGATCTGAACGAATGCCTGTCCGCACCCTGCCACGCCGCCGGCAGCCTGGACTGCGTACAGCTTGTCAATGACTATCAGTGCCGTTGCCGCCTTGGATACACAGGTATGCTCCTGTTGCTGATCTCCGTTGCGCTTTTTAGTGATGTGAAAATAACGCGAATAGCTAATTGATCATTTGATTTTGAAAAATTGCACCGGAAGTGCTCATGCACATCCAAATAAAATGAAGACTCATTTGCGAACAACCAATGCCAAACTTCCTGACATACAAAGATAAGATGTATAAAATCAACAATACTTCTTTGACACCAATTGTATTTTTCTACTAGTCAGGATTTTGACACTATTTTGTCTCATGTTAGGGTGTTGCATCTTAGGATATGTTCCATAAGTGAATTCATAAATTGGGAATCGTGAGTAGACAGGAGTTCACTGTACTGCATTCCTCCATTAGTTTTTCCTCTGATGTGTCAACTTATCTTTCCAAAGGTCGTCATTGTGAGTCCATGGTGGATTTGTGTGTGTCCAAGCCATGCCATAACAGCGGCATCTGCTCCATGAACATGAGCTCAGTCCATGGCTATACCTGCTCCTGTCCACCTGTAAGTTTCTCATGTCAGTTCTTCAGCAAAACCATCAAGTTGTAGTTTTTCCTTTTTATGCAGGGATGAGCTTTGGGATCATTTTTCTTGATCCAGCAAGTCAAAAATTAACCAAGAGACCAAGCCCTGACATTAATAGTGAAAACCTGTATGTCAGAGGTTGTCCACTGTTTTTACACCAAGCGCCACCTCAAAAACAACTTTCTCTCTCTCTGCGACTCCCCAAGTGCCACCATAATGACCCACATTAAGAATACAGTTGCATAGTAAGCTCAAAAGCTTACAGATGATTTGATTTTGCCCATGATGTCAATCGCAGGGTCACGCCACTCAAAGACACACATCCCAACTCACCGTTACTACAGTGTGCATAGTAATTCAACTTTTTGTACATGAAGTGAGTGGACATGTGAAGCTGAATGAGGAGTGATAAGTGCAATATCGGTACGCTTCTTATGCTGGATTGACACGATATCAGGCCTGGACACGCTTTTATACCCAAGGAATTTGCATTTGATTTTCAAATCTGACAGATTAGCCAGATCATTCATAGATTAAGTGAAAAACTATGTAAAATAGTTTATATTAACAATGATCATCTTCAGTTTTTAATCGTAAATCATAAAACCAGTTTATTTCTTGATGTTCGCCTTTATTAGATTAGATTTTTTTTTTCATACAATACAGTGCTATTTTTTCTTATTATTAACACTTGCCGGTAGTTACTTTATTCTTGTTTCCCGCACCCTATTCATCAAATTTCACTTATCTCTTATCACTTAATGCTTGTTTTTCTCTTAACTAACCTCTTCCCCTTCTTTAATCCTCACGCTTGCTTCAGAGGGCCAAACCATGGCAGAGGTATGGTAGACAAGCTGTAGATTTCTTCTGACATTTTGCAAATAATCATAAAATGTGCTTCTTTCCTATCCATTGCAAGGCTCCAATGCCACTTTAAAAACATGTATAAAGTCACGCGTTCTGTTTTTTTTTTTAGGGTTTCGCTGGATTCAGCTGCGGTGATTTGGAAGGCTACAGCTGCGCCAAGCTCCACTGCCAAAATGGCGGCAACTGCGTGGAGTCACCGGTGGGCCAGCTCTACTGCCAGTGCCAACCAGGCTTTAGCGGGCCGCACTGCGAGAGCAAGCAGACGTGCCCGACGCCCTGCCAAAACGGCGGAACCTGCATTAGCGACCCTTCCAATCCGTACCTGTACAGCTGTCGCTGTCCAACGCACTTCTCCGGACGCTACTGCGAGAACAAAGTGTCCGTACCGCGCAGACCTTCCTGCCCGTATCTCCAGTGTGAGCATCAGTCGGGGGATAATGTGTGCGACACGCAGTGTAACAACCACGAGTGTCAGTGGGATGGAGGAGACTGCTCGCTCAACTGGAAGCAGCCTTGGGTTAACTGCACCGCCAGTGTTTCTTGCTGGGATTACTTCGGAAACGGACGTTGCGACAAGGAGTGCGACAACCCCGGCTGCCTTTTTGATAGCTTTGAGTGCCAGAAACAAGCGCCCAGCACCTGCAAGTATGTCACCCCTTCCATTGATTTGAAAACGAATATACGTTTTACATCAAACTGTATCTTTTGGCCTGCTGAAATCCATGAAAACGAAAGGTTTTAACTCCCTTATTTGCTGGGTAGAAGTGCACAATTTGGGTAAAATAGATTTTGTTCTACACAATACTTGAACATGATAGTTTTTTTTAGGTTTTCTACCAAATTATATGATTTTTGTCAATTTTTGTACAAGGGAGCATTTTCATGTAATTAGTTTTTGAAAGAGGCGTTAAATGGCTTACGGTACGTACTCCAATTGAACATGTGAATTCATCAGTTTTGATGACATACCCTCTGTTGATCATGAATCAGAATTACTTTGTAATTTAATTAAGAAGTGGAAGCTCACTCTGGGGATAAGGACTAACATTACTGCTAAAATGCAGTTCTCTCTTACGGTTATGGCCCCCTGGTGGCCAAAGCCCATACAAGCGAAGGCAAGCGAAGGCTTACAAAGGCGTACAAAGAACAGACTAATGGCATTTTCATTCATTTCAATGGGAAAAGTGTTGTGAGGTACGCGTCCTTACAGAACATGGTACTGAGAATAATAGTTCATGATTCATTCATCATGTTATAGGTTGTTTTACAATTTTCATTGCGTAGATTAAATAGAGTAATACTAAAGTATAAAAAATGAAGTTATAAAATTAAAATGAATGCTTATTTGATATTAAGATGAGGTGTTCGTTGCAAACTTCATGCAGTAAAGGAAGCCAAAATGGCCACAAACCAGCACAGTAAAATCGAACAAGACCGAAGCACTTTTAACACGCAACTATGAATATTCCAGGTATGACAAGTACTGTCGAGACCACTATGGTAACCTTGTGTGTGACTGGAGCTGCAACACAGAGGCCTGCGGCTGGGACGGCTTGGACTGCGCCACCGACACTCCAGCCAAAGTGATCGAGGGCACCCTGGTCATCGTGGTCCGCCTGCAGCCTAAGGAGCTGATTGAGGACTTGCATGGTTTCTTGCGCTCCTTGGGAGCCCTGCTACACACCAACCTGAAGGTGAAGCTGGATGAGAACAAGGAGCCCATGGTGTACCCGTACTACGGGCCGGAGGAAGGGCACGGGCGCCTCTTACAAAGGGGTAAAAGCAAGCGTGAGATGGAGAGAGAGGTTATCGGGTAAGGAGCATGTCATAGGTTTTAGAGCCAATACTTTATATGCTGAAAATATTGAGCATTAATTGTAAATAAACCATCTTTTTAAATTTTTTTTCAGTTCTGTGGTCCACCTGCAAATTGATAACCGGGAATGTTCCCAGAAATCCGAAGACTGTTTCTCAAACACCAACGAAGCTGCTTCCTTCATCGCAGCGGCGCACATTAAGGCCGCCCTGCCTTATCCTCTCATATCTGTGAACAGTAAGTCGGTCTGCTATCCGGTCTCGTAAAAAAGAGCGAACACTCTATTGACGCTGCTCCCTTTTAACCCACAGGCGACCTGACGGTTAAGAAGCCGCCCACGTTTCCCATGTACGTGATCGGTGTTGCCTTTGTCATCATTCTGCTCATTGTGGTGTTGGGGATGCTGGCGGTCAAGAGGAAAAATAAACATGGCCTGCTGTGGCTGCCCGATGGCTTTTTGGCCAATAAGAATGACAAGAGGAGAGAACCTGTTGGTCAAGATGACTTTGACATGAAGTGAGTGGACATGTGAAGCTGAATGAGGAGTGATGAGTGCAATTATCGGTATACTTCTAATGCTGGATTGACACTATATCAGGCCTGGACACGCTTTTATACCCAAGGGATTTGCATTTGATTTTCAAATCTGACCGATTAGCCAGATCATTTCATAGATGAAGTGAAAAAAAAGTATGTAAAATAGTTTATATTAACAATGATCATCTTCAGTTTTTAATCCAAAATTTTAACATTCATTAACCAATTATTGAATTAATACATTTCAATGTAACTATTTTTAGTAATGTTTGTTCTGCATTATTAAAAGTAGTGTTGCATGGGATACCAGTATTTAGAAAATAAATTAAAGCACACGGAGTTCACCAACTCTGTTTTAAAGGCAAGTATACATACGCTCCTCCTTTTGCGTGTAAGGAAGATGGCTTCAAGCATTGAAGTGCTGGCTGTCTCTCTGCTCCTCATTGAAAAGCATGACCCGTGAAGTGTCTTTTAAGGAACTTTTTTGCTTAGATGGCCGACAGCCATGGCAAGCCGACCCACATGACCAAGCCCATCTGTAAGGCTTGTTTTAAAACTGCCGTGGCTCAAGGTGGGAACACGTCCAATCTGGCCAAGCACCTCGCTGACCGCCATCCAGAGTTATAACACCAGTTTAAAGAGCGACAGCTTGTGATACATTTCTAACACTTTCCTCAAAAATAAGTAGTGTGAGAATTATTTTGTTAACAATTTGACGAGGCATTCGACTAGCTGGGAGTGGATTAAAGAAGAGTAGACACACACACAAGCAACAATACGTTGAGTCATTATCAATTACATGAACATACTTGCTTGACCTTAACGGTGCAAATGTATTGTCAATATCAACAATGGATGACAAATAGGTCAAGAATGTGGCATGTAGTGTAAAAACTTACTGAGAATAAGTATAGATGTACATACATTGACATGTGTAAACATAAACATATTAATGAAGGCATTGATCTCGGTATTAAAAAAAAAAAAATGTTGTTCTTAAAATCAGAATTGGCAAATTCTGTGTCCAAAAAGTAGAGTCTATACAGCTGCATATCTGGCCATGAAAATGATTATAACCTGCTCAATACTGCATTACAGTAGATGTCACACTAATGCCTCTATAAACCTCTGTGCCCATTTTCTACAAGTAGTGTTTAAAAAAATAAATAAATGGGATCTAGTTTTCTTAAAGTTTAATTTACATGTAGTCTATAAAATATAAACAAGTATAGAAAGAAACAATGTAATATATTTATCTAACTCTTCCTCATGTGTGCAAATGTTCATAAGTGTTTAACAGTGTTGAAAATGTTATTTTCTTATCAAGCATATCGTGATATTTGGAATTAATAACAATTTTTTTTTAAATGTCAATTTTTTTTGCCAGTTATAATCTTGCTGATTTTAGATTTAACAGCATTTGAGAACTACTGATCCAGGAGAAATTAAATATAGTGTAAATCCAGCCTTGGTTTTGTATTGCTTTCTTCTTAACCTGCTGATTGATGGGAAGACTTTAAAGTAAAACATTTCTATGCTCACATTAGAAATTTCAAGAGCCAGGATGGAGCCATGATGGATGGAAGACAGGGCCAGAGGTGGATGGAAGATGAGGTTCCAGCTAAGATTCCAAGGGTGCGTGGAACAGGAGACACTCTGACACCCGTGGTTGTTGCGATGTACGCCCTAACTTCACGTCGTCCTTTGGTAGAACGAGGACAAGCCCTTGCTGTTGTCTTCGGACGGAGAGGTTGACCGAAGGGAATGGACCCTGCAACACCGCAAGGCCGCTGACGTCATCCTAACCCCACCGCAAGCTGGCATGGATACCGACTGCCTGGATGTCAACGTCAAGGGACCGGGTAAGAACACAAGCAGTCTATAAACCCACATGTCAGAGATGGCAAAAGGACTCCGAGTTACATCCATAGAAAGCCTTGACTGAAGGTGACAAACTTGAGGGGCTCCGCCTGAACATAATGGGCTGGGATTGACTCAAGTAATTTACAGATACCTGAAACTTCTACTTAAACACAGTAACAAAGTATATTTAGTTGGTTACTTCCCAACAATGTTGATGGCTGATATCGCTCCTCTTCCAGATGGCTTCACCCCGCTGATGTTGGCTTCACTCCGCAACGGCGGAGGCCCCGACTGCTCGTTCCCCGGCGAGGAGGAAGAGGAGAGCGGAGGCGATGAACCGGGTCCCAGCGTTATATCTGACCTGATCGCACAGGGCGCTTCACTCATGTCCCAGACGGACCGCACGGGAGAAACGGCACTCCACCTGGCCGCCCGCTACGCCCGGGCAGACGCTGCCAAGAGACTGCTGGACGCCGGCGCTGATCCCAACGCCCACGACAACATGGGCAGAACCCCTCTGCACGCTGCTGTGGCGGCGGACGCGCAGGGAGTCTTCCAGGTGAGTCGTCAAGATCACTTCAACACTCATCCTTAATAGACCTCACATCACATTTTTCACGCGTGAAATGTCAGTGGAAAAGATGTTACGTCACCAAACATTTTCAACATAGATGTGAAAACAAAAATCAGGTCGGCGGTAGCCGCTTACTGTTCTGCCACCCAGAAGTACCCTGAATCCCATTGTTTACTCACTTAAAGAAAAGGTCTACATGACATGAACTCAGTGATTGCCCACCCAATCACATTTCTCTCTGTGCATGTTTGCTTCCTCATAGATTCTCATTCGCAATCGGGCAACAGATCTGGACGCCCGAATGAATGATGGCACCACTCCACTTGTCCTGGCAGCCAGGTTAGCCGTGGAGGGCATGGTGGAAGAACTGATCCACTGCCATGCTGACATCAATGCTGTGGATGATCATGGTCAGTAATGCAAAAGTGAAGCCTTGATTTGATTATTTAGCAAGCACTGGAATATACTGTGTATGTACAATATGAATCCAAATGTAGCTTTTCTTATGTCTGTAATGTTTCTTACACAGTAACATTGTAATGTAACATAAACATTGTCTGTTTTGGTTTTATTGTTGACTTCTTGAAATTTCCTTTTAAATGAAAATGACTTATGAATTCAATTATTATGAATAGTAGTAGTATTAGTAGTAGAGTGTTTAGAACCAAGCCCTGTTGCGAATAAACCCACCCTCAAAAGGTTTATAATTACCTGTAGATGCCACGCGATGGCAGCAAAGCACTACTTTTCTACGAGACGGGGCTTTAGGGCTTTAACTTGGCGAATAGCTAGACCTTCTTTTCTCACTTCAACATATTTCCTTGGCTTCAAGATGCCACGTGATGGTGCCAAAGAACTACTTTTTTTATTATCAACATACACTCAACTTATGGTTAATTTTTTTTTTGCGGGTCCTTTTTTAAAACAGTTTTTTAAATCATTCTCTCATTTCAGGCAAGTCCGCTCTTCACTGGGCTGCAGCAGTTAACAACGTGGAGGCCACGCTTGTGCTTTTGAAGAACGGAGCCAACCGTGACATGCAGGACAATAAGGTCAGTACTTCAAATATGTTGATGTGTTGTCTTCATTTAGGTGTAAGGCTAGAAACAGTGGTACCTTGACTTACGGGTTTCATTTGTTCCGTCTCCAAGCTTATAGCTCAATCTCCTGAGCTAGAAATTAACTTGTGCTCAAAATCAGTTTTCCCCATTCAAATGAATTGAAATAACGTTAAGTAATTTCTGCCTCCAAAAAAAACACCTCAATGGTGAAGAAGACATAGAAGACTCCTGGAAAGAAGCAAAATAACCCAAAATTGCCACTTCGAACAGCAGTACAATGTTACACTTTCTGTGTGTTTTGCGGCAGGGGTTCTTGAGACTTTTTTGTGTGTCTACTCATGGTGGACACACAGTCCCCAGTTTTCATGTCACCAAATGAAACTGGGTGCGAGGGCTGAATTTCAAAATGAATGACTTTTTGAACATTTTCAATTTTCGAAATGCTTCTAAAAAGATTAATGGCATTTCAAGTCATGTCAATAGAAATTGATTTGACGTATGAATCATTTCAAATGAGATCATAGTCATGGCATGAATCAAACAAATAAGTCAAGTCACCACTGAATGAGTTAAACATTTTTATTTCTTATAATGTGTACAAGTCAACTTCATGCCATGATGAACTCTTTCATTCAGGAGGAGACCCCGCTGTTCCTGGCAGCCAGAGAAGGCAGTTTTGAAGCGGCTCAAGTGCTCCTTGACCACTACTCAAATCGCGACATCACCGACCACCTGGATCGTCTCCCCAGAGACACGGCTCAAGAAAGAATGCACCACGACATAGTGCGCCTGCTGGACCAGTACAATTTGGTTCACAGCCCCCACAACGGGCCTAATCACATCGGCGGAAACTCCTCTGTAATGTGCGGGGCCAACGGAGCCGCCTTCATCGGCATGCGTCCCGGCCCGCAGGGGAAGAAGAGCCGGAGGGGTGGCGCCAAGATGGGGGGTGTCGGCGGGGGAGCCAAGGAGCCCAAAGACATGAAGGCCAAGCGAAGAAAGAAGCCCGCCGGAGGGGAGGGTCCGGCTGCTGGTGGCGGCGGAGGTGGCGTCAACGGCGTGAAGGCAGCTGGAGGACTTCCCGAAAGCTCCGTCACCATGTCGCCAGTCGACTCCCTGGAGTCGCCGCACTCATACACGGGCGACGCATCCGGCGCGGCCACCGCTACCGCCAACTCGCCGCCCCTCATGAGCAGCCCTGCAACCAGGCCCATGCTGCCCCCCGTCAGCCACATGCTGGGCCAGCAGCAGCAGCAGCAGGCCTGGGTGGGCATGACCAAGCACGGCTACGGCAGCCACATGTTCGGCCTGGTGCCGCACCCCATGGGCGGAGCCCACCGCGGTATGGCCCAGCACCATGGCCAAGGGGGCCCCATGCTGACCCCCATGAACGTCACCATGAGTCGGGAGCAGCTGCCCCCCATCGTCACCTTCCAAATGATGCCGCCCGGCGGAGGCCAAGGCATGCTGAAGCAGTCCCAGCAGGGTCACGTGCAGGTGACTCAGGCCCAGCCACAGAACCCCCAACAGGGACCCGGCCACCTCCGCTGCAGCCAGGGCTTGATATACCCGATACCCGAGCAGATGAGCATGGGGCTCCCCCACCACATGCAGCACCCCCACACCGTCACCCACGGAGGGCCGCTACCTTCCTATCCCACTCAGAGCCCGGTGGATAAGTACCCCACTCCGCCCTCCCAGCACAGTTTCACCCCCGCCGGCTCCGAGGGGACCACCCCCGGCCACCCGCCGCACCCTCCCAACGAGCACCCCTATCTCACGCCCTCGCCTGAATCCCCGGACCCTTGGTCGTCGTCTTCGCCGCACTCCAACTCGGACTGGTCCGACGTCACCACCAGCCCCACCCCGCTGGGGAACGGCCACCACGCGCTTCCCTCCGCCCGCCACACGCACATTCCCGAGCAGGCGCAGCTGCAGCCGCAGGCGCAGCCGGCCCAGCAGCAGGCGTCCCAGCAGCCGCCGGCCCTGGGGAGCAGGCAGGTGTTTGCGTAGGCGGCCGGCCGGCCGGCCAAGCGGCCAAAGAATGACTCCTGGGGGTTCTATGCGCTTCCACGTTGACACGTAGTAACTTCCTTTGTTCCCATCGTTTGGTATAGCATTTTCTCTTTGCACTTAAGAAAACGTGTTTATAGTTCCTAAAATCTCCTGAGCTACAAATCAAATACAGTGATACCTTGACTTTGTGTTGCAAGCCAAAAACGTTTTATGTTACGAGCAAACTTCTGATGCGATATACAGTCAGTAGTTTACGCCAAAATCTCACACGCAGACTAACTGGCCAACCGGATTCCAGCTCCTCACGTCACTCACGAGGCCATTTCAATTCATTTCAAAGGGGAATATTCATTTGATATGAGTACATTGAGTTGACTTTGGTACTAGTACCAAATTAACTTGTATGTCAAGGTACCACTGTACAGTTTACAAAAATAGAAAAAAATGACAACATTATTTGTGAGCGACAATGTCTCCATGTGTATCAAACAAACTCATGCAAGATTCATTTGGCAACCAACTTTTTATTTGTATTGTTTTCTGGTCACATGCACAGAGATGGACATTGAGTTGGGGAGCGGGATGTTATACATCGATCCTTTCTGCTACGTGCTCTTCTATTTATGCCATGATGCGTGTTCATGTTGAAACCACTCTCCTTTGGCCAAGTGCATGGGACTGATAGCCTGTTTGTTACGAGACCATCTGAAGCATGACTTGTCGCATGATGGCAGTTTATGTTACAAAGAGAACAATCATAATTGCAAAGCTCCATGGACTTTTTGTCTTTATTATTATTTTTTTTTTGGTGTGTTGAAACATAAATGGACGCACAGCACATTCTGCTTGTAAAGTCTGAGATTTTACTTGGCAAAGATTTTTTTTAATGGCTCTTTTTTATATGAATACTGTGCGCACTTGTTGAATGATTGTGAATGTTTTTTTTTGAAACTGCCTCTTTTTCCATGTTTTCTCAAACTATGTAACCTTTTTTTTTTTTGCTTAGTTACAATCATTGTTGGTGTCTGTTTTAGTTGTCATGATGAATAAGCCAAGTCTAGAGGTCAATCAAAGTATTTTGTGACTGCGAGTGCTTTTGTTTATGGAAAGCCATTTGAGCATTCATTCCACATCCTTGATAATCATCTGAAGGTACTAGTACGATCTGTTGTCACTAATAAGATGATTCAGCTCACTAGTAGAATGACATTTTATTGCTGTATGTAGTTGGCATAAATAAATTAACCAAACAGTTTTTTTTTTTATTACAATTTTTTTTGTCAGAATAATTAACATTGAATAATTTCCTGTGACACACTTGATCTCTCACGGCACACTAATGTGCCACAGCACACTGGTTGAGAATCACTGCAGTAGTGGACACATTACTAGTAAGGCCATTATTCTGCTAGTGTGCTGAATTGTCTTACTAGTGAGGACAAAGAGTACAAGTACATGGACCTTAAAGTCAAAGATGTAGGATAAATATTTAAATGGCTTTCCATGCCCAGTTTCATCCTATACGGTGGTCGCAATTGCAATTTGCAATTGACAATAATACCAAGCAAGTAATGGTTTGAATTTCCACAAAAGATAATTGATATTTCTGCACATATAGCAGGCAGAAGAAGTGTTTATAAAGTCTGTGTATATAAATGTTTCTTTTCTTTGACCATATGAAGTAGTTGTTGGACATGTTTGGTTAAGCTAGAGTTCGGACTGTTGAAAAAGATTAACCAAGTTTCTCTTCTCAATTAAAGCCTGGATCATCAGAGATGTGTATGTGTTATTTTATTTATATATGCAGTAAAACCTTAAATTATTCAAACCCCAAGGGTAATTAAATGAAATATAGTAAATAGAGTTGAGTCGAGTCTGCAAACCCAATTGTATGTAGCATTTCGCTAACTGGCCTGTGGGTGGCAACCTAATGAGAACAGCACCAATCCAACCAAGGACGTAACGAAGAAGAAATGCACACGGAAGTGACTGTTTTACATTAGTGAGCGATCTCAAACGTCCAGTGCACTCGTTCTGTCTTGGCGGTGTTTGTCCGAATTAAACTCTGATTTGAAGATGCCTAGTGCGTCATAATGTGCGAGTCTCCGCGGACGGTGGCTGTCCAGGACCGGTCGACGGACGATAGGACGTAAATGAAAGCAACACAGAAACGACTGCAACGTTTGTATCTTTTTCGGTTTTGACACTTTGTCAGTGCGGACGAGAAGTGATCTACAATTCCCTTGGTTGCTGTTCATGTCTTTAAGTCATTTTTTAAAGACTCACTTACGGGTAAGAAGGTCTTCCTGTATTCCACAGATGTCTAAACTTTTCTCCCTAAAATCGGGTCATTTAAGAGCGACTTTTGACATTCAAAATGTCGCTTACCCAACACGTTAAAACCAATAAATCAGTGTAATGATAACGATAATTAATTTATTTATAAAGCGGTCTTAATAAAATACAATTTGAATTGCCTGCTGCCTTATAGAGACAGTGTGGGAATTTAAATGTCAGATGTCAATGTCGTTCATTTAACTCATTTAATGCCAGACTGTTAGAAAATTGCACTTGCCAGCCTTTTTGACCATTTTGACTCATTTTTGAAGGCCTACAGAAAATCGAATTCTGTAGCTACAGTGGATACGTATTCAGACCCCTTTAGATTTTTCACTTTCTGCGTCATTGCAGCCATTTGCCAAAATCAAAAAAGTTCATTTTGTTTCTCAATAATGTACACTCAGCACCCCACCTTGATAGAAAATCACAATTGTAGAAATTATTGCAAATTTATGAAAAAAGAAAAACTGAAATACATGGTCAGCGAACTTCATATTTAACTCACATGCTGTCCATTTCTTCTGATAATCCTTGATGGTTCTGCTCCTTTATTAGAGTCCAGCTGTGTTTAATTATACTGATTGGACTTGATTAGGAAAGGCTATATAAGACCTTACAACTCAGTGCATGTCAGAGCAAACGAGAATCATGAGGTCGAAGGAACAGCCCGAGGAGATCATAGAAAGAATTGTGGCAAGGCACAGATCTGGCCAAGGTTATAAAAGAATTTTTGCAGCAGTCAACGGTTCCTAAGAGCACAGTGGCCTTCGTAATCCTCAAATGGAAGAAGTTTGGGGCGACCACAACTTTTCCTAGACCTGTCCGTGCAGCCAAATTGTGGGAGAAGAGCATTTGAGAGAGCGGTAAAGAAGAACCCAAAGATCACTGTGGCTGAGCTCTAGTGATGCAGTAGGGAAATGGGAGAAAGTTACACATGGTCAACTATCACTGCAGCCCTCCACCGGTCAAGACTTTATGGTAGAGTGGCCTGACAGAATCCTCGCCCGCATAGAGTTTGCCAAAAAAAACACGAAGGACTCCCAGACTATAAGAAATAAGGTTCTCTGGTCTATTGAATTCTATTCAATTTTCCACACATACGGCGGTCACCACTATCACGTGCACGTTACATCATCCCTTGGAAGTGGGCTGCCCCAAGGGTCGTGTGGGTGCACGTGGCTGTTGTGAAAATTTGCCCACTCCTGCCTAGTGGTGATTTTTTTTTTTCATACTGAAAGCATTCTCAAAGTTTTGATGCTTTCCGGGGACCAAGCCCTTTGTAATAGTTTTATTTAAAAAAAAAAAAAAAAAAAAAGGAATATGTAGTAATACTACATGGGCCATGGTATCCACGAACAATTCTGCAGATGTACTTAGACATTATGGCATCAAAAGCTAGTGCTAAACCATTTAAAATCTTGTAGGTTAAAAGCAGCACTTTAAAATTTACTCTAGTGTGAATAGGAAGCCAACGAAGGGAGGTTAATACAGTTGTGATATGGTTACACATCGATGACCCAGTTAGAATTGGAGTTACTGCATTTTGGACAAGCTGCAGACCCCTGACATTTTTTTAAGGTAATTGCAATAATCCAAACCATAAATTGCAAACCTTGAAGTAAAATCATACATCATTCATTATGAGGATTGTTCTTATATCGAGTTTCTTAAAATGGAGGGGGGAAAAGCTACGGTAGAAAAAGATATCGCTAATATCAAATACATGTTCACTTAAATAAATGCCAAACCAAATCTGGTAAAGCTTATTTAAATGATTAGCCACTGCACAGTAGAAAAAGATTGTCATGGTAAAATAAACATATCATAACACACATTTCTGGGGTGTGACTTATGATACAACAGCTCTTCAACAGAAACAAAATGTTGTCCCGCTTTTTTTGAAAGGATATATCTCCTTGTTTTTCTCCTCATATAGTGAAGTTAAGCCAACAGTAAATCATGTAGTTAAAGAATGAAATCCACTGTATGTAACGTTTGAGTGGTTTTGAAAGTGAGGATAGAGACATAAAAATGATAGAATAATAGACTGAATACTAATACTCCGTAAATAAAGTTGAGGTTCTTCACCGAGCACTACTTTTCTTCATCATTGTCCTCTTTTTTCCCGTCAGCCTCCTCACTGAGTGGCTGGCATGGCTTCGTCCCGGCTCAAGTATCTCTCACTGGGCGTGCTGGTGTTCCAGACCACGTCCTTGGTGCTCATCATGCGCTACTCCCGAACCTTGCAGGAGGAGGGCCCGCGGTACCTGGCCTCCTCGGCCGTGGTGGTGGCCGAGGTCATGAAGATCGTCATCTGTCTGATGCTAGTCTTCAAAGACCACAGTGAGTGAACGGACGGATGTTCCGCTAAATCACACAAAGGCAATCCGGCCGAACTTTACACATACGTGGGGGGGAGAAAATGCTATCCACAAGCCCTATGTGCACCTATGCTTTTTGTCCACTTGGGCTCACCATTTTCACTTATTCCCTACTCCCTAAACATCATATAATGCAGTGTTTCTCAACCTTTGTTGAGCCTAGGCACATATTTCAGATCAGAAAAAAATCTCACGCCACGCCACCTAACAAAATGAGTCACAAAAAGTGGCTGTACAGGGTCATTATGTACCTTTTGTTGTCTAGTGGAAGAACATTTTATTGTTTTGCCTGTTACTATATGTGGTTGGCAAAAATAAATGAACAAAACCGTTTTTTTAACGAGGAATTTTTTTTATGTCAAAATAATTGACATTGGATAGCTCTCACGGCACGCTAATGTGCCACGGCACACTGGTTGAGAATCACTGATGTAATGGACCACCGCCATTAGGTACTAAGCCTGCCCACGGATAGCCACAAATAATGGACGGCCAGTATAATTGCATTATTATTTGTATTATTATCATTATTATTATTATTGCTTCATTATACTGCCAATAAGGCCAGGCAGCTTTATTTGTATTGCACATTTAATACACAAGGCAACTCAATGTGCTTCACACAGGCAAGTTTTTTTCCATGAAAAATGGGGGTTGCCCCTCCCCAAAAATGAATATGAAAATTACTTTTAAAAAACGAATAGCTCATACGTGGAGCTCCACTGAATGCAAATTTCTAGTTGGCTTTTGATTGCACTATATGAAAACGAGTGACTAATTGCAAACCATGCCTTGTTTTGCCACTCCCCTCAGGTTACAGCGTGCGAGCGTTCAACAGCGTCCTCCGCCAGGAGATCGCCCACAAGCCCATAGAAACCCTGAAGCTGGCCATCCCCTCGGGCATCTACACCCTGCAGAACAACCTGCTCTATGTCGCCCTATCCAACCTGGACGCTGCCACCTACCAGGTACATCCACAAAGCCGCTCCGCTTTTGGCGTCTGCGCTCACTTTGGCCGCTTCCTTCCTTCTGTCCGCCAGCTCACATACCAGCTGAAGATCCTGACCACAGCTCTGTTCTCCGTGTTCATGCTGGGACGCCGGCTGGGCGTCTACCAGTGGCTCTCCTTGCTCATCCTCATGGCCGGAGTGGCTCTCGTACAGGTAGGTAGACAACTTTCTCCATTTTCAGTAGCGCTCAATGATTTGGAAAAATAATCTCGGATTTAAGGTGTGATTAATTTTTTTCAAGGTCCTCTTTTCATGTATTTTTTTAACAAACACAAGAAATATATTAATCTGTATTAAAATAATGTCAGATTTATCGTCCTTGAATGTTTTGGTCTTTTTTTTTTGTCCTCAAATTGCAGCCCTTGCAATTTGAAACTTGCATTCTACTCCATTGAAATGTCGATTTGAATTCAAATAATAGTCTGGTCCTAATTTCAGTTATACCTTGACTTGCAAGTGCCCCAATTCCCTTTCTTTTTTTTTTTTTTTAAGCAGTATGACAAAACAGCAGTCCCGTGGGGTGTGGTAATCAACTATCAGGTGTTGCGAAAAGGGGAAGCTCTTGTGCTATCACCTCCTCCGCATCCCTGTAACAACAAAGAGTTGGCGGAATAGTACAATAGAAGGAGACAAAAGAACACAGCCGAGTGTAACTGAATAAAAACATGTTTTTGATGGGGTTATCGATAGGATAACCGATTCTAGAAAGATTTGTTAGTTACAGCCTGGGAATTTTTGCTTCACTTCAGTGGACATTGTGCTGCTCTTTCTGATGTGCGCAACCTGGCCACCTGGCAGCAGTATAACACAGACATATTGGATACACATGGGAACAGTCACAACTCCTCAGTAAGCTGCAGTAATAGTCAATCTTCACAGAGGATAAAGAATATATGCCTGTGAGTATTGTTATATTATCTGTTTGCGTGTGTTCAAATATGTGTTTCTGAAAGGGTTATCACACCATGGCACGCGTGCTGTTCATTAGCCTGTCTATTGCGTTTTGCATTGTTTATTAGCATTAAGCCAAAGGTACTTTCCTAAGGCAAAGCTTTTTGGTTAGTTACACAACGTCATTATCTCCAATTTTTCCAAGGCACTATTGTACAGTCGTTGCGTTCGGGATCATTCACTCCTTCCCTGCTCCCTAATCAGTGTCAACGAGTGATTTGTAAAATATAGTGGCACTGCCTCCAACTAGTCCTGTGGCAGCTTAAGCCCAGTTCACACGGCAGGATAAACGGCCCAATTTTAGCCCCGAATTTTAAAATCCTGCCGTGTGAACCAGGCTTTATGCGTTTGTCTTGTATCTGCAGTGGCCCTCGGAATCCTCGGTGGTGACGGAGAAGGCAGAGGCGTCCGCAGGCTCCCAGTTTGTAGGCGTCATGGCCGTTCTGGTGGCCTGCTGCTCCAGCGGCTTTGCCGGCGTGTACTTCGAGAAGATCCTGAAGGAGAGCAAACAGAGCGTCTGGATCCGCAACATCCAGCTCGGTCAGTCGAAGTTAGCTCGTTTGTCCGCTTCTGATCAAATCCGCGGCAGCTTTTTTCACCTCTTAAGCGATCTGTTAGCGATCCATCATTTTTAGAATTGAATATTCTACCAGTTAGCCCATCCATTAATTGAGTTGTCGGATAATCGTTTGACAATAACACATTACAATAACAAATGTGCAGGTAGGCATGGGCTGAAGTCACAGTCACAAAAAGTCACAGTTTTAATAAGCGCCAATACTGTATTATTTTTTTTTTTAGTTTTTATTCAGTTAGCTTGTCAAATCATTTATTAATTGATTTATTGCAAATAATAAACAAAAAACACTTCTCTCCATTTTTTTGTCATTTTCTTATTTTTACATGAATCATTTCTGCGTTTCTGCGTTACAGACATCGCGTTAAAGTGAAAATTTAAAAAAGTTTCCAAAATTGGAGCTAAGTGTTTTTCACAGGACAGCGACGATATACACTTTTTATTAATTAATTATGATGGAATAAATAATTAGCAATAAAATTCAAATTTAAATGAACTATTTTACATCATACACCAACTTACTGTTATCATTGTTATTTTGTTATTATAAATGTCATCTACGACTGACCTAGCCTTAAAACACCAAACGTGGCCCTTGACTATCTTTTGTGCATTTTAGGGATGTTCTGCCTGGTGTTCGGCTTTGTGGGGATGCTGAGCTTCGACGGAGACAAAGTGATGGAGTCGGGAATGTTCCAGGGATATAACGCCGTCACCTGCACCGTGGTCACGCTGCAAGTCAGTCTCACTTGGCTGCTGACTGCCTCCGTCCCGACTCCGTCCATCTGTGCATGTGTGTTTGTTTTACGTCAGGCGCTGGGTGGTCTGGTCATCGCGGCGGTCATCAAGTACGCCGACAACATCCTCAAAGGCTTTGCCACGTCACTCTCCATCATCCTCTCCACGCTCATTTCCTACTTTTGGCTCCAGGACTTCGACCCCACCAGGTACAAGTGGCAGCCTCTTCTAGATCTAGATAACGCAGTTCATGCGGTGAATGATGAACACGATTTAAAAAAGCCACCGATGCTCAACTTGAATGTTTAAAGGCCTTTAGTTTAAAACATCTGCTTTTACTCTGACAAAAAATGATCAACATTTTTGCCAAATTTCTGACAGATGGTACAGATCAAACCAGTAACTAAATCTTAATCAGTTTTTCTTTGTGCATTTTCTGCACTGTCAATTTGAAATTACATCCTGTTTTGGAATAAAGGGATTCAAGTATATATTTTTTTATTCAATTAATTGAAAAAAATAATAAACAAGTTGATTATTAATAATCGTTAGTTCGCAGCCCTAAAATTATTTTTTTGGTCCATCAAAAGTCCTTTCTCAGTCTTACCGTCAAACTCACTGTACTGCTTGACATGATTCTTTCCACAAAAAGCTAATTTTCGACACTTTCCAAAGTGGAGACTTTTAATGTCACAAAGCACAATACTCCATGGATTTGTCAAAATACTCTAACCGGCTGGCAATATGGTGAACCTTGTTTTTAAAGTGGCTGGCAGTGAATGAGTTGAACCCAAAATGTTCAATGAAACCATATAATCCGCTATTTTAAAACTAGCACATGATACGAAAAGGTAATTGTAATCCTTGAAAGGATTGCTACTTTATACATAAGGATTAGCAACACATACAGACATCAATACTCACAGGCCATCTGTTAACTCTGTCATCTGCAGCATCTTCTTCCTGGGAGCCGCCCTTGTCATCGGAGCCACATTTCTCTACGGCTACGAAAGCAAGAAGCCTCCCAACCCAAGCAGGGCGTGAGACTGACACCGATGACTGCCCAGCAGGACCAAAATGGAGGTCAGGGGAAGTGAAGGTGTATAGGAGTCCAAAAAAAAAAAAAGGTCAAGCACAATTGCTGGCGACACCTTAAGTGCCTCAGTTGGGAGAGGAAAGTCACAAATTTTACATAATCACGCCATCTTCAGCAATAATGTCATCATGTGGAGTTTAACTGAAGACCGGCTACTGGGTAAGGCTTTCAGTTACGTAATAGGACATGCATTAGAGTGGAACCTCAGTTTTTGTACGATAGGGTTTTCGACAACTTTTTTCGTTGAAATTTTGTACCAGTTTTTGTCCATCAACTCTTGTTTTTGAGTTAAAAAAAAAAAAAACATGACTTGGACATTCCTGGAATTGTTGCGTTTCCACACCTTGAGTTCATCTAAAGCATTTTGTAAGTTTCATAAAGAGGGGTCAACAGATTGCAAGGCGTCATCTATGATTAAAACTTTTATGAATTGCCTCAAAGTAATAGCAACCCTCCTGACCTTTTTGCTAACACTCGGGCAACTTTGGCGTAACACGGCCTGTGTAAAGTCAGGCCTTCAAAATAAAAGCACCCACTATAATAGCACGGTTTCACCACGGCTTGTTTGGGCCCCATGGCGGCTTATTTAGAAGTCAACTCAATAAATGGGCACATTGAGCGTGACTGCATAATTGTATTAAAAACAACCAATCACGGCTCACCTGTTTTCTGAAGCTGAGCCATGATTGGTTGTTATCTGCGCCCTGTGCAACTGTGATGTCATTTTCAGTCCACAGAAAGTGACTCACTGAGATGGCGAAACACGGTTGGATTTTGCGTCTTAACTCATATTCCACAAACACAATATTAACTGCAATGCCGTGTTTCGACTAGTGGAGCTACGTAGAACATATTCTTGTGAAAAAATGAATTGGGGTTGACGTCCTCTGTAATGAAAGCTTGCATTCTGGAATCCACCTTGCCGTCTGTTGAACCATTTTTACACAATACGATACACGGTTTCTGTATATGAAACTACAGTTATACTCCATAAAATGTTTTTTTTTTCTTAATATTTTTGGCCGTCTGGAGTAAAGTCATTGGTTTGACGTAATTTCTTTGGGATATATTACTTTGGTATTCATACCTTTCGGTTTTAATCAGACTTTCCGGAAAGGATTCATCACAAAAACTGAGGTTGCACTGTATTCCCAAACAATTAGAGATGATGGGCTTTTGAGTGAGATTTCCTCCCCCTCTAAACCCTGAAATGCATGTAAACCTTTACGAGGCAAGGCAGCGTATTTGTATAGCACATTTCATACACAAGGCATCTCAATGTGCTTCACACACATAAATACACAGCACCTAAAAGCTTTTAGAAACACAACAGCTACTAACATTCAAAAGCAAAGCAGAGACAACCAAAGTAAACTTTCTATACGCTTTTGAATACCCATTTGGTCATAAATTTCCGTATTTTTTTGCATAACTTAGTACTCCCCAACCATTCAGCTCCTTGTAGTAAACCTTTTAGTGCATTTTAGATTTGTGAAATTTCACCCAAAAGCCCAAGAAGATAATTCAACATTTGAGTGCATAACTATACAAATTTTTTGAATTGGCTTTAGCAAGTAGGCGTGAGTCATAGTATCTCCCCTAGCTATCTCCACAGGCTGCCACCTTGATGGAGTCGAAAGGTAAACGCTGGTGCTGGAAAATGATTATGGGCATTTTGCCTTGTTGCCAGGCAACCAATGGCCAAATTTGCTCAACATGGCTACCAAGTCACTTGAAAAACACTGAGAGTGATTACCTGAGGTTGTTACTAAGATACGTCGCAGAGCTGGGCATTCCGCCTAGCCGACGGTCCGTCTGTTTGCCTATGACGGATGCCCATTTTGCCGGTGATAAACGGGAATTGAAAAAAAAAAAAAAAAAAGACGGATGAAGCATAAGCGGAAGCTCTCCACAACAGTGCACAATCTGTTCGATTATGATGTGTTTTTTTTGGGAGGACGGGGGGGGAATTAGACGGATCAAAATTTTACCGGTAATTGGTCGCAGTTTGAAGTCGGCAACGCTATCGGGAGCCCGTTTAAAATCATAGGCGGACCGGCCCATAGGCATGTGCTGCTATTTTTTTCCGGACGGACAAAATGGCGGATAAACGGACAGCGGAAGGGTACCCCGGCAGTAGGTAGAAGCTGATAAATGGACCGCAAATTTTTTGTAAAATGCCCAGCTCTGCTAAATCGGTTACAGTGGATGTAAATAATGACACCTTTAAAATAATTACAGTACATACGTTAATCTAAGTAGATTCATTTAAATAAATAAATGACTTCTTTGGCCCATGTAATTTATTGTCGTTAACGTTGGGGTGAAAATGTGGTCCTCCCCCTTTTTTTTTATGCTGATCAGAGATTTATGAGATTTTATTTTGAAACGCTTCATTTAATTGTATGATTTGACTGTTATGATTCCTCTTGCTTTGTTTTGTGGGTGTGGTTACATCTTTGTCTGAACTACTACTAAGAGATTCTTTTTATAAAGTGGGAAAACTTGTCCGACTGCTTGTGCTGCTTTTATCGTCCGCCCCATCCCTAGACTCTTTCGTATGCTGCAACCCAGCCCAGTGCATTAAAAAAAGAAAAAAGACGTACTTTTGCAATATAGAATTATAGTCAACGCGAAACATTTCTTCAATATTCTTTCCATTTTAAACTTTTAAGTTGTACATCTACCTCAACCACGACATGAAATGTTGATTTATAAGCTGACAAATGCCATTTGGACAAAAGCAGCCTACTAGCAATATTACGTTTCCTAACTGTGCAAAACCAAACAACAACAAAATGGAGTTTCAATTTAATTTGTGGAGCAGATGGCAATATTTTCGGTTTGTCAATTTGTCATATTGTGAGCCTAATAGCATATTTTCCCAAGTCATTTTTAGAATACTGCCACGGTATCAATAAAAAAATAACAATGTGTTTGCAAAAAGTTTTTTTTTTTTTTTTTTTTTTTTTTTTTTTTTTTTTTTTTTTTTTTTTGTCGAATAGGTCACAGTATTCCACACAGTATTTGTTGAATGTGTTGTTTTTCTTGTTTTCCAAGCTAGCCTGAAATATATTTGTTGAAAAATTTGAAGTAGTACATAGCTGAAGCAAATTTAAGAAAACTTTCTAGGATCTCTTTGGGATTAATCAACAAGAAGGAATTGACTCTTAATTGTTTTGGGCATTTGTTTTAATGAACTTGAAAGCACTGCATGCTAATGCCAGACAGTCTGAGACTAGAGAAGATTGATGTCCTTCATTTATAACACAATGTAATGCCAATAGCATGAAGTCACTTCAAAACAGGGCTTCACAAACTAGGGCCCCCAAGCCTCTCATAAAAAAAAAAATACATACCTTCATGAAATTTTTTTTTTTTTTTTTTCAACAAAAGGTGTGTTTACAGTAGAGAAACCAAAAGACATAGCTTCTCCAGAATATATATATATATATCTATTTATTTATTTATTTATTTATTTTTTTTTTTTTATTTTTGGGGTACAAAAGACACATTTATTTTCAAATGAAGTCCTATTATTTTAGAGAATTTCCAGAATAAGAGATGTAATATTACGAGGCAAAAGTTTTTTTATTTTTGGGGTACAAAAGACACATTTATTTTCAAATGAAGTCCTATTATTTTAGAGAATTTCCAGAATAAGAGGTGTAATATTACGAGGCAAAAGTTTTTTTTTTTTTTTTTTCCAACTCTGACTGTTTTTAAATCTGCTTCATTCTCGTAACATTAAACCTTTTTATTCCTTAAAAAAAATTGTAATTAGGCCTGAAACTATTGAACAGTGATACAATTTAGTGTTCCACCGCTTATCCCATTGATTATTCAAGTAATTGGATAAAAATGTGTCCTTTTAAAAACTTTTTGATTAATTTGTACATACGTCATATCACTAATACAGTTGGACTCAATTTAATGCAAGCGACATTGTGAATGCCATTTTCAATAACAAGAACAAAAGTACAAGTGTCATTTTTAACAGGGTTTACTCTCTGAGGTCCTCACAATACAATCACTCCTCGAGGTATTTTTCTCTCCGTGTAAACATGAAATCTTTCAGTCAGTCCTGATACAATTTGTCATTATAACATCCTCTTAAGTTTTAGACCAGCATCAAACAATAGCTTCAAGTAATATATACCCACGAGGTCCTTACTTTACAACGGTCCTTATTTTTGTCATTTTGAGGTTTTGAACAGCGTGCAGTGAATTTATTTGTGCAGTGGCGTAAAATACGTCATGACGTGGCACAAGAAGACACGCTCAGTTACCACTGGACTTAACGGTGTTGGATTGTTTTATATTTATGGCCTGCTTCAAGTAGTAAAAGCACTCATACTCTGTACTTGAGTAGAAGTATGCATAAAAAAAGACTAATAAAAGTGATAATTCCCCACCCAAATTAAATGTAATTAAAAAAAAAGTTAAACATTTTAAAACACTGAAATGTCCTTAACAATGACGGCTGGCCAACAGAGGGCACTTGGACGGTGGCCCACCACACACGGTGGTAACATTTACTTTATAATAATATGGTATTTCAAAAATGCCTGTAGCTGATAATTACAGTATCTTTAGATGAGCAGGATACGTAGTATATACAGTAGCTAATATTGAGCAAACTTGTTCCATTCTTCTCTAGTCAGATTTCGTGATGGGTGGGGGAAAAAAATTGCGAACGAAAAATGCTTAAATGAAATGCTACACTAGCTAACCTGAAATGCTATAAAATACAAAATGAACTACCATAAAATGCTAAATTACCTATCAAAAATCTGTACTGCTATAAGCACGTTTTTATACTATCAAAACCATTTTCTTGTAGCTTTGTGATCAACGAATGTCCTAAATTAACAAAAAAAACATTTGCTAACTTTAAATGCTAAATCAACTCAACTAAAATGCTAAATTACCTAAAATAAAAGGCTACATTACCTAACTTAAAATGCTAAATTAGCTAACTTTTAATTAACAATTAACTAAATTAGTTAAGATAAAATGCAAAATTAACAAAGACAAAACCAAGCAAACAAAGTACTAAATTAGCAAATGCAAAATGCTAAATTAGAATGCTAAATCAGCTCACTTAAAATGCAAAATTGATTAGAAATAGCAGCCCACCACCGTTTGTCCTACAAATATTTTACTTATGATGGTACTACAGTGTTAGCATGTAAAGGTGGATTCCGACTTCAAATTCCGTTTTATGTCGGTTCGCAACGGAATCCCATTGTAAACTGAGGACTCCCAGGCTGTAAATAATAATACATGAAGTAAACGTACACAGTAAGTCAACGCCATGTCCTTTGAGCGACGTTTGAGGCAGTCTCGTGTAACAAAGCAGCAATCTGACTCCATTGTAGAAAACACGCAAGCCTCCACACATTGAAAAGCACTCATCAAAATGTATCGTGATTGATACGCTCGTTCAGTGCTTTTTATTGGCTTTCACTGAACACCTTTGTCTTGGCCTTGTACTCTGTAATGCGTAGCATCCCACTGTTAGGCGAGGTTCTTTTAAGGCTTACTTATTATAAGCTTTATTAGTGTTGGTCCAGTCCAAGGATAGGCTCTACTTCATATGTGACCATAACAAGTGCTCTAAAAATGGATGGGTGGTTGTTTGCTCAGTTGTGCTGAAGTACAGTAGAGGCCGTCATGCTTTCCGATACTTCCAAGGCAGCTGGGGGAATTAAGGCGGTTGTCCCCCCACCCAAAAAAAAGAAAAGAAAAAAAAACAACAATGTATCGGAATCGAGTACCTGATGATACCTTGAAATAATAAGGCTTGTATCGGCCCCATTGCGATACCTGGTATCAGTACTTTTCCCATCCCTATTTGTTCTGCTAAAGCGCTGAATTGTCTTACTAGGTAGAACAGAGGGCATACTAGCACATGGATTAAGCCGGATGTCAAGGATATGGAGTGAATGCCGTTGAGCTTCCTATAATGAGCTCTACTTGGGCGGTATGACTACAAGCGGCGGCCCCCTGGTGGGCCTCCACATGAGCACTTGGGCGTCGTTGGCGTTGGGCCTCCCCATGGCGTTAGGTGGGATGGGCTCCACACGACTCAGCACTCGCGGCTGCTCCTGGTGCACCCGGCCCACCAGCCGCGCCCTGGAGCCCAGGGGCCGGGTCGGGTCCACGGCGATGTCTACCCTCATGCGCCACTTGATGGCACGCAGCAGGATCTTCTCCCTGGAGGTGAGGTTGAGCGCCACCAGCCAGGTGGTGAAGCTCTGGTCCCGCTTGATGTCGGTCAGCGAGGGCTCGTCAGATCGGCTCACCGGCACGGCCCAGGTGACGCTGGGGTAGAAGTTGTCGTTCATGCTGACGGTGAAGCGCGACGGTTTGGAGGTGGGACCCACGATGGTGACCGTCTCGGTGGTGTTGCCGTACCACGGGTAGCTGACACCGTCCGAGTCGCTGATGGCCCGCACCAGGCCTTCGCGCAGCTCTGGCAGCTCCCAACTTGACCTGTGGGGGGGCAACACGCAGTGACCGCGATCAGGTGAGTTCTTCCAGAATTTTTCTGGCTTTTTTTGTGATTCTAGGCAGAATTTGCAAGTGCAATTTGAGAATTTGATAAATGCCAGCCACAAAGCCCAAATGCTGTTTCCATAGCAACAGGGGGCAGGGTGCGACATGGCCTGGCATACATAAAAAAACAAAAACAAAAAAAAAAACATTTTGTTTTTCGGATTAAGATTTAAAAGTTGTGACTTGCTGCTAGGCAGAATCTAATTTTAAGTGAAGAATGTTGTGACTTTACCGGAGTAAAATAGGAAAATTACAAGGAAAAAAGGAAATTTATGTTTTTTTTGTTGTTTTTTTTTTTAATTTACAGCAAAAAAAAAAAAAGCAAAAGAAATCATTTGTATTACCATAAACCAGGAAAATTCCAATAAAAAACATTTCAGGTAAAAAAAAAAAAAGTTTGGCTTTACACGAATTAAACATCCTATCTTGAGTGTATGAATTAGCATTGATCTTTTAGATTAAGTTAAAAGGAGCATTTGTGCACCCAGCAGGTGAGACTCCCGCATTCAGACGCACGCCCACACTGTGTTCTTGTGACTTTGGCACCCAAGTAGTTGTGGGGGAGTAGGAAAAAAAGTAAATAAAAAAAATGATGCACTGTGAATCCTTGTTCCAAATTCCAATGCAACTGAGCTTCATTGGACTCTTAATTGTGCGGTGTGTAAGTGATTGTGGATTCTTGTTATTGTGTAGGTGCTTTACAACTGGCTAGACAACAGGAAGTGCCATGCTAGCATCACTATTAGTTGCATCAACCCACTGAATTATTTATTGTGTTGACGTGTCTGGGGCGCCCCTGTTGGCGGCTTCCAATTGATCCATTACGCTTAGTAAGATAGGTTACAGTAAACTGGAGCTGCATGGCTAGGCTGTTAATGAGAATATTTCATTGTCTTTTAAACTGCTTTTTTCTTTTTTCTTTTTGGCTGCAGGAAAAAGATGAGATGAAAAATATGTGACCTAAGTATTTGAAATTTAAAAAAAAAAATAGAAATTCATAGGTAAAAATATCAAAAGAAATATTTGGAAAGACAAATCTGAAGAAATTTACACAATACGACAAAAATATTGGTATTAAAACTGAGGGAAAATACAAAATAGAAATATTTGACAAAAAAGACACAAAAAACTGACCTCCCTCACCCAAAAAAATTAAAAACTAGAGGAAAACTACAATATTTTTAAATCGATATAAGGACAAAAATTACAAAATAAGACAACATATATGAAGAGAAAAAAACTAACAAAATTTGAAAACATATTGGAAAATGGAACAAAAAACCCCCCTCCAAAAAATATAAATACAAAATGTGACAAAGGGAAAAATAATACAAAATAGTAGAAAACCAATATATAAATACAGTATTGGGTAAATAAAAGAAACGACCATTCATTTCGTATAAATTTTGTATACGGTATGTTTTTTTTAATAGACACAAAATTTGATAAAAACAAGACAGGAAAAATACACATTTTTTTAAAATTGTAAAATACTAGAAAAAAAATATTAGAGAATGACAACATAGGATAATATATATGAAGGAAAAAATAATAGACGAAAAATACAAAAGGTGACAAAGTATTGTAATGTAAGTGTAGAATTAAGTTAGAGATTAAGTTAAAATGAAGAAAGGCACTCTTATTTTGCTAATTATTGTCTATTTACTTAAGTTTCTCATACAAGTATTTCCAGTAGTTAACCTGGGTCCCGACCTCCGTACAAACCCGGAACTCGGTGGTTAACCAAGGACCCCGTCCACCCCACTTACATTCCGACGTCCCCGTAGGTGTTGTAGAACTCCATGTGGGTGCACGCCTGGATCCAGCCCACCACCCAAGTCTCGTTGCGCGAGATGGGCGGCATGACGACCCGAGCCGACGCCTTGAAATAGGGCGTCCTGTAGCGCAGCACGATGGCCGAGTCCTCCTCCACGGCCGTGGGGCGGTGGTCGATGGTGGCCGCCAGCTCGCACACCACCACGTTCTCCCTGCGGATGCGCGACTTGTTGCAGGCGATGCTCTGGATGCAGCCCATGGCGACCAGCCACTGCCGCCGGGACCACCGCCACCAGATCCGGGCAGCGCTCACCGCGAGGGATGCCTTTTCGGAGATCGACGCGCTTGCTCCTCTCCTGCCCGGGGCTTCATCCTCCTCCCCCGGACTGGCATGTCACAGGATGCCGGAGGTCGGCCGTCGGGCATTGGATGCTGCGGCACGTAGCCGGCGCCGACCGAACCCCGGCCGCGTACGGCGGTCAGTCCACCGGCATCTCACTTGTCGCTGTTCAGCTCGGCGTGGTGCTGAATTGGACGCGACGCGATACGCGGGGGGTGCCCCGGATGCAGACGAGGAGCTTTAACCGACACCACCTCTCCACCAACGCCAAGCAATGTATGACATCATCAACTGTACAAATACAGTACTTCTGCAGACATGATTGTGTTTCAACTTTAACCCCTGATTCTTTCCGCGTTTGTTTTTTAATGTTCAGAATGGTATAATACTGTATATATACGAAGTTAACATATTGCAAACATGCAATATATTTAAATATACTAGTTAATCTAGTTAAGTAGTTAACGTAAATATTTTATTTTGAAGCCCACTCATATTAACGTTAGCATGACGTTTTTCAATGTAACGCAGACATTTGCGTCGCCTGAAACAAAGACAAAACAAGGTGCATTTTAAGAATAATGATTGTGTCCTTTTTATAAGCTCGCGTATGAGTATTTCCAACGAGTTATGGGAGGGGGTGTAAATAAAAGGGAGTTTCCTCGTTAGCTGGGTCTTTTATTTTGAAAATCAATCCAACTGACATTGGCATGACATCATTTCCGCAAAGAAACGCGCTCATGCCGCCAAGTCTCGCCTGAAACGGGAAAGAAAGCGTTCATATTGACTAATAATTTGCTAAACTTAAGTATTTCTGAAGCGTTATGTGATTAAATACAAGGATGTCAGATTGTCTTTTATTTCGAGGGCCACTCAAGCTAAAACAGGAGCGACGTCATTTCCACGCGGAAATGTGCCTCCGCCTTGTCGAATGACTCGACTCAAAACAAAACAACGTAATTGTCAGCGTTTAGCTTTAGAATTATTGAACTTAATTGGTTCAAATGGTAAGTATTTTGTATTGTTATCTGAAGATAATTTTAAAACGATGCAAGTGTGCAGCTACGCTAATTCTATACTTTTCTGGTGAGTTTATGATGCTAGCTCTATTTTATTTCTTTCTTGATTTCTTTCAAACTGACTCACACCTATACTTGAGAAGAAGTACACACACCTGTATGAAAAAAAGACTGGTAAAAGTTGAAGTACTGGTTTAACTAAGCGTAAAAACAAAAAACAAATAAAGTACAGACTCTGCAATGTACTCCAGCACACAAGTAAAAAACAACAATACAAAAACGTAACATAAGATACCTGAACAATCTTTTTCAGTGGAGTATTGAAGTATTTGTGCTTTTCTTACCACCAGTGCCTATATTTATTTTTTTAATAACATTGAGGTGTTTTCTTGTAGGTTTCTACTGATTTCAAAGCGCCGATCCAAAGGTTTTACCAGCTGCAGTCAGAGCGTCTGGAGACCTATCGACTCTTTGAGGAGTATGTTTGTGTGTAGCTACTGCTTCTATTGACATTATAGCGTGGCCTGTGTGGTAGGGCATTAGGAACTGTTCCACATAGCAGTCATATACAGGTTATAGGTGACGTTAATGATTTAGCTTGGTCTCGTTTTTTAATCTCACAAAAGCCTGGCATTTGAGCAGGGTATGGAAACTTTTTATATCCACTCTATAGTATTTACCTTTTGTGATTTATTTATTTTTTTCCCAATGTAAAATGTGTTCCTTGGCTCATTAAAGGTTAGGAAAGCCTAAAGTAGAAGAGCATTTAATTGTTCTGCCTGTCACTTAATGTCACTGGTATAGACAGGTGAACAAAAATACATTATTTGTTGTCAACAAATCCAACCCAATGAAGTGAAACTGTATCACTTCTGTGTTTGCAGAGGGCACAAGGCCTACCTGAGGACGGGCCCCCACTATGATTTTGAGCACTACAAGCAGCTGGTGCACCAGATCACGCTGGCCTTCAGCGGCATCTCCAAGGAGGTTCTGGAGATCAAGGACAAGTTCCAGGTCCTCTTGGACCGGACCGACCTCTCGGATCACATCGACAAGCTACAGTGCAAAGAGAAGCACAAGCTCCAACTGGTAATTCAAAGCCTTTTTTGACCAAGGTTTAAAAAAAAGAAAATGAAGAAACATTTTTGTTAATGAAATAACTAAAAGTAATAAAAACGAAACTAAAAAGAAGCATTTTCGGAAAAATAAAAAATAACAAACCTGCTCTAACAACAAAACAAATGAAAACTCACGAAATTTAAATTTTAAAAAAGTATAAATGAAATAAATACAATATAATAAAAAATTCCAAACAATTATAGCCGTGTGCCTGGGAGTGAACAACAAATTTGCTACAACATATTTAACAAAACACAACACATTTTTGCTAGTGCTCATAGTAATTTTAGTAAATTTTTCAGAATCACCACAAGAGGGCATAACTTTTCAAAATACACTACTCAATACAGAGCTACATCCACAAAGAAATACAACTTCTTCCCACTGATGGCTATTATTGTAATTTGTATGCAAACAAAACGGTGATTGGGTACTGTCTCACTTCTTCCAATCTAGTTATACAGTTTTTCTTCCCTTAAATTAGGAGTTTCTTTTGTTCATAAAATGTGTAATTTAGCTAAGTACAACCAATGTATCATCATAGAGAGGAATCGTGACTTCAGACAACTTAACATTAACATTAATTGCAGTGTAAAATCATGCACGGTTGTGACATTAACACTGTCCTTAACTCATTCACTGCCAGACATATTTTAACCTAATGTTTGAAAAAAACGATACTGTATTTTCCGGACTATAACCCGCACCTTTATATAAATTGCATCCATTCTATTTTTTTTTTTTTTTCAAACAATGAAAAAATAAGTTGCTTGGATTGAGTGGCTGGACTGTGAAAAGACAAATAAATATGCCAATGGCAGTGAATGAGTTGAATACACTTATTTAAATTGAGAAGCTCTTGTTAAATAATAATTGAATTCGTATGTATTACACAAAAGTTAATAAAAGAAAAAAAGTTGTACCTATGTTGCAGTAGCTTACAACAATATCACACATATTTTTCGGACTCGAACCTCGACAGACTGAAGTTTCATTGTGTTTTTCGCTCAGACAGCTCAGCTGCAGCTGGCCCAGCAGCGGGCTCAGGACCACCCGGAAGACCAGGGCGCCTGTCAGGAGAAAATCCAGCATCTTAAACACGAGTAAGCTTGGTCGCTGTCGTCACGGTTACGGCGCAACTCACTAATCATACAGGCCCGGTGTGAGGTTCTTGTGTGCTTGGAATGTTCAGGATCATCAAGACCCAAGAGGCGCTCAGCGAGATCATGCAGGACTTCAAGTACGACTCGGAAGAGAGTGATTGACAGGCGGTCCGATGTCAATGAGAATATGTCAAGGAGAATATCAATCTATTTTGCTTAATGAGATAATTCAATAGAATGGAACAAATTCAACAATTGAATGGACATTGTGCTGCTCTTTCTGGTGCACACGCCTTGGCCTCTGCGGGGCAGTATAATCCTGTCATACACGGAGATATTAGCCACTCTTTGCAGGGGATAAAGAATGCATGCCTGTGCGTATTGTTATCTGTTTACATCTGTCGCGCCGTGGTATGTGTTCAAATATCTGTTGCTTCAACGGTGATGGCACCGCGACACTGATGCTATTCTTTAGCTCTCCAATGGCGGTTCCAATCATGTGTAAGGATAAAGACAAATGGACTTTCCTAAAGGGACAGCTAGCCCAGAAAAAAAAGAAAAAAAATCAGTATATATGCGAATTTGTGGGTGCTGAAACTGCGAAGATGAATTGACTTTAACCAGTATTGTACTACTGTACTTATTTGATGTTTTTTCAATAATTAAAAACAAAATTGTATTTTTTTTCTTTCTTTGTTTTCTTTAGGGGGGTGGGCAAACCCCAGTTTTTCATAGAAAATGTATGTTGGAGGTTGTTTTTCTCTGTAGAATTTTGGGCATTTACCAAAAAAACCCCAACATTTTTTTTCTTCTTTCCCATTGCATTTCACTGTCTGTCATTAATACGCAGCTTTCTTTTATAGTTGCGGGCCAGCCTGGTCGCTATCCCCTGTAAATAACAGGGTTCCACTATATAGTTTTAAGTTGTAATTTAACCACTCACCACTAGGTGGAAGCCATGTCTTAGTTGCGCAACATGAGTAGGCTTCACAATTTTTGTGGATATGCATGACACGCATGATTCCTCAATACTATTAAAATTTTGAGTGTCTCGATTTTTGTGGAGAAAAAATCTACAAAATGAATTCTCACGTTAGTTTCATTCCATCCTTGAATGGTAATTGGTATGCAAGAAAGACCTTATAACTGGGGGAAAAAATACAGTTTGGGGTTATTTTGTTGTTTGCTTCGAAACCTTTGTTGTTGGGTTGGGAAAGTGGATCTTTTATACATATTTTGTGGATATTGAAAATAGCATTTTGTCATCCATCTGGTTCGGAAGTGCGTGGTCCTACGTGGCCCCCACAGTATCACTGCTGACAAATCGTGGTATCCTCCGGCACTGAAGTTTCCCATCCCCGTAAAATTTCGACTGTCCCAGAGGGGGGCGTCCATGCGCAACAGGTTGCTTTGGAAACTCCGAGCTGCGCGTGAAGGCGTCGCTCGTGAAGACGGAAGCGAACACCTCCCGTGAAGGCATCACGCGTGTCTTCTGTGCTCTCCCAGCACTCATTTCCCAATCGGGGACTTGAGAGCAGCAACCGCGATCATGTTTGTGCAAAAAGTGTGGCTGTACCTTTACACGGGCTCCATGTTGCTCATCGTAATCTGCGTGAACGTCGTCCTTCGCGCCGTGCACATGTTTTCACCAGCATTGGCCAAAAAGATGATCTTGAAAATGAACGAACGGACCACGATGAACAAGAATCCCAGTTTCACCTACGACGACTGGGGGCCCACCTTCCTCACCTACACGTTCGTCAAAACCGCTTCGGAGCACATGTGGTCGTCCCTGGGCCAGAAGGCTTTCGTGGGGGAGCCAGCCCCGGACTCGCCCGTGGTCACCATGGACAAGCGCCAGAGCAGCATCTGCAACTTCCTCAACGGTGCGTTCGACTTTGTGCAGTTAAAAAACAATACCCCCAAAACATGGAACAGTTTTATATATACATATATATGTATATATATATATATATATTTCCCTAAAATGTATTGAAACAAATGACATATTCTTTATTATAGGTGGGGAAAAACTATAAATAATATTCGTACTGTTCTGGTGACGTCAACAACAAACCACCAGTCAAGCCTGGTAAATAAAATAAAAAAGAAACCCCCATTAGTCTTGTCTTGTTTATAGGATGGTTTTGTTAGGACTTAACTGATCCTAAAACGTGAGTGATAAAGTCATTCCTAACCCCTTTGTTACTTTTCACTCATTCTAAAAATATATTAACAATAAAATTCCCAAACAAATTTGATTACGTGCTCCTACGTCTTCAAATGTATTATTTTGGGATTTTATTGTTCATATTCAATTGAGTTATAATGGATTTACCAGTGATTTTATATAAAGTGATACATATAAAGATGTGAAATTGTTTTTTTGTTAACTAAGTTTATTTGAATAAAAACGTTTTAAAAATGCACTTTATAGATTTGTAATGGATTTGCCAATGATTTTGCTAAATTAACAATGCATACATGCATGTTTTTCCGTTTAAAATATTTTTCATAATTATAATGAATTTCCAATGTTTTAGTTGCATACATAAATGTAAAAGTGTTTATTTTATTGACATATTTTATTTTTATGTTAAAAAAAATGATTTGAAATGAGCACAATTCAAAAAAAAAAAAAAATTTTTGGTGTTCATAATGAATTGAACTGTCATGAATTCACCAAAGATTAAATTAAATTGGAAATTTTCTTTTTTGTTTTTACCATTTTGGAATTTACATAAAAGTTTAGTTTAATAAAACAATTGTTTTTTTTTACAATATAGTTAAATATATCAATTCTGTCATCATAATTGATTTAATTATCGTCATTTGAACAAGCATTTTATCAATTAGTGGAAATGTTTATTTTACCTTTTTTAATTTAATGTAAAAATATGTCATTTTAATGAAATGATCCATGGACATTTTGAAGTTGTAGTATACGCAATTTATTGATAACTCGACTCGACTTTATTTATCGAGCACTATAAAAGCAGCCATAACTGCATAGTGTGCTGTACATAAAGTAAAAATTAGACCTTTAAAAACAGACTGTTAAATACATCACAACTATTTCAAATATGGTAATAATCACTGATCTTAATCAAAAAAATCATTTTACTTTAAGGAAATATTAATAATGAATTCTCCATCCATGACTAAGAGCTGCATGTGAATCCATGTTGTGCATGCAGGCTCGAGACCTCTGGTGTTGAATTTTGGAAGTTGCACCTGACCACCGTTCATGTTCAAGCTGGACCTGTTCAAGCAGCTCGTCCGGGACTTTGGCGACGTGGCCGACTTCCTTGTCGTCTATATCGAGGAGGCGCACTCAACCGGTAGGCACATTCAACCAAAGCATTCAAAATCATCTCAAAACGTTTTCCACCGTTAAACTCATTCACTGCCAACGACGGCTGTAGACGTCAAAGACCCATTTATACTGGGCTGCCAGTGAATACGTTCAAATGAACTGAAATGCCATGAATTCATTCCGGGCCCCCAAAACTACTCAAGTCTTTTTAATCAGGAAATGAGTACTGTACTGTATAAAACAATGTAAAACAGCAGTATGAAGAGGGATGGGCTGCGACAAAGACCATCACTGGCTGGACTCCTAAAAGCGATGGGGAGGGGAGAGTGAACGAGCTTAACCAGTTTTTCAACAGGTTCAGTAATATTCATTTGCACCACTGAATACAGTCAATTTCCTTCCATAATTTCGGACACAGAATTGTGCTGAGTCAATCACGTTGCCCTTCCGTGGTTGCCTCAGGGTGCACTGTTACCAGGCACAGTTCCGCCTACCCAGCCCGCAAAAATTTCAGTGGGGCCAACACAATGAAGAGACCTAGCGGCCACGAGATGCCCATATATCGTTAATTAACCAATCAGAGGAAAGCTGTTTTCCAGAGACCTGGTCGGAGCAAAGCTCATTCACATATTGAGTATTAATGAGATAACGCACCTTTGAAAATCACGATTAATTCTGACCAATGAAAATTTCCAACTCAAATGATGTTGCAAACTTGATAAGCGAATATCAAAGATTATTAAATATATATATATTGAATGATAGAAGGGGAGGAGTGGGTGATAGCACACTTTTAGTCTAATGGTTAGCAGAGCTGGGCATTTTTACAAAAACATTTGCGGTCCATTTATCACCTTCCGGTGAGTCGGGGTACCCTTGCGCCGTCCGTTTATCCGCCATTTTTTCCGGCCGGAAAAACTAGTACCGGCCTATGGGCCGGTCCCGCCTGTGATTGAGTTATCGCTCTTTACACACTGAGCAGGTCAAGAACCACACTCCTCATTGATTTTGTTTTTAAGTGAGACAACCAACTGAACCCTACATGAGCCAGCACTCAGCGACGTAGGAAAGGAGTAACTCCATTTAAGGAAATAAAGCTCAAACAGAACCCGCAAGCTCTGTGAGGCGCCAGTTTGCTTTGAAAAACTATTTCAAACGTTTATATGGTTTCGCTATGTTATGGGTTTTCAACTGTTGTGGGTTGTATTTAATGTACTACTGTATTTGTTCCAGATGGTTGGGCCTTCACTAATAATCTGCAAGTGAGCAAGCACCAGAGCCTGGACGACAGGCTCGCTGCGGCGCAGATCCTCATTAAGGAGGATCCACTTTGCCCCGTGGTGGTGGACCAAATGAGCAACACGGCCTCCATGGAGTACGGCGCGCTGCCGGAGAGGCTCTACGTGCTGCACAAAGGCAAAGTCCTCTACAAGGTGAGCCCTCATCCGAACGCAACACTCCCAATGTCTGTCGTATCTACGTGGCGAGTGCACATGCGCGGAAGCTACGTACGCCGTTCATTCGAGCGGACGCCTGGAAGTAGTTATGGGAATGTTTGGCCGCCGTCCTAGCGACGAGAATATTTGGCTAACACCTCGCTGTTGGCCAGCTAACGCCGCGGTAGCGACAAGTGAAATTGAGTTTGTAAATTTGGACGCCAAACCTGAGAGATGAACTATCTTAGCGTTAGCTATGGTGAGGCGAGTAGCAACGTAGATGGATTAAAATTGTCCCTTTGACACTTTAAAGTGGGAATTTCAACCCAAACATATTTTTTTCAGGAATATGTTCTATGCAGGCCCGCTCGTTGAAACACAGCATTTGGATTAATATTGCGTTTGTGGAATATGAGAAATGCACCCGTTTTAGCTAGCTCAGGGGGCAGCCATTTTGTCACTTCTGCCGACTGAAAATGACATCACAATTGCTCAGGGCTCGGATAACAACAAATCATGGCTCAAGCTTCAAAAAACAGGTGAGCTGTGATTGGTCGTTACCTGAGCCCTGGGCAACTGTGATGTCATTTTCAGTTGACAGAAGTGACAAAATGGCCGCCCCCAGAGATGGCTAAAAACGTGTAGATTAACTATTATTCCCAAAAAGAAATTTTTATCATTTTTTATCGCCTTGTTTCAACTAGTGGGCCTGCATAGAACATATTCTTGAAAAATATGTTTGGGTTGCCTTCCCCTTTAAGTCCCTTTAGATGAATTATCTTAGCGCTAGCTATGATGAGGCGAGTAGCAACGTAGATGGATTAAAATTTGGGCTGTCAAAATTAAGTTATATTAAGCCCCTTTAAACGCATGATTAACGCACACCTTACACCTGCCCTATCTGTACTTTGGAAATATGTATAATGAATTTATTACAGAATCCCTCCACATTACCGTGTCGTCCTGATTTCAAGTGTTTGCCTATAGAAGAAGCAGCGCTTCGCTGTTCCATTCGCAGCCTCCCTCCTCCATGCAAATGTCGTGATTAGAAACCCGGCCAAGAGGGTGTTGACGTACCTCGGCGCACGCAATCGCGTGTCTAGGAGCCTTGAAAGCACCACAGATAGCTTTGGAATTCTTTGGCTCGGCCCCAGGCCGACACGAGCCGTGCCAAAAGAATGTGTAACTCCTGTATTGTTTTTACAGGAAACACACTCATGTCTTTTCTGTTCTTCTACGTGGCAAAAACTGGACAAACAAGGCATCAAACGAGGAATATATTACTTCATGAAGGCAAAACGATCCCACAATAGAAGAGGAAAATCTGATTTGGCGAGTGAACAGCATTTTTTTAAAAAACACAACAAAGCTTGTGTATTTATGCTAGGTGAATTCTACATAGCGTTGCAAAACTTGTCACAGCAATTAACAGGTATTAATTGGAATGAAAATATTAATTTATTCTATGATTATATGAATTATTGTTTTATGCAGGCCCACTAGCTGAAACAAGGCATTCTGATAAATATCGCTTTTGTGAAATTAGACTGAATCCACCTTTTTTTAGCCATCTCTGGGGGCGGCCATTTTGTCACCTCTGTCGACTGAAAATGACATCACAGTTGCTCAGGGCTCAGATAACAAACAATCACAGCTTGTTTCAACTAGTGAGCCTGCATAAAACATATTCTTGAAAAATAAATGTTTGGGTTGACTTCCTTTTTAAAAAATTATAAAAATCCATTTACACTGGTGCATTGTAGACAGCAGCTGCTCTAACAAAAAGGTATTTCAAAAATATGTGAAAAGTGAGCTTCAACTCCTCAGAATCATTGTATCATATATTTTCAAATCATCCCAGTGGGCGGACCAGCAATCGGTGTAGTCTTGAAGTTGACTGTGACCACCCCCAAGGCAGTGCAGCCCTCCCTCTGGCAGATCCGCCGGCCTGTGCCAATCAACATTGGGTCTAACCCGCCTCCGGAGGCGCAGGATTTACGCCAGTCACATTGCTTGTGATGGATCGGTGATTACACAAGCGATAATAAATAGACAAGAATAAGAGTAGTTTCTTCACTCACACAAAAACTCGAGTAAGAATAGAAGGTTTGTTACTTTTAAAAGTACTCTAAAAAGGACAATTCTTCCGAAGGTTACTAGTAATAGTAATGGAGTCAATGTAGCGCAGTGCTGCTAAGCTGTGATGAGCGTTGACAAAGATGTTCTTGTAATGTTTGTGTGTGTGTTGCAGGGGAGCATGGGGCCGTCTGGCTACCAACCGCAGGAAGTGCGCTCAGTCCTGGAGAAGATCAAGTAGGAGGGAAGACGTGTCTCTGCCAAGAAGACTCCCTTTCCATTCCAGCGTTACTAATACTTACTAAACACCACTTACTCATTGGGATCTTTTTTGGTCTTCCACCAGCCAATGTGCTGCCCCAGGCAACACCCCCCCCCCCCCCCCGCCACACACACACACACACACACACGTGATGTCTGAACTAATCTCAGCCTGTCTGTGTTTCTTGATGACGGCTACAGATCAAACCTTTCGGACTCTGTACCCTGATAAAAGTGAAACATCGACTTTGAGATCAACTCTCAGCTATGACCAAGTGATACATTAGATTGACAGTGCTTGATAAATTTATTAGATCACCTGAAATGAATACCATAGTACCAAAGTGATTTTTTTTTAAAGTCTCTGAAATGGGTTTTCTTAAACTATAATATTATGATATTATGATAATGATAATGTATCTAAATACTGTATGTGGTATATTCTTGCAGATGTGTCAGAGGTAGGCAGAAGCTTACTCTGTTTGTTGTATTGGTGCGCCCATCCATATATCCATAATACATTTTATTGTTTCCAAATGATGTGACATAATTTATTGCCAATTAGTTTGCAGACTCTCAAGTTAAAGCAAAAAACACGTCAAACACGTTTGATGCTCATTTCAAGGATTCTCCATCAAGAAAGGGGGGAAAGTGATTAACAGGTATTAATTGGAATAAAAATATTAATTTATTCTATGATTATATGAATTATTGTTTTATGCAGGCCCACTAGCTGAAACAACTCATTCTGATAAATATCGCTTTATATCGCAGCAGCTGCCATTCATTGCTGGAATGATTTTCCATACAATTTCTAACTGCTAGGGATGTAACGATTAATCGAAAATCTATTAAAAGTTGAGTCAAACCGATTAATCAAATCATTTATTTGAATCGAGAGGAATCAAAGTTGGACATCTCACCACTCACAAGCCCTATACACTAACACCTAACAAAAGACAACGCACCTAAATTATTAGTATATACTAATTTAGAATCCCCCCCCCAAAAAAAAAAAATTCCACTCCAGATGCATACCACATTTTGAATGTGTAGAACAAATTATGTGCTTGCGCCAAACATCATTATGAATTGCGTTTGTGGATGGCTGCATCACCACACTAGCGCACAGAGACAAGCGTGGGAGTGATTTTTTTTTTTAGAATCAAATTGAATCGAAAATCGGGAACTGAAAATCGAATCGGGGCTTCAGTGAATCGTTACACTAACTACTCTTACTATTTTTGAGTAAAGTACATTATTATGTCTTGATGATGTCAAACTATCGTTATTGACAAGGATTACCGAAAAAAACAAAACAAAAAACATGTTATAATGGTTGAAATGATCTTAAATGTAGGTATAATTTAGGTCAATTCAGTTTGAAAATCCATCATGCCTGATAAAATTCCTTGATGAGCAGTGGTCTAATAAAGTTGTGAAGCACTGTACATGTAAATTGAGTTCATTGTTTGAAACGTTTCAGTCATGACTTCAATCACCATCAAAACAAAGGACGTGCCAAATCATTTCACACTTGGCCGCTTTTTACATGACGATTACAGTGCAAAGCTCCGCTAGCTGTAATTTGAAGGCTTCAAAGTTGTCCCCTCTGTGACCGATGTTGGCCACCCTTTGTCTCATACGTCTTGGATTACCGTCTCACAAATAAAGGATTTGGTTTCCAGTTTAACTTGGGGCTCCATTTTGTTAATAATTACGTCACTTCCGGTGACGGAAGTTCCGTCACTTCCGTCATTATGTCACTTCCGGTGACGGAACTGACGTCACTTCCGTCATTACGTCACTTCCGTCATTACGTCACTTCCGGTGACGGAACTGACGTCACTTCCGGTGACGGAACTGACGTTGCTTCCGTCCTTACGTCACTTCCGGTGGCGGAACTGACGTCACTTCCGTCATTACGTCACTTCCGGTGACGGAAGTCCCGAAATTCCGTCACTTCCGGTGGCGGAAGTTCTTCCATTCCGTCACTTCCGGTGGCGGAAGTTCCGCCATTCCGTCATTTCCGGTGACGGAAGTTCCGGCACTTCCGTCATTTTGTGACTTTCGGTGACGGAAGTTCCGTCAATCCGTCACTTTTGGTGACGGAAGTTCCGTCCTTTCGTCACTTCTGGTGACGGAACCCAAGAACTTGCGTATAAAAGCCCAATTTTTAATCTTTTTTTTTTTCTCCGAATAATCCAAAAGGGATTTGTAGCATTTTGGAGAGGAGCTAAAAGATGGATCACAGGAGTCTTTGAAATTTGACGCTCATCCCTGAGCTAATACGGCTTATAATAAGCCTTTTGGGACTAGCCTGATTGTATTAGTCCCAACAATAGAATTGTTCTTTGAGAAAAAAAATATTCATGACTAGAAACAATTTTTAAAAAGTAACGTTAATGCTAATAATTTGCCTTGTCACTTATGACGTCCACTGTAACCGGTGAGAAGGCGACAAGTTGAAGCTCACCTATGCGGCGCCAACTACCTCGCTGGGTCGACAGGTTCATCAAGTTTGAAGTCTATTCATTGTGGCTGGCAAATTTCTGAGTAATTAAGTACAAGAGTAGAGTCATTTTTTACTCTACTTTAACATTTAGGCATTGTTTATAATTTGATTACTCGGATTATGAATCTATTGTTGGCCTAAGTCACGATGGATTTGTAACATATTTACATGGGAAACAAATAGTATGTAAAGGTTAAGTAGAGACTGTGAGTCCTTTCCACCTGTGCCCAAGGTTAATCGGAGCAACTGTTCGATAGTGGAAAATCCCCGTTTTTCCAACAGCAGCGTTTGACAGTAAAGTACAGAGCGACGTGGTGTTCTCCAGCCTTTGTTTACTGTCTGGAAACAATCTGATCTGTGTACCATATGGGTCATGCAGTTTGAAGAATGTGATGCAATCTGAGTCCCACATCTCCTATACAGTTTTTTTATGGTGTCTCCAAATGCTTTTTTATTCTTTTTTTTGGGGGCCTCTTGGTAATAAAAGCTACTGAAATAAAAACAAAGTTAAAACAAAAAAAAAACTAACATTACTATTTGCCTTTTAGAAAAAAAGTATACAAGTATGCATACAAAAGTATGCCAGATAATGGATTTTTGGTGTTTTCCATTTTTTCCGGGATTCTTTTTTTCCCCACATTTACCACTGTTCTTTGGAGGGAACATATAAATGAATGCTTTTTGTAATAAAATGTTTAGCAATAGGCTACCGTCTTATTTTTTCATAGTGCGCGTAGAAATTAAAAAGATGGAGGGCACAAGATATGAGTGGTTTCGCAAGAGACACAATATAAAATAAAGCTGAATTATTTACATTGTATCTGTTGAAAGATGGTTTGTCTGTATTTTCTTTGTATAACTGGCGTTTCCAGTGTTTTAGATGCATGTGTTTGTGTGTGTGCACGCATGTAAATTTTATTCAATATAAAAATGGATGTTGATCCTTGATAACATCTTTCCAAGTTTTTGTTTTGCGGACCCCCTGTGATAGCCTTGAAAGTGAAAGTCTAACCCCGCCTCTGGTATACATTAGCGATAGGCCGAAACCAATTATTAGTAGTCAAGGGGGCCAATAACCGATATTTGGAGCCGATATTCATTATCAGTAAAAAGGAAAATATTGGCATCAAAATCGTAAGAAAAATTTACTTTTAACTGTGTTGCAACGTCTTTAAGCATGTTTATTGAACAATGTTACAGGTTTGCATAATGTTGATTTAAAAAAAATATATTATTACAAGAATTCCTGGGCAATATAAATCTCTATTATAAAATTCGAACAAAAGCATGTCTTAAAAAGTCAAATAAAAACTTAAACAATAGCTCCGTGTAGTTTTCTACAGTAAATGAAGTTCCCCAAAATCTCAAAATGACAGAAATGGTCAACTTTCACATATCGTTCTTTTGATTCCCACAGTTTTAAATTGATTTATTATCGGCCAGCACAGCTTTAAAAAAAGGCCGATGCCGATATTTGTCAAAAAGCCAAATATTGGTGCCGATAATCGGCCTATCCCTAGTGTACGTGGAAAAAATGATGTAGCTGTCAAGCAGAAATGTTGCTAATCCCGCATCGCTTCTGAATCCTCTCAGCGGCCTGAGTTCCCTTTGCTAGTCTGAAACTTGGAGTATGGAACATATACCACTTTATGTGCCCTGCGACTGGGTGGCGATCAGTCCAGGGTGTACTGCGCCTCTCACCAAAAATCAGCTGGGATAGATTCCAACTCAGCCCGAGGACATGCGAATAATTGTGTATTTCATGTAAAACACACCCGAAAACGTTTAGGTCTCTTTTGTGTTTTATTGCTGTCCCACCCACCCTGTGTTGTGGCTTCCTTTTGTGTTCATCCCAAATATCAAGCATTGATTTTGCCAATTTGCCACAACATGAGTGGAAGTCATGGTGGGAGCCACAAAGGACGCTCTGTGCTGGGACAGAAAACGGGGGCAACAGAAGCTATTATTACTCAGGGTATAATTCGGATGAGGTAGTGAACAGAGGTCCGTTTGTGATGCCGGCGCATACATTCAGCGGGCTCTTGTTTCACAGGAAGTTTGGCTGCCGCCCAGCCAGGTCACTTCCTGTGGAGGCGGGCCAGCCGCTCGGCCCGCTTCGCCACCATTGTTGGACTTGTTGGCGCCGATCTTGAACATGTCCTCTGTTTTTGTCTCCATATGCCAGCAAGTTCAACTTCTTAGGTAACATAAACAGGCTTTCTACATGCCTGTGGTTCTCAGTGTGGTATATAGACTCCCTCTAGTGGTAGCAGAAAGAATTACTGCCTAAGTAGAGTTCAGTTGTGTTTAACTTGAATATTTTAGCATTTAATCTTTCGGAATTGTTCTGAAACAGCCATCTAAATAGCGCAGTAATTGTTTTTTTTTTAATTAGATGTTTTTTTAAGTAAATACAATATCATTTTTAATTAGACAAAATATTAAATGTATATTTAGCTTAAAATGTTACAAGAAACACCTTTTTAACTTGTGTACTATTTTCTTAAAAAAGGTTAAATCCTTCAATAGTTCCTGGATTTGACTGTGTAAAAAAAAAAAATGTAGACATCACTGATTTAAGTCTAAAAGCTCAACTGCGCTTAGCTTTCTTTTTTTAGAATGACAAAAAGGAAAACAAATGACTATACCATCAAACCAGAATTTGCAACTCACAGTGACATTGAGGGTTACCGGTGAAATATAAGCAGTACAATTCATGACAGAGTCCTCACAAAATGTTTGGGACAGTGTGACCTGGGGTGAATAATAAGTGAACATAGATGCCTACTTGTATGCCTTTCTGTGACTCTTCCAGTCTCTCTGAATATTCACCCAAAGGCAAACAGGTGGACTTTCTAAATTTTGATGGATAAAACACCTGTTTTGCTGAATTTTCCGTTAGTAAGAAATATCTTACGATGACTTGAGTTAATTCACTCTTCTTATTAGAAAGATTAATCAAATTAAAGAAAGTGTGTGTCGGGGGGGGGGGGGGGTATACAGCACGATGAAAAGTAGAGACGAATCATGCTAATGATTTGTATTAAAGCCACATTTTATTCCATGCCTCAGTTGAATGATAATGTCTGTTAACTGTCTAATAAATAGCAATAGTGTCCGCGACGTCCATATGTTCCCAGTGAGTGGAAAAATTCTAAATATAATAATAAAAAAGATAAAAACAGACACTAGAAGTTAAGTTATTGTAAAATTATATTAACAATCTTTCCTCAATTTTGAAATAAAGAAAAATAGAAGCAAATAAAAGACAACATAGGACAGACATGTAATGTTCACAGGAGAGGAAAAAAAACCAAAAACGAACCCCCCAAAAAATCCAACACATTTACAAGAATGCTGTTGCCGCTGCTAAGTTTGTGACGGCGTCGACTAACTTGGGACGACTGGGACAATATAATGAGTCCAAGATTGTATCAAAGTCTTACGTTATAAAATGTAGGGGCGGGCAAAACAAAAGTGAAGCCATTTCAAGAAGACCACAGAAAAAAAAAAGCTTCAAAGCAAGAGTCCACTTGGGGCAGCACTAAGTTGTAAGTTTTACACTACTAGAGTGTCTATTGACAGCTTATCGAACATGTATTCCGTGCCCTTGATATCCAACCTAAGTTCCAAGTACTAGTACACTCTTTAAACGTACTAGTTAGACAATTCAGCACACTAGTATAACACGTCTTACCATTCATCTTTTTTTCCACTACAATTAAATTCCTAGTACAGTACTGTGCTACACTAGTAACACAATTGCCACCCACTTGAAGCCAAGCCGGCTGGACCCTACGAGTAGCAACTGCTAACTAGTTACTAGTAACTACTTATTTTGCCTCACTAGTAACATAAGAGCAGAAACAAATGACAATAGTGGAAAGTCAGTAGTGGCAAAAAAAAAATACTAGTACAACATAGTTCTAACAGGGAACCAAGCTGTTCTACTGGTGCACACATTTTTAAAAGCTTTGTTCTCACTAGTAGGATTACTACAAGTTACTAGTAGTCAGGCAAAACTGCACTTAGTGATTACTGGAAATTGCAGTGATTTTCAAAGTGTTGTGTATTTGTTTCCCACCCCGTTAAATCGTCGCTGAACATCATCATTAATAATAACCATTTTAGGTCATTCCGGCATTTTTTCAGTTTCAGAAGTGCGCATGAAACTGGTAGCCCTTCGCATTAATCTGTACCCAAGAAGTAGCTCTGATTCCCCCCCAAAATTGGGAACCTGATCCAGCACTTTACTACTACTTCACTAGTTGTGCACAAATGTTTTGACCTCACAAGTAACACGTAGTTGTCCTACTAGCATGCCAAAGTTCCCCTTGTAGTGTGCAGCAATGTAGTGGAACAAACATTAGCAGTAAGGCACGGTCGTTGTACTAGTGCTGTAAATAAACTTAAGATGGATATTAAGAATAGGGAATAAATGGGCAAATGGCTTCCCATAAGCGTCTGTGTTTATTCATTGGGCCCACGTCTGGTAGCCAGACGGACTTACTGGGAAAGGTAAAAGCAGTCAAAAACTAAACAAAACAAAAACAAAACTAAAATTATACAACAATATTCGGCAGGTTTTTTTTTTTTCGCCAGTTGAGAGGGAGCATCTGCTTCCATTATAAATTCTGACCAGGCTTGTGTCAAAAATCCATGGAACCCACAATGAGCTCAGACTACAGTGTTCCCCCACCAACCGATATCGAAACTCTGTGGAAATTACCTTATGATGCCTTAAAGTGGCAGCAAAGCAATGTTTTTTTTTTTTTTTATTTAAGCCTGACTAATAGACCCTCCCTCTTACTTCAACATTGTTTCTTAGTACCAAGATGGCGCCAAAGCACTACTTATATTCAACAAGGCTTTGGACTGAGTCATGAAAGCTCCCCACCTTTACTTCAACAGTTCCTTGGCACCAAGATGGAGCAAAATAGCACTACCGGTACTTTTTATATGGCAAATCGGCCGATATAAGCTAAAAAAAAAAATAATAATAATGTTTGCCAAAGTTTCTCTGTTGTGCTGTTAAGTACTAAAGGAAAAAGTCTGTAAAACTGTTCTGCCTGTAATTTATATCTTTATTGTTGGAAGCGTTAAGATGTTATCTTATTCTTTATATACGGTTTTTTTTTTGGGGGGGGGGTTATAATAAATTGGCCATTTAATCGGCCATGGGAACCTTACTCCGCCCAATGTTGAAATTGGCATTTGCCTAAAAAGGAAAAAAATAAAAATAAAAAATAAAAACAATCCACATTGGTCAGACCCGGGTAGGTTCCTAAATATGTGGGGGAACACTGTAAATGAAAACGTCCATCGGTAAGTGTTCCGAGCAAGTGTGGCGGCGAGGTGGGCACGTATGGCGAGCAGCAAAAAAAAAAAAAAAAAAATAATAATAATAATAAAAACATTGCTGGGAAGGAAAAGCTCACGATGCACATGTACATGTATGTACACTCTCCAGTGTTTGAAGTGGACCCGAGCGGGACGAGGGAGACACTTCCTGCACAAATTCATTCCGAAAAGAGGTAAACCTTCGCTCTGGGGTGGGGGTTCTGTATATCGGAGTACGTGTCGCCACCGATCGTTTCACTAGCTGCTTTGCTTCTGTCCCGTGAGATACACGAGCCGTTTTGTTTTCCCCGTGTTTCAGCATTTCTGACGTCGAGTTTGGATCCCTGATTCTTTGCTGATGCGTTTGGCCGTGCCCGATGGGAGGGAGGTGTGGGGGGGTTCCAATCCTTGGAATGATGGAAAATCACGAAGGGTAGGGCTGGCAGGGGGGAGAGAGGAGAGGGGGAGGGGGTCACACACTCATCGTCATGGTTGGAGAGTACTGCAGAAGAAGAGAGGAAGAGTTAGAAAATCAAATCCAGACGTACCCTTTCATAGTCACTGAAATAATTCGACCATCCTTGTTGCTTCGGTGTTTTAAGCCAACTCAAACGTTTTTTTTGTTTTTTTTCTTCTTCAAGAATATGTTCTATGCAGTTCTAGCCATCCCAGGGGGCGGGCATTTTGTTACTTCCGTCGACTGAAAATGACATCATAGTTGCTCAGGTAACGACCAATCACAGCTCATCTGTTTTCTGAAGATGAGCAATGATTGGTCGCGAGATGGCTAAAAACAGGTGGGTGGAGTTTGCTGCTTAACTCATTTTCCAACAAACGTAATATTAATGAGAATGCCGTGTTTCAATTAGTGGGCCCGCGTAGAACGTATTCTTGGAAAAAAAAAAAAAAAAGTTTCACTTCAGGCTCTAAGCACAAATGGGCGCACAAATATGAGCCTAAGTGGCACTGAAGGTGTGACCTACGTTCTCGCTCTGAAAAGAGTGGAGGAAGTTCCCACTCAGCTCGCCATCATCCCTCGGGGTCCCTGGAGGATTGCTAATGCCACTTAAATTGTTTGGAGAATTCTGGAGGGGGGGAAAAAAAAAAAAAAAAAAAAAAAAAGAAGGAAATTGTGATTGTGCAAATTGACAAAAAGACTGTTTGATCACACGACCGGTTGCAACGTTTACCTTGTTCATTCCGTCCAAATCACCAGAGCCTGAACAAACAAAAAGAATCTTAATGATGGGGCAAATAAAAATAAAATAACTTCTTTTTTTGGTTCCTTATGCTAACAATAATAAAGATATGGATTACATTTGACCTTTTTACAATACTTTGTCCTTTAGTATTTCACTTTGCAACAGAGAAAAAAACCCCAGCAAAAATCAGCCGATTCCCCCCCCCCCATTCATATTTTTGATGGGAAGAATGTTTGAATGTTATTACCTTTGATGGTAAAAAAAAAAAACAACTCAATTTTTTATCCATTTTAAAAATGTCAGCCAATGAAATTTTGCTAATTAATTATAGGCCCTAGTGAGAAGTATCACAGTACAAATAATCATTACTGTGCTTCTCAGGTAACTATTTTACTCGAGCAATTATTTTTCTGATGACTCTTTACTACCTTACATTTGAACAGATATCAGAACTTTTACTTTCACCAGTCTCTTTTTTTGTTTTGTTTAAGGATCTGTACTTCTACTCAAGTGCGGAATACTTTTGGCCCATCTGGCAGTATTCAACATGTTGTGTTGATAGTGTGCAAGTGCTGTTACCTAGTGAGCCGTTCATGTGATGTGGCTCCATCCCAGCCATGGCTCCCAGGGGTCCATCAGAGCCGGGGCCCATGGGGAACTGAAGCGGAAAGACAAAGTGTGGGATTACATCGCCACTGTGAGGCCAGAAAACAAGCTCCGGAATAAATTAGCTACAGTGAAACCTCTAAAGTCGCGGTCCCTGAGGTTGCTTGATTTCGCATCGCTTTGGCGTTAGCTTGCAAGACATTTCCAAAGAAGCAGCCTTACGAATACGGGGAAACATGGCGACTCACTTTGAAAAAAAAAAAAAAAAAAAAAAAGACTTTTTATTTGAACTGTTTACATGTGAGCTGTCATTTGGTAATGTTAAGATTGTTAACTTACTTTTGGGTTCTGGAACGGATTAATTGCATCTCTATTCATTTCAATGGGAGACATTATCTTGATTTATGAATGTTTCAGCTTACAAACTAGCTCACCAATTAAGTCCGTAACTGCATCATCAAAAATATTGCCTTCACATTCAAAAGGGGGTTTGCAAAATGTTTTAATTTAAATTATCAACCAATCCATTTTATGTAACATTTGTCAACCTCTTTAACTCATTCACTGCCATTGACCTATTTATTTGTCTTTTCACAGTCCAGCCATTCAATCCCAGGAAGTTATTTCTATTTTTTTTTTTTTTTTTCAAACATTAGGGTAAAAAAGGGTCTGAAAATATCTGGCGGTGAACGGGTTAAGCGAGAGACGGGGTACACTCTAAACTGGTTGCCAGTCAATAGCCACATCCGAGGCAGACGTGATAAGCGCTTCACCACAGTGCGTGCCGTCTCTATTCCAATCTCACCGTCACTTACATTATTTCGATTGCCGGGTCCAGTGTTAATCATGGTGTACAAATTGTCGCCAGAGTTGTTGGAGTCTGTATGAACGAAAGAAAAAAAGATCAACGTTCACGTGAGCGGTGGTGGAGGATGCATGAGTACGGTGATCCATGAGCGGGAATTAGTCACCTGCGGGGCTGGGCATGATGGGAGTCCCTGGTGGTCCTCCTCCAGACGCTCCCTTCAGAGAACATACATATAATTAAACACTGGCGAAAAATGTTACGTTTCAAGAAAGTTCCACTAATAGAGCAAAGCCGTCGTCTCACCCCGTACGCGCCAGGGGACGGTGATGAGTAAGGCATCTGTAACCAACAACACCGACCATTACTGACCAGAGATGGGAAGACCAACCGCACGCTGCATACCTCAAAGTGTCATCATTCATCATTGCATCATCCTAAAAGCGTTGTTATGGCTGTCTGCTCTCATTGTGTGTGGAAAGAGTGACACAAAATTGCGCAATCGCATCCCAGGCGGGAGCGCATTGAGACTTCTGCGGCTCCGAGAGGAGATCAAACTGCAATTTGAACCGGCGCCTCTCTGTCTTTACTCTGTGTGGTAGTGTGTGTATGTGTACTCACAGAATTAGCATTGTTAGGATTGGGCCATGGTCGACCAGTCCCCGGGCCCCTGTAAGGCAAAAGGAGCGTTGAAGCTGACTGTCGCGCTCGGGATTGAAGAGAATTGCGAATAAAGTGAAGGCTCACATGTTGACTCCTGGCATGCCGGGCCCCATGGCGTTGTGTGGGGGCCTCATACCGCCACCAAAGTTCTGAAAAGACATTATCATTACGACAGATAGGCCAATATCTTTTCTTTTTTTTTTTTTCCCCCCCCAGGGCGAATAACTGATATTTGGAGCCGATATTACTTATTGGCCATTGGATTAAAAAGGCTGATATGCATCGAAATGTCAAATAACGGCACAGCTAATCAGTCTATGCCTAATCACTACTGCTACTACTAGAGCAGAGAGAATATATGCCTGTGAGAAATATTTTATGCCCTGTTTGTATGTGTTGCTGTATGTGTGTTTAAGTTTGAAGGTTTATAATTACTATAACATTATGCTAATTTTCATTAGCACGTCTATGATGTTTCACATTATATTTGAACATTAGGATAGCGGACGTGCGTTAACAGAAATTATATGGTTTGGCTGAACATCTCTGTTTTGTTTTATGTGTCACCCCCCCCCCCCCCCCCCTCTAAAAAAAAAAGTAAGAAGAAAGTCCATGTGAATCGCCAGTGGTCATTAGGACGACAATAGCTTTCAAGTGCTAGCAAACCAAAAATGTAGCACAGCCTACTGCACCTGTGGGCCGGGCCCCATCGGCCCCATCCCTCGAGGGCCGCTCATTCTCTGCATGGGCCCCAAGTTAGGATGACCTGGCGGGATGAAGAGGATTGATGGAGGAAACACACCAGACGATACATTTCCACAAACCTACACTTTGAGAGTTACGGTTACTAAAAACTAAAAGTCTCCTTTCTAATCCTCTTCTTATCTACAGTTGTGTAAAAAAAAATGCCACTAATTGTGTCAATACGTACATTAATGACAGAGGAAACGGGAATCATTCTTACCTTGTGGTCGTGTTGGGTCCATATTAGGCAACATGGGATGTGGGCCGGGTCCTCCACCTGGTGGCTGCGAGGGAGAAATACATCATGTGAATTAGTGCTAAAATGTACCAGGATCCTTCAAGGGGGTAAAAAGGAAAATGATTTATTAAAAAAAAAAAAAAAAAAAGAAAAAACCGAACCACCCTCCCCCTCCCCAAAAAATAAATAATCAATACACACTCAACAAATTCAAAAATCTTGGACTTGGTTTTGTTTCAATTTTACATTCACCATTTTCTATTTTTTTGCACTTTGTGCATTTATTGCACAGTTGTACCTTGACAGAAGCCTGCCAACCACCAGGGGGCGACACACTGCTATGTCTTCTTCATTAAGCAACGCAAATGAAAATAAAATACAGTGGTAGCTCTACTTAGGAAATTAAATGGTTCTGGAAGAAAATTTCTTAAGTAGAAAATTTTGTAAGTAGAGACGTGTTTTCCATGTAAATGCCCTAATCCGTTCCAGGCCCCCCAATATTCAGACATAAATGTTTTATAAAGAATAAAAATACATGAAAACACGTAAAAAATACATGTTACAATTAGATTATTGCACAATAAATGTGAGTTGTGCATAATGTAAAAAAAAAAAAAAAAAAAAAAAAAAAAATAGAATAAGGAATAAAAATGATGGTCCTTTTAATTACTGTCCTCATCGCTTTTTGCCCTCTTTGGTTCATGTTCTCTCTCAGAAGTGTTTTTTTTGTTGCATTTTGTAGACAACTGATTTAATAACGTGGCGACTGTCGATACATTACGGTCATATTCTTTGGCGAGATCAACCAAACATAATAAAAAAATAAAAAAATAAAATTTTTTTTAAAAAACTCCCGGGTCATCTCAAGCTTAACCGACTGTTTGGCTTATTCTTCTTCTGTTTGCGTGTTTGACTTCTACCTGGTTTGCCATCCTGATGGGGGGGCCTCTCGGGCCGCCGGCGAAGCGAGGTGACATGAAGGACTGCGACACAAACAAGACATCTGCGTCAGATTTCGATTCAAACCCAATGCTCTTCCTTCCTTCCTTCCTTCCTTCCTTCCTTCCTTCCTTCCCATCGTGCGAGCACTGAGCCAGCGGCAAAAGAGCAAAGCGCGAGGCACCGAGCACTTCCGGCCGGTGCCCCCGAAATGACTGCAGACAGCAAAAACGGAGAACAAGGAGGGCCAAAGAGGGAAAGGGAGCATTACCTGACTGTGGGGTCCCATCATATTGTTAGGGGGAGGAGGCTGAGGGTGAGGAGAGCCCTGGGGACCGGGAGGACCCTGCGGCATTGCACAAAATGACGGCAGAATAGAGGGAGGGGTGGGCGAAGACAGAAAGAGAGAAGCGGGGTTACTGCAGGGCAGAGGGCAGTTGGAAAGCGAGAGATGCGAAATAATAAAAACGCAACAACGGAATGAGCTCGCTATCATGTTCCAAACACAGTCAGGGAAGCTAAGCAGAGAGGAGCAAGCATGTGAGACTCGGCCTTGAATGAGAGGAAAGACGATGTGGGCTCCCTCGCCTGTCAATCAAGCAGGAACTGTATGTTATCAACGCTAATTCTCCCCCCCCCCCCCCCAAATAACAGCATCAATTAAGCTATGTGCAATTAGCCTTATGACAACAGTTAACACTGGCAAGCTAATGCTGCTGATCTGAAGGAGAACGAGGGGATCCAATTTTGAGATGCTTCCAATGGAATCCGGTTTGTGCGCGTGCGTGTGCGTGCTCACGTCAGCGCCAAAATGTTTGTTCCAATTAGCATGAACACATATTGAGTCAGCCTCTTGTTCATTAAAGCGGATGTCAACCCAAACATATTTTTTTCAAGAATAAGTTCCCAGCAGGCCCACTAGTTGAAACAGGGCATTCTGAAAAATTGTGTATTTGTGGAATAAGTGTTAATCCACTCGTTTTTAGCCGTCTCTGGGGGTGGGGGGGATGCGGCATTTTGTCTTCTATCAACTAAAAATGACATCACAACTGCTCACAACGACCAATCACGGCTCAGATTCAGAAAACAGGTCAGCCGCGATTGGTCGTTGTGAGTTGTTGTGATGTCATTTTCAGTCGACAGAAGACAAAATGGCCGCCCCCCGGGATGGCTAAAAATGGGTGAATTAACCCATATTTCACAAACGCAAAATGAACCAGACTGCCCTTTTCAACTAGTGGGCCTGCTGGGAACATATTCTTGAAAAAAAAATATTTGGGTTAACTTCCGCTCCAAGTTAACAGCTACGGTTATGACTTGAGTTCACTTATACAGGAAACAAAAGGGAGAATATTTTTACAGACTTTTTTTTGGGGCGGGGAAGGATGGACGGTAGGATTTCAAAGACTTCTTCATCACTGCCGTCATCACCGCTTCTTTCCACACAGTTGCCCAGCGCGGCGGGCTTCATGAGATATTGATTAACAGCAGGTGCAGCATACTTCCAATTCTCCATTAGGGAAAATGGCCGCGCCACGCCTGCCTGTCTACAGCACCGGACGGGCCCGTGCATACAAAACATCTGTAACGTTTACGACAAGTTCACTTGGACAGCGGCAAGCGCGACCACTTCTGCGCTCTCTGGTACACTTGCGCATGTTCTCATTTGATCATAGCATGTATTGGATCACATTTGATAGGGAGGTATACAAAAATCGACGGTACAAAAGACATTCATCCATATATGGCATCTATCAATCCATCTATCTATCTATCGATTGCCTTCAACTGGGCTCGCTTCTTTTTAGAAAGGAAAACAATGTGAGAATGATTCAGCTCATGTTTCTTCGCGGGAATTGAACTCAATAGTCGCTTCTGCGGCGTAGTCAATAGCGTGGTCGGAAAAGTCGCTAAATATGAAATCGCTAAGTTGCCAACACTGACGCTGCTTTGGTAAACTAGGAGAAAGTCTACAAAAAAAAAAAAAAAAGTCCTTTTAAGGGCTAGTTTAAGGGACAGAGATAACTAGAAAAGATTTTGAAAACGAAACATCGCCTATAGTCACACAATCCAGTCAAAAAGGCTTGAGAAAAAAAAGGCAACAAAATGTTTGTTGGATCTATGAAGGGTTAATAAGTGCACCAACCAAGCTGTTAACTTAATGAACAAGAGACCACAGTTAAGATGACTCAATATGTGTTCATGCTAATTCCACAAAAAAAAAACATTCTGAAACTGATGTGAGCAAGCACACACATACACAAAAATCCAACTGAAGGCACACAAAACTGGATCACCTTTTTCGCTTTTTCGATCATCAGTATTAGCTAAGTGCACAGAGTCTAAATAATGCTGCTATTTCTCTGTTGGCAGCCATGTCTTCATGACAAATTGAAATGAAATCGATTTACGATTGAATGAATGCTGAATTTGCAATGAAAAACAAAAAAGAAATGTTCTGGCTTTTACATACATTGTAACCTCACGGGTATAACTGAGGCGAGTGTTGCACTGACCTGGAAGAATCCAGGTGGCATGGGTCCGCCTGGCATGCCATCGCCAGGGGGCATCCCTCCCATTACAGGGCTGGGGGCTGCTGCTGCACTCTGTAGTAACAGGAGAGACAAAAAGACAAAAAGTCATCGCATTGAAAGGAAACACTTTTTCTACAAATGCGAAGTGGGCTTCAGTGGGGTACACTGGTGCCTTGACTTCATTTGTTTGGACAAATCACAGGTTGACCACACACAGGCAGTGGAGGGGCTGCCACAAATGGTTTAAAAAAAAAAAAAAAAAAGGGGGCAAGTAATTGACGGCCTTCTAAAAAGGTTTATAATTGCCTAAGGATGTCACAAGATGATGGCAAGGCACTATTTCACTCGTTGTCTTTTATTATTCTATTCCTGGCACCGCCGGATCCAAATCTGTACAAAAATCGACCGCAGGTTAGATTAGGACCGCAACAAGGATTTCCTATTAACAGTAAAGATAGACCGACATGGTTTTTTTTCAGGGCCGATACCGATTATTAGTAGTTAAGGAGGCCCATAACCGATATTTGGAGACGATATTTATTTTCAGTAAAACGGCAAACAAAAATCTTAATTTTGTTGAAATGTCTTTAAGCATATGTTTCTTGAACAATTGTTAAGATTTGCATATTGTTTTTTAATTATTATTACTTGAAATTTTGGACAATATTTTTATTATTATAATTATATGCGTCCTTGTTATAAAATTCTAACAAAAAGTTCGAGGAGCACTCAGGTTCGTTAGCATGTCTTAAAAAGTTGAATAAAAAAACAAAACAATAGCTCCATTTAGTTTTCTACAGTAAACGAAGTCCTCCACAATTTCAAAATGACAAATGTTAAACTTTCACATATTTTTGTTTTGATTTCAACGCGGTTTCAGACTGATTTATTATCGGCCATCAGATTTTTTTTTAAAAAAGGCAGATGCCGATATTCGTCAAAACGCAGAATATCTGTGCCGATAATCGGTCCGGCCGATAATGGGTCCATCCCTAATTAACCGCACCAAAAGGCGCAATAACCGACCAGGATTGTCCCTTTGGCCACAATGTGACGTGAGATGGCAGTTAAGCCATTTGAAACTGAAACGACAAACATTTGCGTCATTAGAAGCATTCGCTGCCGTCAACACGATTAGGGAACGGGAATTTTGGGAGTCTGAGCGCTATTTTTTTTTGGTTTTTTTTACAAAATACATCTCCCCTGAAAAATGTGACTTAAACTGTGGACTTAAAGTACGGTATATTCCCCCTACATCATATATGCGGGCGGGTCTTGATCATAACTGCGCAAATAAACAGAATTCACTGCATTTGGCGGATGCACATTGCTGGCCGGCGAATCCCGAGGACTGCTGATCCGTGATGTAGCGAACGAGATAAGCATCAGGCAGGGACTCGGTGAGTCAGTGGCTCCAAAGTGGCATGAGGCATACCGGACCGATTTCCTGCACAAACCACAGGCCTAATTCGCTAATGTGCCATTTGCTTTGGTCACACACACACACACACTCGCGCACACACGCCTAATTGCCTGGCTTTTTCTTCCTCGTAGCGAAGGCAACATGAGACGTGCTAATGCCTCCTAAGCGGCGGTGTTGTTTGGCTTCCGAAGAAGAGCGACGCAACAGGAGAAGCCCCTCATTTTGGGTGGCGGGGATGGGACGCCAACGAGGAGCGATTACGACAGCGATGGAAGGATGGATGTACGATCAGCCCCACTCAAATATGCAAACGCTGTCTGGAGCCCTCCAGCACTAAAGACATTACTGGTCAACAGCCAACACACTCCCTGTATGGACTGCACCTCCCCCTAATTATATCTGCGCAGGCTGCCACTGCGAAATACCTCAGCCGGGAGAGAAGTGAGGTCAGAAAGAGAAGTCGAGACCTCGACACCTCAATGACGTGCAAACAAACACGCATTTTGGAAGTCTTCACACGTTGGTGTTATAGGATAGTGAGGGGAGGGAAACGCGCAGCGATGCAAGAACTTGATAGGATTTGAAGGGAGAGGCTTGCGTTGTCTGTTTTTTTTTTTTGCTGACATTCGGCGGTGGGCCATGCATTTGGTTGCCTGGGCCTTTAAAGTGTTAGTCAACGCAAACGTTTTTTTTTTCAAGAATATGTTCTACGCAAGCCCACTAGTTGAATTGGCATTCTGATAAATATTGCGTTTGTGGAATCAGTGTTGATCCACTCGTTTTTAGTCATCTGCGGGGGCGGCCATTTTGTCTTCTGTCGACTGAAAATGACATCACAACTGCTCAGAATGACCAATCACGGTTCAGATTTAGAAAACAGGTCAGCCGTGGTTGGTCGTTGTGAGCAGTTTTGATGTCATTTTCAGTCGACAGAAGACAAAATGGCCGCCCTCACAGATGGCTAAAAGCGAGTGCATTTTTCTGCTTCACTTTTATTCCACAAACAGAATGCAGTGTTTCAACTAGTGGGCCAGCTGGGAACATATTTTTGAAATAAATATGTTTGGGTTGACTTCCGCTTTAAAGAGGGACTCAAGCCCAAAATTGTCTTTACAATAGAAGCAAAAGTCACCCGTTTTTATCAACGTCAAGGGCGGCCATTTTGACAATGGCATCACAGTTGCTCAGGTAACAGCCAATCACGGCTCACCTGTTTTCCGATAGCTGAGCCGCGATTGGTTGTTACCTGAGCAACTGTGATGTCATTTTTCAGTTTACAGAAAGTCACAAAATGGCCGGCCCCTGAGATAGATAAAAACAGGTGTATTTTGCTGCTTAATTCATATTCCACAAACACAATATTAATCAGAATAGCAGGTTTAGACTTGTCAGGCTGTATAGAACATATTGTGAAGGAAAATTTGGGGTTGATTCCCTGTTTAATGTCCACACTAAACAGAGGACTGAAATCTGAATTTGGAATCTTGATCGGTTACAGAAACGGGCCAATCTCTAACAGTTTATTTAAGTCGGCCGGCACGAATGGTTCTGACGACCCCGGGCAAATTCAATTGACATGAAAGCCCAAAAACACGTCGATCCATAGAAACTTACTGAAAGCCATGCAGCCACAAGAAACACTCAGAAATGAAGAGAATACACTTTTTGGAATAGAGTCATTTCATGGAAAAAAAAAATCTGCATTAGTAATTAGGTTGACAGTGTAGGTCAGTGCTTCTGACGCCGTTGCAGCAGGCAGAGAGCGATTAATGTGATGTGTTAAATAATCAGATGAATCAACTAGGAACGGCGTTCGATGGCTTGGTTTTCCCTGAATTGTATTTCCTTTTACAATTTTGGCCCAATGAAGTGGGTGACGTCCCCATCTTGTCTGCAAGTCTAAGTTCCATAAAGTCACGCTTGGCCGAGTGTGATGCGGAACAAACCAAAAGCAACAATTGGGTTGAACGACAACAGAGATTGTGAGGCCCCATAAATGACTCCTTCTGGATGAGTGGCTCAGAAATATTCCCACAAACACACACGCCAACATCCCGGACAAAGTCTTCCCAGTAGTGAGGAAGTTAATCCGAGTGGCATCGTAACCTTGAATACTGCCGGGAATTTTGACGGCGAACAGAAGCAGGCACTTGAGCAACATTTTGGCTCAACAACCTGGAAAGGCTGTCAATTAGATTCCACTCATTGTCCAGTAAATTACTTTTGTAGGCAAACGAGGTGTCTTAGGTAAACCAAAAAAAAAAAAACACGAGCAAGATTTTTGCCCTCATTGGACACTCGACTGTACTCTTTGACGAGGCTGTGTCTCGACCTTGGCAGATGCTGCCTATGACGCGCTGGCGGTGAAGAGCCCAGTGGAGCTCGCAGCCTAAGCGCAGCTTGTCTTTGCGCCGACGGAACAGGAAAGGGGGGCAGATGTCTCAGCCTTGCCTCGGGCTCTGAGCTCTTGTCCGAAGCCACCCCCCCACAGGTTCCTAGGGGACCTCTTTAAGACGGACTAGCCCCTCCCCACTAGGCGCGATTTAGGCTGGACATGTGCACACTTAAAAAGCAGACAAGCAGCCGGCTGGCCTAAATTGCCTCAGAGCCCTTGAATCACCGAAGGAGGCTGGAAAAGGTCAAAAACAAAGAGGGGGGGGGGGGGGGGGGGACAGACGATGCAAACGTAGGTGAGTGTTAAGGAAGACGGAAGTTCAGCTCTGAATCATTCACTTGTTTCCGACTCCCTAATCACTATATCGCGATTTTATACAGGCACGGCAGCTTTATGTGTATGGCACATTTCAGACAATGTGTCTGAAAGTATATTTAAAAGTCGTTTTGGGAAAACTGCTCAGGCAGCGTTAATTATGTCAATTAAAACACACCAGGTCAACGTAGGTTGGTGTTCCATAATAAATATAGAACAAATACACACGTTTGAATAACATTTAAGATGAGTGTATTTTACAAAGTGAATGCAAGCAAAGCACTCTACTTGAAGATATTTTCACACCACAACTCAACCTCCCTTCTACTCTACCTTTGTGCCAAAACTCAAATACCCCGGGGACGAAAAATCATGTCTCAAAATTTTCTGCAATGCATCAAATGATACATTGTGTGCGTTTCAGACCCCCTCCCCACCGCAGAGGATAAAGAATATATGCCTGTGAGTATTCTTATGTCTGTCTACATGTATTGATGCACCATTTGTGTTCAAATATCAATTGCTCAAAGCGTTCCAACACAACCCCATAGAAGCTATTTGCTAACATGTCTATGACATTTTGTATTGCTTGTTAGCATCAAGCTAAGTGAACTTTCCTACAGTCAACTTTTGTGGTTGCTCGAAATGCAAGCGTACCTCTCTTTGTTTTATGTTTAGTTTGACGGTAAACTTTAATAGGGCGTGTCATTGAACAGCTGGAAGCCTCCTTTTTGAAGTTGCTCAGTGTTTACCAAACAGCTTGCTGCCAAGTGAGCTGAGTTCACTGCCATCATACAGCGCTCGCGTCTCAATTTTTTTTTTTTTGCTCGACTGAACAACAGATCACATCTTGAAAAAACAGTTTTCGAACGCCATTGCAAATAAGTACAACATAGCTAAATAGCAAACTCGCTTTTTGGGCACGATATCGCGGATTGGCCTTTCTGATAGCACAAATGGGATGAGGAAGAAATGTTACGGGAGACCACCCAATTGCAACCACCTGACCAAGACAGGTCTTAACAGCCCCTCTCTTTCCATTAGAATCAACAGCGCAAAGAAAAAAAGGCCCAGTGTTTAGCTTGTAAATGTTTAACCATTACTCAACACCGTAAAAGCTATCCCGGATCGCGGCTGGACGCTTTCGGTCCTGGCCCCACCCCCTCTCGCCTCGTGTCAGCTCCTCCTGGTGGATGCTGGGCATCGTGCCGCTCCCCTTTTCTTTCGCCGATCTGGCCCTCGCCTCCCGTGACAGCCATCAATCATCCGCCGACGCCATGGCGACGGGGCCCCTTAGGGAGCATTCAGCATCGCCGGCGTGAATGCACCGGGGCTTTACGAGCGCCGCGCACAAACGCACCTCCCCCACACCTAGACAATGGCTACGCTCCAAACACTAGTACTGTCCACACATAGGCACGCACACACGCATGATAGCCTGACCCCACAACATCGTCAAATGCAAAACATCAGAGCAAAAGGCAACCACAAGATGTCGGGGAATGAAACAAACAAAGTCTCCAATGCACTCTTATGTCACTCTCCCAAAGATATACATTTAGAAGTGGCCACCTTCACCTGATTTCGAGCCACTTCCAATTTAAAAACTAATGGAAACTTTTTTTTTTTTTTTCAAATAAACCTGAGCGGCCTTGCACTCAACAGGATATTTTTAACTGCAATTGTGATATCACAAAATAGTTGGAAGTTAGTCATAAAACGATTAAAGATTTTCTCTTTCTACCGTCAATGCGTCGGATCATTTTGTGGATTTTGAAACAGAAAAATATTGTTTTGGCGTGTTGTCCTGCTCAGTGAATGGCTGAAAGTGCCTCACATACCTACATACGCACCTAAATAGGCAATTTTTTTCACGGCGTAACTAAAGCTCGCTCATACTGTAATCAGAAGTGCAAACAAATTTTTTTTTTCCTTGTTTTCGGTCACTTTACGTAACCGAATCACTATTTATGTTTGTATTTTTTCTGCACTGTCAATTTAAAAAAAAAATCCAGATTTTGAATAAAGTGATGGTAATTGAAAAAGTTTTTTTTTTTTTTTTAAATCAGATATATTGATCAATCGAAAACAGTATTTTTTTTTACAGATTGATTACTCTATATTATTATAATTGTAAGTTATTAACTGATTAATTCTAGCTTGCACAGAATGCAATAAATCAATAAATAAAAAGGACCAATCAGTGGCTTGTTGGGACACTTGGAAGTCAAGGTACCACTGTGCTCTGCGCTCGATTTAAAAAAAACACAGGACACAAAGCTAATGTGGAAGAATGCCGGTTTCAAGCGAAAACGCTCGCGTGGCAATAAGAAGGCACGTCGTTATTTAAAGGGCAGCACGCCGCTGCCGACGCTCTCCGAGCTCCTAGGTCAGCAGCGGGACCGGGAGGCCTGTTACCGTGACAACTATCTGCCAAGAGACAAACCCACCATTTCAACTAACCCCCCCCCGTCTGATGAGTCAACCACCCTCTCCCGAGCGCTGGCGAGCGGTCATTCTTTTCTGCTGAAGCCGTGAAAGTGTTCTAATTGACACTTGCTCATGGAACAGATAAATGTGACCGCAACAGATAAAACCTTACAAAACACATCATAATAAAAAACAGGATGCGCAATTGCAAAAGTGTCATTGACTGGATGTGCATTTGATACGCCGAGGATGTAAAAGCTGTCTCCTTTCGCCGATAATCAATTGAGATTATTTTATAGCAGGTTAATATGCTTCAACGTGGACCGACAGGTCTGACTCGGGACACGCTGACATCAGCATCGTTTTCCCGGAAACCAAATCAGCTCCTCCTTTGGGTGCGTCACCAACAGGGCAGGATGACTGTTAATAAACAAGCATTGAGGTGCATTCTAATTTACAAATTAAACCTAACGGAAATGTGAAAAGGAAATTCCTTTTTTAAAAAAAATGTATGGCACTTGGTTCAAAAATTTGAAAATCTAGGTGTAATTGACCCACGCCCCAAAATGCTTAAGGTTTATTTTTTTTCAATTAATCAATAGTTCCGATTTTTTATTTTTTTTTAATTTCCTACCTTTATTTCAAATTGGCAGTACAGAAAACGTGAAAACTTTGACTATGATTTAGTTACTGCTATGGGTCATAAGGTGTCAGAAAATATGCAACAATCTTGATCATTGTTTTCCAAAGCAAAAGCAGCTGTTTGCAAATGTCTTCTTTTGACCGAACAAAAAGATGATCTGTCTGCCTTCATGGAGGACTAAACTGAATATGTACTGTTGAAATGCTGAAAATCCTCCGATGATGATTTATCAAAACACGTGTCCATTAATTTGATAAAGGAGTTAATAGTTGTCGATTAATCGAGACACCTCTAGTTTATACAATACTGTAATTGCTTATAGATGCCACAAGATGGCGGTAAAGGTCCACTTTATCGCTAAATGAAGCGCTTCAACTCACTTCAGCACCAAGATTCCACCAACTTTGTACATTCAGTATCCTGCACCTATACCCGCAACAATAATGAACAATTACATTCCTCTTTCACTAGGTAGAAGGTAGGTAGTGAACTTGCGTATTGACTTTTTGTAAAATAAGTTGTGGTGGTGTGCATGTGAGATTTTTGATCAATCAAAGGTTATAGGCATAATAACAGATTGACTAATTTTATTGAATAATCTCAATTAATCATGGCATGAAGCAATCGAGGTCAAGTGCACTACTTTGGCTGCAACCGGCAAAGGCTGTTGATCCAGTCTGAACTGGTTTGCAGCCTAACGTACAACAAGGAAAATGTCAACTACTGGACGCTGAGCAACTCCTTGGAGGATCCAAACAGGAGTCCAGAATATTCACTGACTTATCCGCTTAGAAATTACTTTTAAAATGGTCATTTTCCCCATGGTTGATCAAGGAATTTAATTCATTCAAGTTATTCAGCTTTTTTTTTTTTTTTTTTTAAATCAGAAATTTCAAAGTAGAGCTTTATATCGTGTCTAGATACGTGCTTAAGAATGCAGTCCGCATATTTAAGACTAACCTTTAAATCCAAAGCATTTATATACAACAAATCTGAAATTGTTTATTATAATGCAGATGAATCTATTGCATGTCTTTGTTAAAAAGTTACATGGAAGATGACCTTGAAAAAAAAAGTATTGCGCATTAAATTGCAATATTGAGAAGAAAAAAAATGCAATTAAATTATTTTTCAAAATCGTTCAGCTCTATCTTAACGCATGGGAGGGGTATTTTTACTATTTTTAAAAAGTGGGCTCCTATATTGCAGAATTTCACCTTGCTTCTACCTGGAACGTATACCCCAGCGATAAATGCGGGGAGTCCGCAACACTAACACGTCGCTGGAGTCAGGCGTAAATTTATGCCAAAATTTGGTCAATTTTACATTTGTTCACAAACTGATATTATTGGTCAACCCCAGCGTGGGTTTGTTACTTTACAAATTATTGACCAATCAAAAGTGTTGAAAATGTTGAAACGCTGCCAATTTTTGGTTTCCTGAAAAGTGATGTTTTAGGACATGCGAGGATTCTGCCCGACGCCAACGATATTTATCTATCTGTGCCTCGTTTTTGTCCTCGAGCAACATTGCGGCCTCCGTGAACAGACGACTCACATAGTCGTGGAAGGCTTTGGCTTCGCTGGAGTGGTCACATGTCTCTCTCCTCTCCGGCGCAGCGCAGTACAAATCCCAGAATACACTGTGGAGGACACGTGGTGACTTGAGACAAACACCAGCGCGTAAACAAGCCCCGGACTTGTTTATACGGGGAGACGAGATCACCATCGCTTACCACCACCAGGAATGCAGGAATCCGGGGGGTTCGCCGAGTGTTATGTTTTTCTCCCATCGTATCTAGGAAGAATGTTAGGAATTTTAATACACTTTGTATTCAATGATTAGAAAATACAGGAAGTGAGCCTGTGTTTGGAATCACCCGCTAGCCACCATCTAGCACCCTTTATAAAAAGTTAGCCATTTTTCTTAAATGATTTTATATTTGACTGATGAGTAAACTATTTAGTCCTTTAGTTTTAAGGGATTGGGTACTTGTGGAGGCTGCCAATACATGCCACAGATACTTAAAGTGGAAGTCAAGCCAAATATATTGTCTTTACAATATTATGTTCTATGTAGCCCCACTACTCTATAGACAGCATTCTGATTAATATTCTATTTGTGGAATATGAGTTAAGCAATAAAATCCACTTGTTTTCGTCCATCTCAGGGGACGGCCATTTTGCCACTTTCTGTTGACTGAAAATGTCATCACAGTTGCTCAGGGCTCAGGTAACAACCAATCATGGCTCAGCTTCAGACAACAAGTGAGCCGTGATTGGTCATTAACCCTGAGCAACTTTGATGTTATTTTCAGTTGGCAGAAAATGACAAAATGGCCGCCCCCTGAGATGGATACAAATCGGTGGATTTTGTTACTTAACTCGTGTTCCACAATCGCAATATAAATCAGAAAGCTTCTTTTGGACTAGTGAAAGCATATAGAACATATTATTGTCAAGAACATTTTATGCTTGACTTCCCCTTTAAGGCAAAAATATAAATAAAATAAAAAAATCTGACATCGAGTAAGTGCTCCTTGGCAGTAATTGGCGCTATATACTGTGACAGTTTGACACATCGGCGAATCATCATATGCGCCAGACAGAAAGGTCTTTGTTCACAATTTCTTTGTCATTGTGGTAAATGACTTCTTTTTTTAATGTCAAAAGTACTAGAAGTATCCATACTGGGTATTGGTGAGTACTCAAAGAGTGAATACTCGTACAGTATTGGTCTGAAAAACTGTAGTCAGGGAAAGAAAGAAAAAAAAAAAATTCTAAAAACAGTGGTTTTTTTGTTCCTCTATCTTGGCGAGTGACGTATAGTGACGGTCAGAACAATTAAATGCTCTTCCACTAGATGGCAATTAACCTGCGCATCCACTTGAGTCATGTGCTGCAAACATTTTTCTGTCGTAAAATATGTGCTTTGCGGGGAAAACAGGAGTGGGGAACGATCCAGAACACAGCCAAAGACAGCAAAAGTGAGAATATCCACAAAGGGCACCTACCTCTGACAAAAAGGTCTGTGCAGACTTTTGTGCTCCTATGTGAAGCAAATACTCATAGACGTAGAGAGCCAACCTGCGGAGAATAAATCACTCTTTTAAGTCAAGCTGTACAGAAAAGCAGGTAGAGCAGAGAAAAGTAGTCACAGACGCACAATGTAAAAGCTGTTTATTTGATAACCAGCTTAAGGGCCATGCACTCGGACGCACTTTGTCCTCGCTAGCAAGGCAATTCAGCGCACTAGTAAAATGACTCTTACTCGTAACGTGCCACTTTTGGCCCACTACTACGACTTTACGCTGGACATCAAGGGTATCAAATAGCGAAAATCTGGATGTAATTGACCGCCCCCTAAAAAGGTTTAAACTGTAGTGCAATCTCCAAGACGTCACAAAACACAAAGGTCAATTCGTGGACACAATTGTACGTCACTACTAGCAACATGTAGGTGTTCTGCTAGTGTGCTGAATTGTCATACAGTAGAGCGGAGAACATTCCAAGTAAGCAGTGTTATAATAGTTTGGGAATTGTCATTATATAGTAAGAGTCGTTGAACTGGTGTACCATGGCTGTTCTACAAGTGAGCTTGAATTGTTTTAGTACTGTGGAAAGAGCGTACTAGTAGATAAACTTAAAGCTGGATATCATCTAGGCTGCGTGACAAATTCCTCATACCAGGGCCTGGTCATCTAACTAGTGCAGAAGAGTGGTTTACGAGTACAGTTTAATTCTGTACTAGTATGCCACAAGTGGTAATAGTATTGGTAATAATAATAATAATGATAATAATAAATCAGATTTATATAGCGCTTTTAGGGACGACCGGACACTAGTGAGGACAGAGCATACTAGTTCATGGACCTTAAGTTGGATATTGAATTTTTATTTGATATCCTTTATAAGGAGGTTACTAGCATGACACCTGCCTTCTCGAAGTAGCATTACTAGTGCAGAACAGTAGTGTACTATTCTTCTCCTTCTACTAGTAAGGTTTAGTTGCGTACTTGTAAGCCAAATGTGTTACGTATTTGTAATACAGTCAATCTACTAGTACGCCACAGTCATTCCACTACACTATTACACTAAGGCACACTAGTATTAGTAAGCTGCATTGTTTTCCTAATGAGGACAAAAAGCGAACTAGTAGATGGAAATTGAATTGACATTGAATAAATGCTCAACCGGCTTTATGTGCTCCTTGCAGGGTCCAGGAGGATACTAGCGTGACACATAACTACTACTGCTGCCGTGCTACTAGTGCAGCAGAGTATTTCACTAGCAAGGGTTCAATGCATACTAGTAAAGCAAAAATGGCACTAGTACCGGGAAAAAAAACACGTTACTGGCAAGACACAACCGTTCTTTTAGTTAGGCGTAGTAGTTCTACTAGTGCACCGAATGATCGTACAAGTGACGACGAAGAGTACACTAGTACATGGCTGGAAAACAAGGATAGCGAATAAATGCTCAAACGTCTTCCCATACTAGTGCAGGCCTTGTGAACAATGGCTGCCAAGCAGGCTGTGGCACAAACACTTGCACGGGGCTCAAACACAAAGTGTGGGGGGGATAAAGCAACAGTATATAGTGCAGAAAATACACAAAGAGTCTGCAAGGAAGCCTTGGCGAGAAGGCAAAAGATCCAAAGCGAGGGTAGCTTGCAAAGAGCTCCGCGCACAAAACAATGTAGTGTGCAGCCAGGCGATGTTATTGTTTTCTACCTCTCGATTCGAGCCAAAATATCACACTGCTGCTCGTTATTCGAGTCGCTATTTGCACACGGAATTGGTGGTTGGCAAATTACATTTAAATAAAATAAGATTTCTTTATAAAAGACGGCGATGCACATTGGCGATAGTAGACAAGGCGGTTCATTCAATTCCTTTCTCGGTAGCAGGAAATCGCCTCTTGCTAGCCTGTCCAGCGAACAACAGGCAAGTTGCGAGGGGAGGGAAAAAAAAGACAGCACATTCGTCACTGTTTCTCGCCTTACTTTTCTCGTGCTTGGACGTCCGAGGGCACCGGGGTTCCTTTGCCTTTGGGGAACATTGTTTCTCGCGGTAAAACAGTCGGCTTTCTTGCTTATTTTTGGTTGTTTTTTTCCCCCTCGCCACTCTATTTCATCTGTCGGTTCATCGCGACCACGACCCTCTCGCACGCCAACCGCACTACACTGGTCCTCCTCACTGGATAGATAACTCAACCGAGCTTGGTCCAAGCAGGGGGCGGAGTGAAAGGCGGGGTTAACGCATCGATTGATGGTCTTGCTAGCCAATAGGCGCGTGGGATGTTATTTAAGGTCTACCCCCTTGTGTTCAAGTTAAGAAAAACACACATCGTTATGCAACAGTTTATTTTATTTTAAAAAGTTCACCAATTTCTCTCATTTTAAAGGCTAAATGTATTGAAGAATATGTACAGTATTCCACAAAAGTGAGTACACCAATCACATCTTTGTAAATATTTAATTACTGTATATCCTTTCAATTCACACTAAAAAAATGAAACTTTGCTACAAATTGTATTCGTAAATGTTCAGCTGTTGTAATACTCTTGAATGACCTCTCAAAAAACTCAGAAACGCAGACCACAAAAGCGAAGACAATCCTAAGTGAAACAAGTTGACAAGTGTCAAAAATGTTTGTGGCCAACATTATTTTACAACACTGCTTTTAACACTCTTGGACTTAGAGTTTAAGTGTAAATTTACTGTCCCCTTAAAATAACTCAACACACAGACATTAATGTCTAAACTGCTGACAACGTCAATGATTTCACCACTCGGTGAACATTTCCCAATTTTGCCGTAAATGTCATTGTTTTGCGTGATCATTATTTTTCAGCACTGCCTTAGCCCTCTTGATCACAGAGTTCACCAGAGCTTCAGCATATAACTGTAAATTTACTGTTCCACTAAAATAACTCAACACACAGAAATAAATGACTAAACCACTGGCAACAAAAAGTGAGTACACCCCTAAGTGAAATTTTTCGAATTGTGTCCCAAATGTCAAATTTTGTGTGGCCACCATTATTTTCAAACACTGCCTAACCATCTAGGACATGGCATTGACCAGAGATTCATTGTACTGCAATGTACTGTTCCCTTAAAACAACTCAACACACATCCATTAATATAAATGCTAGAAACAAAAGTGAACACAGCCCTAAGTGAAAATGTCCAAATTGTGCCCCAGATGTCAGTGTAGCCAACATTATTTGCCAGCACTGCCTAAAGCCTTTTGGGCATGTGTTCCTTCAGAATTTAGAAATTAATGTCTAAACCGATGGCAACACAAATGAGTACACGCCTAAATGTAACTGTCAAAAAACTGTATCCAGAACGTCATTATTTTTCTTATTCTCCAGCACTGTCGTATCCCTAACTAATGGAACAAACTAATATATTTCTTTTACATCTAAGTCTGTACTTTTTTACTTCTAATCAGAACTTCTACTTTACATTTTTGCACCAGTATCTATATTTCAGAGTCAGATACCTTTGTCACCTCTGCTGTATATATTTTGCAATACTGTCGGGACAGGTAGGCTTTCCATGTTAATAAAAAAACAAAAACATTTTCACCTAAATAATATTCAAACATTCCACCTTAAAACTTGCTGCGCTGTCCCCAGTCAGTTTTCCTCCCTCCCTCTTTCTCCCTCTACCCCCCCCCCCCTCTCTCTCCCTCCCTCCAGTGGCGAGTGGGTTGTGACAGGAGTGTGTGTTGTTATTTAAGAATGGGGAAATGAAAAAGACCCCCCTTCCGGGTTGCCGTTTGCTCTTTCCTACCCGGTTTTCCGCCTTTTGAAGGACTGTCAACTCACCTTACAAAGCCAGAGTCCCCGTTCACGGTCGGTAAGTATCTTTTAGCTACTCTTCAGAGTTAAACATACTCTCTCGCCCTTTTTTTTTGCGTTACATGGACAAGCTTCGAGTGTTTACAAACAAAGTTAAACACCTGAATTCAATTCACGAAAGGTCATTGCAAGGATAACTTCAAATGCACGAGCTCACGGTTGCACGCAACTAATGTTGAGTATTCGTTTTTAGCAGCTCGAGTGATGCAATTTTGTAAACATAACATCACAAGTGCCAACCTGCAAATGAGAGCTGCCTATGGAATGTGAATAATAAAGAATGTGAATACACCTAATGTACACTTTCGTACTCGAGGGAGAAATTTGGGTCATGTCATTAGTGTAGATGAGGTAAATGTGTATGAAGAACAACATTGGTGGGCAGTGCATCAATCAATTCTTATCTATATCATCACAAACATATCGACAAAATGTCAATTGATTACATCATACGCAATATTGATTATTAAATGTAAATGTGTGGAGATTGCTCTAGACATGTTTTGCTTCTCGAACAGTTTTGCTCTGACCAGCCAATCATTGGATCGGAAAATGATGGCATTATTTCTGGGCTAATTTGTGGGCTAAATCTGATTGGTTGAAGAAATAGTCCCATTGCTAATCTAATTTAATTTACATAGATCAACACTACTGATTACGTGAGCCCAGATTAGATTGACAGGGCAACTCACAGATGCTGATCTTTTTTGTCTGATCGGACAAAGACATTTTTTTAATTAAAAAAAAAAAAATCCTAAAAAGTCTAATTTAGGCTGTAAATGCAGGTCATTTCGTCTGATCGTGTCTCGTCCACCCACCACTGATGTAAAATATGTAAAATGGTTCATTTGAACAAAAAAAGGTCACTATCTACTTTAATACTATTATTTATAATTAATATTATTAATAATATCTATAATGTATTTTTTCTTTTTTCTTTTCTATCATTGAAAACAATCTTTAATAAGGTAAAACATTATTACATGTAAATGCAAAATGTTTCATTTGACTAATATTGTTATTCAATTATTTACAATGTATATTCATTAATTTAATGACAAATGAATTAACAAAAGATTAAATGCATTTTAATTGATCAGTTTTAGGAATAATGACTAAATTAAATCAACACTCTTGAAAAATGCTTGGTTGGGCTGGATTTAAGAACTGAGCAGTCTGTACTTGGCCCATTTGTGATTTAATGCATGAGTTAGCAATAATGAACAAACTCTTGTTTGAAATAGTGTGCCATGTAGCGAATGAGAACATGAGACCATGGAGACAACAATGTGACCCCGTCCTGTTAAAAATAGAAGAAAATGAGGGAGGAAAAAGTAGCAATGAACTGGTTGCATGAATGTTTATATCCTAAAATCAGTACGTTGTAATCTCCAAAGTGGAACATAATCCATTCTCTGATGTTGGTTGCCTTCCATTTTAATATCTATACAAAATAATTGTTCCCATAGTAAATACATGAACTGTGTAGATTTGTTCCATTCTCAGATTGTTGCCATTACATAACATTTGCACTGTTAACTGATATAAAACTGTAAGGCGAATTTACCCATTATAAAATTGGATCTCTGTATTTAATTAAACGTTTCATCATTATTCTGTTCCAGCTTCCCAAAACACAACACAAATGTTTGCAATGTGTTTTTAATGTGATATAATCAAAGGCGCTTAAAATGGCGGCAGATGTGTGCCAACCATCGACCCCATTTTAACATGACTTGCAATGTGATTGGTTTATCCTGGACAACACACCCACTGTCCTAAGAGGGTGCGCACACTTATGCAACCACATCATCTCAGCTGTTTGTTTTCACTTCCCCACCCGAAAGTGTTGACTGTAATTGCAGTGCTACATTTGGTGGCTCCACTTTGACGTCACGTGTCTCCCGTCTGCACAGCGGCGAGTCATGACGTCGCAGGAGGGGAAAGGTGCCCGCGTGGCGGTGGAGATCGGCGAGGCGTACAGGAACCCCACGGAAGTCACGATGAGTCAGATTGTACTGCCGTGCCACTCCAATCACTGCGGCGAGCTGAGCGCCGGACAGCTGCTCAAATGGATGGACTCCACGGCCTGCCTTTCAGGTGGGCAAATCGGAATTAAAGTTAGGAACCCACCGATAATTATTTTTTTGTGGTCGATTCTGATAATTGCCAGAATAAAATTATGATAACCGATCACTCGGCCGATTAATTAAAAAATATATATAACGAATAAAATCACCTCTGCTTGGGTCCGTTAAGTCTTAAAACAATATATGAATTACAGGTAGGACATTTGATTTGATTTGTATTACATGACTTTCTTTGTCCTTTAGTATTTGTTCAACTTTACAACAGAGAGAAAAATCTGCAAAAATCGTCTGATTTTATTTATTTATTTTGGCCGATTTTTCTTTATGGGTTGGGAATGTTTGAATGTAATTATCTTTGTCTTATGTCCTAATGTGTAAAATAGAAAAAAAAATAGCCAATTTTGGCGATTTTAAAAGCGCTAACACAGTCTAATTAATCGGTCAGTAGTAGGATACACATGCTGGAGTAACCGGCTCTCACATTTCAAAAACATACACGTTACGATTGTAAATTGTCCATATGTGTGAATGGGGAAGATAAGTCTTATAAAATATGGACGGATGCATTTAAAAAGCATGAAGCTGATAAGACAATGAACAAATGTAACCTATTGCTTTTTTTTTTGCACTTTGTACTCCCCCTTGCCGGTATTTTCAGGGAATTCACAGTGGAGCTCAAAATGCAACATCATTCAAGTGTAGCTCTAATTCATTCACTTAAACGTGCAGGAGTATATAAAATGGATTTGAAAAAGTCTCATAAATGTTCAGTTTAACACCTAAACATGCCCCCAAAATAAGACTATTTAAAAAAAAATTCAATTATGCTTATACAATACAATAAGTAACAAAAGATCTATTCATTAATTAAAATTACTGTAAATGAAACTTAATACAAACGTGAAATACATTAAGAGACAAAACATATATTTCTATTATCAAATTTACACACTGCAGTCCTTGAAATTGCATAACTTGAACCCGAAAAAGTTTATTTTGAGACTTTTCACATTTCATCTATAACTGCATGCAGTTATATTTAATCATCCATATATATCAACTCATAACACAGATCACAACAATAATAAAAAAAAACATGTGGCTTAGTGTAAACCTTTCATGTTTCATGAAAGAATACGTAACCGTGGAGTGCACTGAACTTATCTCGACACTATATAAACAAAACATGCATATATAAAACGACTGAAATAAAGAATTTTCCCCCACAGTTACAGCCTTTGCGATGCAAAAATTAAATTAGATAAACTAAATAAATAAAGACATTTCACTGTTGATTTGAATCCAAGTAATTGTTCAGCCCTAATTTATGATGACTTATTTGAACCTAAACGGATCTCTTTTCACAGCTGAGAGACATGCAGGCTGTTCCTGTGTCACCGCGTCTGTCGATGACATCCACTTTGAACACACCATAGGGTAAGAAGAACCGAACCCGTACTGACACCAGTCATTCCCAACCGTTGTGTCACGGCTCCTTGGTAGACCATGGGAAAAAAAATCCAATTTCACTTAACTGGTTTGAAATCTACCCCATGCTAGCAGCACATAGTGATAGACAGGACAATGAAATGCTCCTCCACAAAATAAATGTTGTCGTTTGAAGGGCTGGAATGAATTCATGTTTCAATTCATTTCAGTGGGGAAAATAGATTTGTCAATTCCGTTACGGGCATGTTAGCGAAACTAATTGAACTGGGATGTCAACGTACCACTGTAACTGGAAAACGATCTTTTTGAACAGAACAAACACAGGGCCATTTGTAGTCATGGTTCGCAGATGATTTTCATACAGTTGTCGCATGCTCCAGAGATAAGATAAGCGGCCTATCCTATGTTGATGACATCATCACCGCTCCATGTGGATTGTAAGCTTGTGTGTGTGTGTGTGTGTGTGTGTGTGTGTGTGTGTGTTGCAGGGTGGGAAATGTAGTCACTATCATAGCCAAAGTCAACAGAGCCTTCACATCCAGCATGGAGGTTGGTAGTTATGACTGATTTTACAATTGAAAATATTCAAGTTTTCTCATACCTTCAATTTTTTTTTTTCTTCTTTCATTTTAGGTTGGTATAATGGTGACGTGTGAGGACCTCTACACCGACACCCACTGGAGGGTTTGTCAAGCCTTTGCCACCTTTGTGGCCAGGAGAACGGAAATGGGCAAGGTATTTAAGGGGATGGGAGGTATAAGATATGGTCAAAAATATTGAGACATCAATTAAGCCATGAATAATTGAATGAATCAATAAGTGGTTGGACTAGAAGCCTACATCCAGCAAGTGCTGTATGGTGTCAGTAAACTTAACTTGACTCACTTTGCAACAAGCAGCAGCTTGTCAGATAAGGAACAAATCTTCAAAAAAGAGGCGTCAAATGTTTATTGCCACTCCCAGTTGAAATCTACTGTCAAACTAAACATAGATTTATTTATAAACATATTATTATAATATTTAAAACAACCACATACCGTCAGCCCATTTAGCTAACAAGCAATGCAAAACGCCATAGAGGGATTAATGAATAGCATCGGTGTCGCTGTGATTTATAACCCTTTAACTCATTCATTGCCAATGACAAATTTATTTGTCTTTTCATAGTCCATCCCAGTTAATTACTTATACATTTTTCAAATGTTTTCAAGCGTTGGGGTAGAAGAGGATCTGAAAATGTCTGGCAGTGAATGAGTTAAGTAAGTACCGTACATGTAGACAGTTAATATGACAATACTCACAAGCATATATTATTTATCATCTGCAAGGAAAGACTACAATTCCGGCGGTTCACTGAGCAGTTATGATCGTCTGCTTTCTGTTAATCAGTATTCCTTTGTTACACTGTCCAGAGGCGGCCAAGACCAGATGGAGCAGCACAATGTCCATTGACTGAAGTAAAAAAAAAAAAAAAAAAAATCATGTGTGCCTTCACAGGTGCAATTGAAGCAGCTGAGCCCTCAAACACAAATGGAGCAGATGGAGTACAGCCTGGCGGCAGAGAGGAGGAGGATGAGGCTCATCCATGCCGAGATCATCACAGACCTGCTGAGCAGCAGCACAGCGCAGCTGGGTATAGACTCCTCCTCCCAACTTGGTTGGATCTGCATCATACAATGGCAATAAAGCCATTCCATTGTATTCTATAGGTTTTCCCAATGTGCGGCTTGGCCAGTAATCTTCACCTGCTGGAATGTTGGTGTTGTTTTTTTTCTCCATTTTCTCCCCGGTTCTTGCCGAAGGAGAATGTCAGGAGTACCAGGATGCCGTGCCGGCCGAGCGCACACGAGTGGAGAGTGTGGAGCTGGTGCTGCCTCCCCACGCCAACCACCAAGTTAGCACCTTTGGGGGACAGATCATGGCTTGGATGGAGAATGTCGCCACCATTTCGGCAAGGTACTGTATGTGCAGACTAAACCCCCATTTAATGCGGGGGATGCTTTCCAGATCCGACCGCAATGGGTGAAAATCCACCATAAAGAGTGAGAGAGACCACAGTACTTTCATCGCTCTATTTTTTTTTTTTTTTTAGCCATTTAACTCGAGCGACAGGATTATTATTAAAAATGATAAGGTGCAAAGGAATTTATCGTCTCTCTCCTTGTCAATATAGTCGCTTGTGTAATGCCCATCCCACCTTGAGGAGCATTGACATGTTCCATTTCCGTGGGCCATCTCACATCGGTGACCGACTGGTATTGAAGTCCATCGTGAACAACGCCTTCAAGCACAGGTCAGTCTCTCCCCAATGTGACATCACCATAAACCTTTTCACTTCACCTGCATTTCTGGATGGCATTAGCTGCGATGACACCACTTGATACAATTCCTTTCATGTCAATTGACAATGTGGAGCGATTGAGAAAACAGGGAAAGTGACTTGGAAAATAATTATAGCATTGTTCTCTTTCAGGAAAAGCCTACTAGAACATCTGAACTTTATTTTGGTTAATCAGAGGCACTTTAAATGGTGGCAGTTGTGTTTGTTTGAATATGATTGGTTAATACAAAGTGATCTCAGTTATGCTTTAGAAATCCCATATCCAATTTCTTCTGTTGCAGCATGGAGGTGGGAGTGTGTGCCGAGGCCTATCAGGGTGGAGAGCCTCAGCGTCATATTAATAGTGCCTTTATGACCTTTGAGGTACTGGGCGCCGATCGGAAACCACGCACGCTGCCTCGGATAAGACCTGAGCCTGTGGTGAGTTGGCCATGTTGGGTTGCCATGTTGCATGGGGGACTTAGTCCACCTCGAAAGACCAGACACTGTGCCAAGTACCTCATCTGGAGTGGTTCCGAACAATTATTAGAGTTTAGGTTGTAAATGTAGAAAAGTGCTTCTGATGCGGTTTAGGCCAGCAAGTAGAGGTACGGCAAATCCACAATTTTCCACCTCCATGGTTATGCAAGTAATGTTTTACAGGACGGCAAACGGCGTTATCAAGAGGCTATCGCCAGGAAGAAGATTCGCCTCGATAGGTGAGTGGAAACGCTCAGCCTTCATCTCGGTGGAGGGTTTTTTTTGTTTTTTTTTTCACAAGGATGAAGTTGAATCAGTACAGTGGTAAGTCAACTTGCGAGTGCCCCGCTTTACAAGTTCTTCAAGATACCAAAGAGACAGAGAGAGACACTCTGAGAGTCGAGAGAGAGATGCACTGTGAGAGAAACTACAAGGCACTCACTAGACCACACCCTCTTAAAGTCACAACAACAGATTTTGTGTGTGTGACTTTCAACTTAATCTGATTTTGTAATACTACTAATTTGTATAAAAATCTGTAACCTAATGTACTACTTTCCTATTTAAGGCATGACTTTAGCTGGGAATAGGTTCCACAAAACAATTTGAATTCCATAATGGTGAACCACAAATGTGCGTGAGATGACTCTATTATGATTTACATCTAATTTATACAGTCCATTGCGCTTCAAATGAGTAGTGATGCTTCGTGGCCATTGCGCAGTGTGTTTGTGTGGTGCTGCGGAATTTGTTGTTTGGTGCACACGCAAGAGCATGTGAGCCGTCAGCGCACGATGTTACCGCTGAGCAGAGTTCGCCGGGCATAATACGTTTATTGTTCCGCTGTCGAGCAGCCAGCCTGCATTTCTAATCTCATCTTTATCCAGCCAAATGTCGGAACCACTGCAAGAATGTTTTCATATTACTCAGGTCTTGCTTTTGCTTCCGGAATGCAAAGGTGGCGGACGTACACACGCTGTGTGAAAGGATTCTTGGTGTGTGTATGAGAAATTTATTTTTTTGGGGGGGGGGGGTTGAGAGTTTTTTGGGGTAAATTTGTGAGAAATATTTTGGTGTGTGTGTGAGTTTTTGGGTGAGGTGAAACATTTTTGGGTGTGCATGTGAGAGATTAGCGTGAGACGTTTTTGGGTCAGTAAGATATTTCAGGGTGAGACTATTTGGTCAGAGAGTTTTTTTTAGGTGGGTGGGTGCTAGTTTTTGACTGAGAGTTTTTCTGGCGTCTATAAGAATTATTTTGGTTTTTGTGTGAGTGAGTTTGTGTGTGCGTGTGAGAGAGGATTTTTTATGTGAGTGAGCGTTCTTGTGTGAGTTGAGCGTTTGTGTGTGAGAGTTTTTTGTGAGTGTGAGAGGCACCTAGTAGAGGTAGCAAAAGTACTTGCACTAAGTAGAGGTACTTGTAAAAAAAAAAATGCTGGTAAATAAGTAGTAGTAGGTACTGATTCAAATTCTATATTTGAATAAAAGTACAAATGTACTTGAGTACAAAAGTAAAAATGATTTCTTTATCGTCAAATATATACAATACCTTTTTGGGTAATTTGGCCTAATGAAAGAATACAAATTCTCTGCACACAAAACAGTTTCCTTCTTTTTTTGGTGTCATATGACTAATAGTGCAGTACAGCTACATACTGTAAGTGTACAATCGACTTAAGTATCCAAGTATTTGTACTCTGTTACCTCCCACCACTGCTGGAATGTACAGTAAATGCTTGCTTGTGTCTGCAGGAAATACATCATCTCGTGCAAGCAAAACGAAGTGCCGCTGTCTGTTCCGTGGGATCCAAGTAACCAGGTATGAGTCATTCTAAAGATACAGCCTGTTAGATTGCCTCCATATGTAGGCTTTACTTCATTCCAGCCTGGAGGCCAGATGCAATCCAACACCTTTTTTTTTTTTTTTTTCAGCCCACTCAAGCAAATAAAATGTGCCTCATTTGTTTCTTGCTAAATGTATTCTTCTTTTTTGTTTTGGGCATCAAATTTCTATGTTCTTTACTTTTTGCAAATATTACAAGATTACCTAAATGGTATTTACTGGATATTTGATCATCACAATTTTGCATGATGTCTGACACGGGCGTAGGGACGAAACCTCCTATGTCACAATTTAGCAAATTTTGTATTTTTTCACACATCTGTTAGAGCAAATACAGAGAAATGCGGGGGCAATTATGTTGTTATAATACAATGATAAAAATGTTCATAATGGCCCTCTAAGGGTTACCCCGGATAACAATGTGTCCTGCAATGAAAATGAGTTTGACAACCCTGCTTTATTGCATCCTTTGCTTTTTCAGATGTACTTGAGCTACAATAATGTCTCCGCTCTGAAACTGATGGACACCATAAACAACTGGGTGTTGACCTCGGAAAAAAACAAAGTGAGTATTACTGGTGACTTCACCCCCAGGCCCTGTTCGAATATTCTCCCCTTTCAACTTGTTCATTGGCCATTTTTGGCGTCATTCATTTTCTCCATCAGAGTGCAGTGGCTCAACACCTCTTTTGGAAACTAAAAATTGATAAGTGTAATCTGGTGTTCTAGTGTTGAGCGTAGATCAATCCAGTTAATAAAGGATAAAAAAAAAAAAAAAAGTTTTTATGGGTTTCAATTGTTTAAAGTGGCCACAAAAGAGCCAAAAGGTCAACCTGACAAGCCCAATCCTATTTGCAGGTCAGACTGTACACGCTGGAGGAGAACCAGACGCTGTGCTTCAAAGTGGAGATGAACGTGACCGTCTCAGCCGAGCAGACGTTCCACCTGCTCTCCGACCTCAGCCGGAGAAAAGAGTGGGACCGCCATTATCAGTCAGTCACTTGCTGAATTTCTGCACTACAACAAATACCGAAGGACCACGTCTTGTAAAACAATCAAATGCTCTGTTCTTTATTGTTGTAGGTGTTAAGTGACCAATTATTGACCGTTATTGTAGTCGTCAAATATTTTTAAGATGAACCGGCCGATTAATCGGTCATCAGAATTTTATTGTGCCAAATATCGGACTCCACAATCGGTCGATCGGTTCCATTCTCTGCCGTCGACAACATCTGTATAATGTTACCGTTGTGGTCCCCTGCAGGGCATGTGATGTGATCACGCAGGCGGACGAGGACGACACCATTTATCGTGTCAGGACGCCCTCAATCCGAAAAGGGGGCAAAGGTCAGGACTTTATCTTGCTGGCATCTTGTCGGAAACCATGTGATGTCAGGTATGTTGTGACACATATCACGTCATAAAAACACACCTCACTGTGGAATGCAGTGAAGTACATACAGTACATAGGCATGCATACAGTATACGAACTAAGAACAGTGTTGTTCTTTTTTGTGGCTTGTAGGGACCCGTATCTGATTGCTCTACGTTCTGTCACGCTGCCCACTCACCCTCAGACTGCGGACTACGACAGGGGAGAGGTTCTCTGCGCCGGCTTCACAATCTGGGAGGAGTGCAGCACTGTCACCAAGGTTCCACAGCATTTTGCCCACCCACATTTCTGCACAGCTTTGTTAACATCTCAGTTTGTTTACTTTTAACTGCTGATACTTGTGTAGAAAAAAAATAGAAGTGCCGATCCGCTCTTTTACTTACGGTAACAACTCATTTCAATTTACTTAAAGCGGAAGCCAACCCAAGAAGTCAATATTTTTTCAAGAATATGTTCCCAGCAGGCCCATTAGTTGAAACACGGCATTCTGATTAATTTTGCGTTTGTGGAATATAAGTTAAGCAGCAAAATGAACTCATTTTTAGCCATCTCTGGGGGCGGCCATTTTGTCTTCTGTCGACTGAAAATGACATCACAACTGCTCACAACGACCACTCACGGCTGACCTGTTTTCTGAATCTGAGCCGTGATTGGTCGTTGTGAGCAGTTGTGATGTCATTTTCAGTCGACAGAAGACAAAATGGCGGCCCCCAGAGATGGCTAAAAACGAGTGGATTAACACTTATTGCACAAACGCAATATTTATCAGAACGCCCCGTTTCAACTAGTGGGCTTGCATAGAACATATTCTTGAAAAGAAATGTTTGCGTTGACTTCACTTTAACTCCAGAAAGGAAGGGTTTGTACTTGGTTACTTCTTACCACTGATCAATCTACTGTATATTTGCTTTCAGGTCACCTACTACAATCAGGCCACACCGGGAGTTCTTCCCTACATCTCGACAGACATTGTTGGACTATCTTCCTCTTTTTACAACGCTTTTTCCGCCTGTAGTGACTTCCTTGAGGCCAATAATGACAGCTTGGCCACTTCAGCTCTGCAGGCCAAAAATGCACCGGATACACCCTCTCTGCGAAAGGAACCGTAGTACTGTAGTCTCTCTTTTGTATTCATATTGTGTTTTTGTAATACACAGGTAGGACAGTGGCACTTTTAAAAGTTTTGACTCTTTTCTTCTCAGTTTTGTGGGCATTTGTCGTAAAGGGCCAAGGAAATGCAGTGTGTGCGTCGTCAAACCTGGTACTCGATTCAAGGGCATAGGATAAACAGTTTTTACACGAGATTTCACAAGGACGTTAAGCCTCTTATGGTTTTATCAGAACTGACTGGAAGTCTGGAAAAATGAAATTGTGCAATAATTAATAATCCAGTAGATGATATTTTCCTATTAGATTTTATTTTTCTGACAATTGTTGTAATTACTGCTTGTGACTGTGATTGGCTTATGTGTGTAGTGTGTACCGGTAGTTTGAACATGACTTGTAACGCAAAGCTTCAATGGTGAAGTAGTTCTCTTGAGTTGCTGTATTGATGCAACTGAAACAATAAACATTAGATAAACTGGATTGTTGTTTTGTTTGGCAAATACTACTTGCCAAATTTTTGTTGTGTGCTCTGGAGGAATGTGGACAGCAAAGTGAGTGTGAGTGAACAAAGATTTTAAACAGCAATATATCAAATAATGTACAATGATGAAATAATTCTCTTTTTCTTAGATTTGTATTTTTATAGTAAATGTTATTGTAATGAATTTAATTTCAAATGATCACTTGTTTGACAAAATAGATTAAATTGGGTTCATGTCTGTGTAAAATGTGTAATGTAGTTCATTTCAATGATATAAGTAGTTCACATTTTTTACCTTCATATATACTTATTTTTTATTAAAATTAAGAAAAAAAGACATATTATGCATTTTTTCACAAGTTAAAACAATTCATAGTTATCTTGATAACATCTTTGTGGTATACGTTCGTCAAAATACCCCAAAGATGAATAATAATGGTAAAAAAAAAACAATACAGTATTTGCAGTGGATTTCTTGCCACGGTTAAATAAACTCGTTTTATGTAATAATTCACCCATTAAAAACATTCTGAGATTGTTAATTAGTAAAAAAAAAAAAAAAAAGAAATCACTTATTTAATTTTACGTAAGTCATTTTTCGTGATAATTTTGTGCAACGTTTGCATTTTAGAAGTTCATGGCGTAGCACGGTCACGTGACCATAAACCCGGAAGTCAAACAGGAAGCGTAGGGCTAGATTTCCAGATACCTTTAACACATACGAGATGGACATGGGACCTAACAACATCAGTCAAGACTGCGTCCGAAAATTGCAAATGGCAACTAAAGAAAAAATGAGAAAATTCAACTGTTTACGCGGCAAGATTTCCTCGAGCTTCCTTACAATACTGTTTTAGATACAGCGCTGTCAGACTTTGTTTTCATCGCTGCCCACATCTTTGTAAATTTGTCAATGTACAGGCACATGTTTTTTTGTCTTTATTTTCCGGTTTTACAGTTTGCCATGTCCTATGATTTACTCTGACCCGTCATGATAGCTTCTAACGCTAATCATGAATTGTGTCCACAGTTTGTTTATTCTCGACTCTTAATTCGTTTTTTTATGCATGGGACCTATTATAAAAGTAATGTAAAGAAATAAGTCATAACTTTTCCTGAACATAGCCTAGGTTTCTCTCACATTTTGACTCTACCAACCCAGCTCTTCAGAGCATTAAAAATAGATCTGGCCCGTGAGTTTGACACGTGATTTGGAACAATAACATTGTGCCTTGTGGTCTACGTGTAGGTCGAGAGGTTGCATGCGATGAGTTTTGGGACCTGGTGGTCGTGACGGCTGCGGACGAGAGGCAGAAAGACGCCTACGAGCTTCAGATTAAGGAAAAATTGGACAGGAAAGAGCTCCCGCTTGGAGTTCACTACAAGGTCTTCTCGGATCCACCCGGATGTAAAATAGGTGATTGTGCTCATTTGATGAGTGTTTTTATTGAATGCTCACACCAGTCTTCGGTGGGAATAAAAAAAAAAAAAACTGTTTGGAAGGCATTCCCATGTGAGTAGATTGTTTTGATTCATTTTTTGTGCTAAATGAAACACTTGCTTTTGTACTCTAGGCAACGGCGGTTCCACTCTGCACGCTCTGCAACACTTCAGTGACATCTATGGCAAGACTCTTTGCAGGATGAGAGTCATCCTGATCCATGCAGGTTGGGTATAAATCCAGTGGTGGGCGCTCATGTGGGCCTTCTCTTTGGTCTTTCTATTTCTATTTCAAGCACTGACTTTCCCATAAAAAAGTGAACTGTTTTTGATCCTTAAAAGGGAAGTCAACCCAAACATAATTTTTTTCAAGAATGTGTTCTGTGCAAGCCCACTAGTTGAAACAAGGCATTCTGATTAATATTGCATTTGTGGAATAAGAGTTAAGCAGCAAAATCCACCCGTTTTTAGCCATCTCTGTGGGCGGCCATTTTGTCAAATCTGTCGACTGAAAATGACATCACAGTTTTGCAGGGCTCAGGTAACGACCAATCACGACTGATCTGTTTTCTGAAGCTGAGCCGTGATTGGTCGTTACCTGAGCCCTGCAAAACTTTGATGTCATTTTCGACAGAAGTGACAAAATTGCCGCCCCCAGAGATGGCTAAAAACGGGTGGATTTTGCTGCTTAACTCATATTCCACAAACGCAATATTAATCAGAATACCTTTTTTCAACTACTGGGCTTGCATAGAACATATTCTTGAAAAAAATATGTTTGGCTTGATTTCCGCTTTAAATGTTCACCCAGGTGGCTCGAGTCAGCGCCTGCCCAGTGCCAGTGCGCTGGGGAAGATCTTCACCGCCGTGCCGCTGGGCGAGCCCCTCTACCAGATGCTGGAGCTCAAACTGGCCACGTATGTGGATTTCCCCACTCACATGAAGCCCGGCGTGCTGGTGACCTGCGCGGACGACATTGAGCTCTACAGTATCGCCGGGGATGAGAGCGTTGCGTTCGACAAGCCGGGCTTTACAGCTTTAGCTCACCCCTCGCCGCTTTCCATCGGCACCACCCACGGCGTGTTTGTTTTGAAGCCGTGCGAGGACACCGAATGGTCGCGAATGGAGAACAGAACCTGCTTGCGCTTTCTTCACAAACCGAGCGTTGATACGATGCGAGGCGCGGGCGCCGTTTGTCAAAGGAGCAGCGATTGTTTTCCTGTATCCGATGCCGAGTTTGTCTACACGGACAGTACCTACTATGTGGACTTTGATACGTCGCAGCGTCTGCTCAATGTGCTCAAAGAGGTGGGACCGTTGGAGTGCGAGATCGACGCATACGGTGATTTCCTGCAAGCGTTAGGCCCGCGGGCCTCGATGGAATACACCCGCAACACTTCTAATGTCATCAAAGACGACGGAGGCCTGGTGGAAATCCGCCAGAAGATTTTCCGTCTTCTGCAGGGAACGCCACTTAACGTGATCCTACTGAATAACTCCAAGTTTTACCACATCGGGACCACGACGGAATACCTCTTCCACCTCACCGGGGATGATGCCCTGACAAGCGAGCTGGGTCTCTTGTCATCTGCGTTCAGTGTGCACCCGAATGAAAAGGCAGATGCGGCATCCTGCGTGATGCACAGCGTCCTGAGACCAAGTTGCTCTGTGGGGGCCGGATCCGTGGTGGAGTACTCCAGACTGGGAGAGGGAGTGTCCGTAGGTCGGGATGCTGTGGTCAGCAGCTGCTGGGTCAGTCCCGGTGCCTCGGTGCCCGATGGGGTCTTCATGCATTCGCTGTGTGTGACCCAGCGGGACAGAACTGGCTTCGTGACCGTCGCCTTCGGAGTTAACGACAACTTGAAATGCCGCGTGAAAGCTTCCGCGTCTATGGAGGCACTGACTCTTTTTGGCGCGACTCTGGAAGCCTGCGCGTCCCTCTGGGGACTGGAGTGCCGTGACTTCAGGTTCTCCGGTGATGCGTCCAGCTGTAGTTTGTGGACCGCTTGTTTATTTCCCGTTTGCGAGGACCAAGAACGCTCGTTCTCCGTGTCGCTCAACATGGTGCAAGCAGTCCTGGGCAGATGTGCCTTCACCTTACCCAAAGACATAAAACTAATGTCCATGCACGAAGCGTTGCTGTGTAAAAACCTGCTGGAGATGCTGAACTTCAGGAAGGGACTCTATCGTGATATCACTCAGAGATCATAAGCGGTTAAGAGTGGATTTTAATTGATCAATTTTCTATCGCTTATCCGATTGTTAGGGTATTTTTCTTCCTCGTAATCGCTGTGACTAGATGAGAGTCACCGCCTAATCTTTATCCTCAACTCAAAAGCTGTTCTGATTTCAACTCCAAAGCGGTGCAAGGATCTCTTGGTCATTACAGTAGTTTACAAACCTGAATTTCACAGAAAAGAACCTCCTGAAGCATCGATCAGGGAATGATGAGGTCACAAAAAAAAAATATGACTAAAAAATAATCATGGAACACAAACATAAGTCCAAATCCTCAAAAATCCCTGGCACTCTAGAGTTCTGATGAGTGCATTGAATGAATTCATTAAGTGAGTTCATATAATATCCTGCGGTGACTCTGGCAAAAATATTTGTGGCCTGTAAGCACATACCTGAGCTTAAAGGTTTCTAACGTGAATTACGTTTACTTGGGTACCTTGTTTTTGGCAATATTCAGTGCAACTGACTCTGTGGTAGCCTTCCAATGGGCTTCTTTCTTGCTACATCATAAACAATGAAAATGATTCTACTCATGTTGTCTTTTTCTTAGCAGGCCAATAATTAAATTAAATTACCATAATTTGATAGTTGCTTTTAAAAAAAATAATAATAATAATGCTCACGAGGAGTTGGAAAAGTCACAGAGTAAAGTGACCAAAATGCTAAACCTCTCTGGATACGCTTTGAACCAGAAAAGCTTTGTCAGTTTCTCAGCTTCAGCGACTTCTAATTATTTTTCAGTAAAATGAACCTTTTTGTTTTATTCAATAAACTACTGACAACATAACTCCCAAATCCCAAGTATAAATATGGTCATTTACATCATATTCTTAATGGGAAATGAAAAACAGTCCAAATACAAAAAAAAAAAGGTCCACCATTTTTGTTCTTAATTTTTCCAGGGCCGTAGACAGTGGGACTAGAAGATTTTTCTTCAATGATAGCTGTTCCCCAATGGGACAAGATTAAGTTAAACCCTCTCCTCAAATATGAGCCCACAACCGGCCCACCCCCCCGTGAACTTTACATATATCCTCACAACACAAGGATTACCTATGCCATACGCACACACACACACACACTCACGTGTCACGGCGATCAGTTGTCGGAGTTTGTTTGGCCGTTATTATTTTTAGCCCACCGCCATGATCCCCTCTTTATCTGGACGTGTGCAATTGTGGCAGAGGGAACGATTGTATGACTGACGGCCTGTTCACGAACAGCACACGGGACCTACAATGGGGAACTACAAATCCAGACCATCGCAGACGTGTACAGGTAATACTGTTGGGTGAGGCATTTTATGTGTGTGTGTTTTTTTTTAACATGATTGATTTTACATCGGCAACACAGCGGTAGAGTGGTTTGCTTGTTTGCCACAGTTCCGAGGTTCGGGGTTGATTCTCGGCTCCTTTGCATGTTGTCCCTGTACTTGACAATTGTGGCCAAAATGATATTGTAATCCCGATTACTTATACAGTATACATCATAGAAACATCAGCATTTTTACTGCTTTGGTTTAAAAAAAAAAACCGCATATCCAAACAGTTTTCAGTGCAAAATAAAACTTTAAAATGAGTGGATTATCATTTTAGAATAGGCCTAAATGCTAATATTTGGCTAACTGAATAAATGTTATCTTGTTTGCTTGTCACTTGCCCTAAATCTGAAATAAATCCAAGCAACGGATGCTGGTCGCTTTCGAGGCACGAGCTCCTCACCATGATGGTCCTCATCTCCGAATTGTGCTGTACTTGATTTTCTGGCCATAACTCAGCAGAAAGGGTGCATTTGCTCCCTGGTGGTTGGCTGACTACTAGTTAGAAAATGAGATATGCCGCATTTTAAATGTAAGCATTGCTGACAGTCAGGTTAATTTAATTGTGCCATCCAAAAATCGTAATCACGGATAAAATTCGTTTAATTGTGCAGCCTCGAAACACATGCTTCTTGGTTTCATGCTGTCCATAAATACAAATTGAACGCAAGACAACTGAACGTATCATTTAGGAACAATAAAAATAAATAAGACAAATCCACTGCAGCGTTTCCAGCTGTGTTGAAAGCCAATAAATAAAAATGGGTTTTATCCCAAGGCTTTTGCTGTTACATGTGACAACAAAAGAAGAGCCTACTAGAACACCTGAACTTTATTTGGGGTTAATCAGAGGCACTTGAAATGATAGCAGGTGTGCGCTAAATTCCATTTAGCATGAGTTTGAATGTGATTGGTTACATTTGATCACAGATACATCCCCGGTTATAGGGGCATGCAATCCTATTTACTTAATTGGTTATTTTTACTACATTCATGCTATAAAATTATTCATCTTGGTGTCTTTATTTTAATTTTATCTTAAAAACCTGTACATACACTGAATAACGGAAGACCAAGTCAATTTTTCTGTCCCTTAAGATGAGTGGAAGAAAAAGGTGAGCGAATCATATTCTGTTATTCTGGAGAAGCTGCAAGATGACCTCCAGCTCAAAGACAGCGAGCTCGTGGACCTCAAACTTGCATTCAGGTGAACCCTAGTCTGCTTTGCCTACTTTTCTGGATGTTGTTTAAAAAAAAAAAAGAAGAAGTAAAAAAAAAAAATTCTCCCCTCTATGACTCAGCTCCGACGAGGCGTTTCAGAAGGTGAACTTGAACTACCGAACAGAGAAAGGCCTGTCCCTGCTGCATCTCTGCTGCGTGTGCAAAGGTATGCATGGCCACCACACTCTAATAATAACTTGTCAACAAAGCGCTATGTTGGAGTGGAAGGACAGATTGCTGGCGACTTATCTGAGGACAACCTTTTGGTGTTGATGTCAGCCTTGTTAAAGCGGAAGTCAACCCAAACATATTTTTTTCAACAATATGTTCCCACCAGGCCCACTAGTTGAAATACGGCATTCTGATTAATTTTGTGTTTGTGGAACATAAGTTAAGCAGTAAAATGCACTCGTTTTTAGCCATCTCTGGGGGCGGCCATTTTGTCTTCTGTCGACTGAAAATGACATCACAACTGCTCACAACGACCAATCACGGCTGACCTGTTCTCTGTATCTGAGCCGTGATTGGTCCTTGTGAGCAGTTGTGATGTCATTTTCAGTCGACAGAAGAAAAAATGGCCGCCCCCAGAGATGGCTAAAAACGAGTGGATTAACACTTATTCCACAAACGCAATATTTAACAGAATGCCCTGTTTCAACTAGTGGGCTTGCATAGAACATATTCTTGAAAAAAATGTGTTTGCGTTGACTTCCGCTTTAAAAGCCTATTCATTTCTTCACCTATTGCGTTTTTTTTCCCTTTTTTCCTGTGGAATCCATGCTCAGCTACGTTTTTGTGCTCTTTGTGTATGGCATGACCTGACAAATAGGAAAGTAGTAATTTGCGTCAAGCGAGTATGCTGAAGTGATACATTGCAACAGTTTTAAGATTTAGCCCGGGTGGTTAGCAGAAGTTAGTCTTGGTGGTGTCTGTATCACGCGTTGGGGCTGTTTTTCTTCAGCTGGTACTCGGCCCTTAGTCAAGGTGGAGGGAATTATGAACAGTTCCAAAATGCACTCAGTCTTACCACAAAACCTTCAGGCTTCTACTAAGCACAAGGAAAAGCCTACTAGAATATCTGAACTTTATTTGGGGTTAATCTGAGGCACTCCCAAAAAACTGGCATCTGAACAGGGGTGTGTAGACTTTTAATATAATCTGTAACAATATATTTGGTGTGTGTATGTTTAGGTAACAAGGGACATATCAGCTCTTTAATGGTCAAAGGTCTCCGTCCGTCCAGACTGACCAAGAACGGATTCACTGCTCTCCACTTGGCCGCGTATCAGGTGAACCGATCCCGGAAATCTTTCTTCCTCAGTGATGGGCAACCGTGAACATGTTGCTTCCTTGGCTGCATTGCTGTTAGGACAACGGCGAGCTGGTTACCGCGCTCCTCCACGGCGGGTCGGACGTGCAGCAGCTGGGCTACGGAGCCCTCACCGCCCTGCACGTGGCCACGTTAGCAGGACACATGGAGGTGAGAGAGGTCATCCTCAGCCTTTTTCACCGGGTTAGCTGACGACTGGTTTGTGTGCAGGCGACCGATATTCTCCTCCAGCACGGCGCTTCCGTTAATGTCCAGGATGCTGTGTTTTTCACCCCGCTGCATATCGCCGCCTATAATGGCAACGAGCAGGTAAATCCAATCGATTTGAGTTCAGCGGTTATTCAGCTTGTGTACAGTAAGATTTTTCACCACCGTCCATTTATGGCTGAATGATTTTGGAAAGTAATAACAATGGCAGGCGGTGCTTTTGGTAGTTTTTAGATCAGCAGAAAGAGCCTTGCTGGTGCTGATTGTCTCCTGACAGCTCACCAGTGAGTAAATCAATTTCTCACTTGTATGTTTTCTTACTAGCTCACCAAACTACTGCTGAAGTTTGGCGCGGATGTGAACGCCAGTGGTGAGGTGGGCGACCGGCCGCTGCATCTGGCCGCAGCCAAAGGTTTCCTTGACATCATTGCGCTTCTGGTCGGGGAAGGGGGAAAAGCTAATGGTAAGACTTTTGGGCCCTAACAAAGAAATATTAAAAATATTGGAAGAGTGAGAGCAAATCCTTTAGTTCAGGGGTTGTTCAACTTCTTGGGTTGAAATGCCATTTAAAATGAAATTTAAGTATTCATAACTTTTATAGAAAGTAACGTAACCAAATTGTACATATTTTTATCGACGGGAGCTGCTGTTCACTGCTTACATGAACAACTAGGCTGTGAACACAAAGGAGCTAGGTTGCCGTTTAAAAAAGCAAAAAAAAATCGTTGAAAAAAAAATTGACTGTTTGACGATACTGTTTTTACTTTGTTTAAAGTTAACACATATCACAATATTCTTAAGTAAAATATTTATCTTTTTAACGTTACAAGATATCACACTGTTTACATTTTTAAGTCTAGAGTTACAAAAATCACACTTTTTTAAATAGGTAAAACATTTTTCTTACAAGATATCATACATTTTTTAAAAGTTTAGAATGCAAAATATGACACATTTTTAAAATCATAATAAATCAAAATATTTTGCATTACAAGACTCTTTTAAAATGTTGAATGTTAAAAGGTCCAACTATTTTAATTTTTAAAGTGAAAATGATAAACCGACATAATTTTTATTGAAAAAAGTTACAAGTTACAAGATATAACACAATTTTAGAAAATAAAAAAGATGATTACATTTTTTAAATTAAAATGAAGGCAAATATTCTTTAATATTCAAGATATGACAATATTTTTTTATTCATTAATCGAATGCTACAAATGTTGACACTTTTTTAATATAAAAAGGAAAAAAAAAATATTAAAAGGTGCCACACTATTTAATTTTTCTTGTTGAAAGTAAAAAGGTTTATAGATAACTGTAGGAGAGTGAAGTCATTTTTCAATGTTACAAGATAGAGCACTCATTTTAATCAAACACGTTTTAAATGTGGAAAAAAAGTGGATTTATACAAGCATATCACACAATAAAAAATAAATAAATAAAAAAACCAAATTTTTCCTGTATGCACTTTGTGTGTTCGTGTGTATCTCCAGTGAACGCGCAGGACAATGAGGACCACGTGCCGCTCCACTTCTGCGCCCGCTTTGGCCACCATGAAGTGGTGCGCTTCCTCCTTCAGGGCAACTTTGACGCACAGGCGCACGCCACCAACATATACGGAGACACGCCGTTACACTTGTAAAGGGGCCGCTGCCGCGCTACTATACTATCCACGTTGCTCCGCAGCGGACCCTTTGATGTGTCGTCTTCCCACCCAGGGCCTGCTACAATGGCAAATATGACGTGGTGAAGGAGATTATCCAGCTCTCTGGTGCCGAGAGTCTCACAAAGGAGAACATTTTCAGCGAGACATCACTGCACAGGTATTGGCTTTTATCGTATTTCTTCAAATAGTGGCCGGAAGTCCTGATGAGTTCCCATCTTACATCACAGTGCTTGCACCTATGGTAAAGATCTGGAGATGGTCAAGTTTTTGTTGAGCCAGAACGCCATGAGCATCAACCACCAGGGAAGAGATGGACACACAGGTGACTTATATTTAATTTTTTTAATCTTTTGAAATTGAATCATCTTTTTTTGTATGATAAATCCCAGTCTATCACAGAATGTTACAAGATGACACAATATGTTTTTTACATATTTATTACACAGACAAAAATAAAAAGAATGTAACATTTTTTAAAGTTATAAAATATCACATTTTTATTTATTCATTTAACTCATTCACTGCCAGACATTTTCAGACCGTCTTTTACCCTAACGTTTGAAAAAATTTGAAAAAAATATAAATAAATTCCTGCGATTGAATGGCTGGACTGTGAAAAGACAAGTAAATCCGTCAACGGCAGTGAATGAGTTAAAATCAATCTAGACAAAATACTGCTCGTATTTGTAATCAAGTAAAGTTAAACATCCTTAATCTTAAATTGAAAGTTACAAAATATTACACTATTTTGAAAAAAAAATCCATTAACGTAAGGTTTAATATAGCACTTTTTTTTAATGTTGAATTTTACAACGTCTCAATCGGGCTGTTTTTATTTTTTGTACGTTAAAAGTTACAAAGCATCACACTGTTTTTCTTTCAATCAAAAAAAATACAATTTTTAATGATACGTGATGTTCACCATGTTGTCCTCGAGCCCTGCACAGCGCCTGTTTCCACGGGCACATCCGCCTGGTGCAGTTCCTGCTGGACAACGGGGCCGACATGAACCTGGTGGCCTGCGATCCGAGCCGGTCCAGCGGGGAGAAGGATGAGCAGACCTGCCTTATGTGGGCTTATGAGAAAGGTGACAGTCGAACAATACAATACAATTTTATTTATATAGCCCACAGTCCATTTAGATTAATGCTAATAAACCATGGATAAAGCGTCATAGACGGGCTAACGAATAACATGGATGTGGCGGTGTTATAAACCTTTAAGCAACGGATATCTGAACACAAACAGTGCAGCAATACGTGTAGACAAATACAACAATACATACAGGCATATATTATTTATCCTCTGCAAAGAGTGACTAATACTACTGCATCTTATTGACCAATTGTGACCGGCTTCTTCCATATGTCTATATTGCCCCCAGGTGTCCAAGGCGCGCACACCCGAGGGAGCAGCACAATGTCCATTGAATTGAAGCAAAAAATGTGGCCAAAACTGTTTCATTGTTTACATTCTGTCTGATTAATTTTGAACTTTGTATTCCAACACATGCACTTGTCAACAACACCCATGGAGTGAACTCATCACAAGAGAAAAAAAATTGCTCAAGCTAAACATCAATGCTGATTTTTCTTTTCTCTTTCCCACCACAGGTCACGATGCCATCGTCACTTTGCTGAAGCACTACAAGCGCCCGGATGACTCTCCCTGCAATGAGTACTCGCAGCCAGGAGGGGGTGAGTCCAAAATCGACGGAGACGCACAGTCGGTCACGTGAAAGCGTCTAAATTTGGCGACTGTCTTCCAGATGGCTCCTACGTTTCTGTCCCGTCCCCTCTGGGGAAGATCAAGAGCATGACGAAAGGTAACGAGGTGCAGCGGATTTTCCCACATTTTCCCCTGACTGTCATCTGACATGATGCACACGTACACACGCACTGTTGCTCTGTGAAGCTGGTCATAAGCACAACACTGATAAGCAAAATATATCACATTTATTTGATATCCAGTGTAAGGTCCATGTACAGTGCTAGTGTGCTCTTGGTTTATAATAGTTTTGAGTTTTTCATTTATAATTCATTTTGATATAGTTTTTACTTTGGTTTTTGAAATTCGGTTACTTTTAATTAGGTTTTAGACCTTTTTTTGGGGGGGTAGACTAGTTTTTATTTTTTTCTCTAGTTTTAGTATTAATTTTAGGTAGGTTTTTTTTTTTAATACATGGAGTTTTTGCCGAGTGCAAAAAAATTTAACTCAGTGTTGTGTAACAAAAGTAAAAAACTCTTTCATAAACTTTCAAAGCACATGAATCCATCATATAATACAAAAAAATGTTGATGTTTCCAAATTTGTTGTACTACAATCTTGTTTCACTTTTATTAGAGAATAAACAATGAGCATTTTTGATATCCCCCTATCAATCAATTAATTGTCTAAAATATTGCTCAAAAACAAGAGCCAATTCAAAGAAACAGATGTTATTTTTGGATTTAGCAGGCCAAAATGACCCAGAAACTATCAAAATATCATTGGCACCCTAAAAAAAAATTAATTTGCCCAGTGTTCTTAAACCTTACTCATCCCACGTGTTGAGTGAACTATACCAATAAATGTTCACTGTTTTGTTTTTTTGTTTTTTCCAGAAAAAGCAGAGGTTCTTCTACTCAGGGCCAGCCTCCCCTCTCATTTCCATCTTCAGCTCTCCGAGTTGGAATTTAATGAAATCATTGGATCTGGTAACTTTTTTATTTTTTTATTTTTTTGCATTCAATCTTACAATATTACCGTATACCTCTATTTTGCCCACAGGCTCTTTCGGCAGGGTTTACAAAGGCAAATGCCGGAACAAAATAGTCGCAATTAAACGGTAAATATCTACATAAAGCACTTTCTTCCTTCACCTCCCTCTTTTCCGACGCTTTGACTGTCGTCTGCAGCTACCGAGCCAACACGTACTGCTCCAAGTCGGACGTGGACATGTTCTGCCGAGAGGTGTCCATCCTGTGTCGCCTCAACCACCCGTGCATCATCCAGTTTGTGGGCGCCTGTCTGGACGACCCCAGCCAGTTCGCCATCGTCACCCAGTACATCTCGGGGGGCTCGCTCTTCGCGCTGTTGCATGAGCAGAAGAGGTGAGGGAGGCGAAGCTTACGTCCTTCAGCTGGACCACCCACCACGGGGTTGAACTCATAATTCAAAATAATCATAATCCGTTCCAGCCTCTCTCCCGCCAAAAAAACCCAAAACAAAACATTTGTACTGGTTTTTATAAGATTTATAAGAAATAGCACTCTGTGGAAAAAAAAGTTCACCCATCCATTTTAAAAGATATACTTATAACATTAATGTATAGGATTACACCATTTGTCAATAATGATTAATTGTATTGTGTGGCTATTTCTAGTCCACGTGACTTGGCCACCCGGACGTACTATAATACAGACATATGGATATACAGTTGCTTCAATGGGAAATCAACCCAAACATATTTTTTTCAAGAATATGTTCTTTGCCGGCCCACTGGTTGAAACACGGCATTCTGATTAATATTGCTTTTGTGGACCACTTTTTAGCCATGTCAGGGGGCGGCCATTTTGTCATTTCTGTCGGCTGAAAATGACATCACAGACCCTCAGGGCTCAGATAACGACCAATCTCGGCTCAGCTTCACAAAACAGGTGAGCCGTGATTGTCAGTTACCTGAGGCCTGAGGGTGTGTGATGTCATTTTCAGTCGACAGAAGTGACAAAATGGCCGCCCCCGGAGAAGGCTAAAAACGTGTGGATTAACTCTTATTCCTCAAACGCGATATTTATCAGAATGCCTTGTTTCACCTAGTGGGTCTGCATAGAACATAATATTGTAAAGACTCTTTTGGGGTTGACTTCCTGTTTTTAGCATTATAGCACCTGCTATTCATCGGCCAGTCTATGGCATTTTGCATTGTTTGTTAGCATTAAGATAAGTAGACTCTTCTAAGGCAAACTGTATGGTTGTTTTAAACACACACAAGTGTAATTCTGTCTGTTTGATGTTAAGTTTGGCAGGAAAGTTCCACTGGGAGAGAGAGAGAGATAGAGAGTTACACAAGAAGAGCACGTTTTCACAACAGAGCAGTCAGCCGGTCTCATTATCCTCCCTGGAAGTAAACCTCACCAATTCCTCCACTTTAGTCGCAATGGTCATCGATCGAGACCAAGTGTTGTGCTAACTGCGTGCCCAGGTGCACTCCGGCTTATCGATCGACGGATGTTAAGAGCTGTGTGTGATTGGCAAGGGGTAAGGGCATTGATCCGGCGCTAAGTCACTGCCGCTTTAATGATGTGTCAATGGACAGGCTGATTGATCTCCAATCCAAGCTCATCATCGCCATGGATGTGGCCAAGGGGATGGAGTACCTGCACAACCTCACCCAGCCCATCATCCACAGAGATCTCAACAGGTACGGGACTCTCTCACACACACACTGCCTAGCTGTAATGAAAAGACATCAATGACACCTGTGCTCTTTTCCAGTCACAATATTCTTCTTTATGAAGACGGACATGCGGTGGTGGCTGATTTTGGAGGTAAGAATTGTTTGTCAGGCTGATCATCAAAGAAAAAATGGCATTAACAAGTCAGATTCACACCTATGGACAGTTTAGAGCACACAACGCACTTCCACTCAACATTCAATTTATATACATCTGCGAATATGCGAATTTGCATGTGTCGAACTGCAAATATGCAGGGGTCGACGATAGTTTTAGGTTGTGATAATACAAATCACCACTAGATGGCAGACATGGCTTAGTTGGTTATACTGCCCTATACTACAAGGTGAGTAGGCCTAATAATTGTCTGTGGATTTGGAACAAAAAATATGCATATGCAGGACAAACATACCTCAATAATATTCACAATTTTGCATGAGTTTATTTTTGTGAAAAAATGTACAACGTGAGGTCTTGCACTTAATGTTATTTTGCGGTTCAGCAGTTTTGTGCCGTCCTTGTATAGTAATTTTTATGCAACAGAGCCCTTAGCGCTTGAAAAAAAAATACAGTATGCGTTTGTTTTGTTGTTTGCTTCAAACCGTTTATTGTTGAGTTACAATAGTGGATCTTTTATACATGCGTTGAAAATGCATTTTAAAAAATGAAATATATCAAGAGAATGTGCAGTATTTTGCTAGTATTTGTTTAGGTGCTACCGTTACGTGACTTCAGTGCTTAACACTAAACACAGATTTATGCCTGCAGAGTCCAGATTCCTCCAATCTGTGGATGAGGACAACATGACCAAGCAGCCGGGGGTAAGACACACCTTCTTTGTTTTTTTGACCAATCAGATTTCAGCCTCTCTGTTGTCATGCAATCTAATTTGCCAAGAGCCTTCAGAATTAGTAGTCCTGGCCCATAGAGTTGGGCTGAACATTTAATCCAATTCAAATCAACACTGCAATGATGTACGTGACACAAATTGCGACATGGTCGATAAAGTTGGGTAATTCCCCACTGAGGAGCAAGGTACCAAATGCACAGCCCGCCAACGGTGTTTCCTTTGGCTAAACTGCCTGCACCTGCAATCAATTACCCAGCAGCTCACCAAACTGCCTTCATGCAGATTTTTTTCTCGGCGTGATGATCCATCACGACCCAAGATGCTTAGCCTGCAGTTTGGTGTTAAGTGCGTTGCGTCCCCGGAGAGCCGCCTGTTGTAAGAAATGACTTCCCCTGGCACAAATGCATTATTTGCCACAGCAACTGTGCCCGCGTGTGTTTTCAAATGTGCATTTATGACATTTTTTTTACTTTTTTTTTTTTTTTTTTAATGAGACACCTTTTTTTTTGTGCATGCGTGCGTGTGTATAGAACCTGCGATGGATGGCTCCCGAGGTCTTCACTCAGTGTACACGCTACTCAGTCAAGGCAGACATGTTCAGCTACGCCCTTTGTCTGTGGGAGCTGCTGACTGGAGAGATTCCCTTTGCACACTTGAAGCCTGGTAATTTTTCCCTCATGTCGTATTTAATGTGCATTGGCTTCAATCGGACAGATGAAGGCAGATTTCTGAAATACTGTCTCAGCCCGAAAGGCGATGCTGGCTAACTCTCCTTGTTTGGTTCATATTTGAAAAAAAATAGGAATAAAATATATGAATACAAATGCACTTTAGAAGTTGGCAACTTGGCAAACAAGGGATGGAAGGTGAGTCCATCGTAGATTAGAGGTTAGGGTTGTGATGCAACTAACGTAAGAGCGGTATTATGCACCGCACCTATTGGAATTCAAATTCTGTGGACTGTTATACAGTACCTGTCTTTGATTTGGGGATGGTTGCTTTTAACCCTTTCATGCACAGTGGTCATTACAGTGGACAGCTATTTAAAAGTTGCTTTCGCCTATATTAATGAATCCAAACAATATATTTATATTTTTAAATAATAACATCACATTATAATTAATGCATGAAAGGGTTAAAAATATTCAATTTTAGATTAATTAATATAGGCGAAAGCAACTTTTAAATAGCTGTCCACTGTAGTGACCTCTGTGCATGGAAGGGTTAAAATATTTTTTGTTGAATTTTTACTACACGATACTTACTGTAATATTTTTTCTTTAATCGTGTGCACAGGAAATACACAAAATAAAAATAAAAACATTTTTAAAGGTGTTTTGGGGAAAAAAAGAAATTAATAAAAACTTACAGCCCCGCTGTGAAAATAAATTACAACTAATGGAATTTCCAAAATCCCAACTAACCTAAATGTTTATAATCCCAATGTGCGCACATCACAGAGAGAAAGAGTGAGGGTGGGTGAAAAAGGGACTTTGCGCTGAAGTGGCCGCTTTGGAGTCATGTGAACTCGGTGTGATAATCTTCCAGCCATGGAGCGGTGGTATTTGACCGTTCTCTCCGTCTTGTTGTCCCCAGCCGCCGCCGCAGCAGACATGGCCTACCATCACATCCGGCCTCCTGTTGGCTACTCGATCCCAAAACCCATCTCTGCACTTCTGATGAGGGGATGGAATGCATGTCCAGAGGTAAAGCAGAAAATCAAGGAGAGAAAGCAAGCGGTTTGTGAAAGCAAGGGTGTTGAGCAGAACAGCGACTTTGATGCTAGTATTTTTTTTTTTTTTTTTTTTGCTTTTGTGATACCTTAAATGATAAAACAACACAAGAATGAGAAAGGGCTTTTGAATAATTATTTATTTGCAGATATACAACGAGAAAACACGCCGGGAGTGACGCTGACTCGCCACACGGCTGGCGTTGAACGCCACTGGCTTTTTTACATGGCGTTCCTCATTCACTCCATGAACGGCGTCATCTTTTCTCACCATCGCGACAAATGTTCTAATTGCTACTCCGTTTACACACACCGTACATGTGCATACTCCGTTCGGGTGTGATGTTCCTAAATTTGTCCGACTTTCAATATGTTGCCATTTCTTTCCCTCGTAATTTACAAGCCAAGACTCACCGATTGATTCACAATGCAAGTCAATAATTTGAATTTGACATATAAATTATAATGTACTTATCATACATTTGAAAATTCACGTATAACAATAATGGTAACTTAACATTAAAAACATAATTTGGATTCAGTTGCTAATACATATTTGTTGATTAATCATTGCACCCCCCCCCCCCATTTTGTAAGTACTACCGATACTAGAAAACCATTTCACGCTGAAGTGACACTTATGACAACGTCAAAGTGTTTAACTTTTATTTTACAAGCTGTAAAAAGGTCTCGCCAACAAAACTGCTCCAGCGCTTTTTGCTCCTTAATCCCACTGAGGCAAAGGATGCCGAGTCAGCTGCAACTGCATTCAGCGCTAATGAATGGCACATTCATATCCCCCAGATCATACATTATTGCATGGCTGTGCAAAAATGAAGAGCACACATGACTAGATGTATGCACCCCGATGCCATATTCCCAGCTTCCTCATTATACTGCTGCGACTTAGTGAGGAGTGACCGTCACCGTACGTATGCCTGCCTCAATGGACCACTTATGTACAAAGGATAACGTTTCATTGATTCGATCAATCAATCAATGCTGATGTCCTCGAGGGCCAGCGCTCTGGCCCTGTGAGGATGAATTTGAAACCCGATTGGTCAAAGAAACAGCCCCATTGCTAATATTGCTTTCTTCGACATGCACTAACTGATTCTGAAGGCCCTGGGCAGATGAAATTGACATGGCTACACAATGAGGCTGACATCTGGTTGGACCAAAAAAAAATCAAAGACGCATTCAGGAAGTGGAAATAGTACAGCCAAAAATAACACTATGAAATAAAGAGACTGGGAATGAATTAATACAATTTTATGGAACCTGGACTGTCAGTATGGAATACTTTTAGAATAGTTCTATTGATTATTCCATCGATAAAAGAAATAATCGGGTAAGTGTCTTACAAAAGCATTTTTTTCCCCCCCAATGACTGTTTGTTAACCAATTATCATTGTTTATTTGTGATGAAAAAACAACAACAGTTAAACAATATCACATGAGATGGATTGATGTTGTACTCAGCAAAGTTTTTGAAACTGATTCAGCTACTGGTCCGGTCATTGCTTTGCAAAGTAAAAGTAAATGTATGCAAATGTTTTATTTTGAATAAACACGCAAGTTAATCAGTCTGCTTTCATGGTGGACTACAGAAATGAGAGTATTAAGGGATGAAATGACATTTAAGTTAAACAATAGCTCCAAATGATTACTCTATTATTAAAATAGTTGCTGTTGTTAGTTGATAATCGATTAGTTATCGATGAATCCATCCATTTTGACACCGCTAGTCACTATCTAACATCTCATTTCAGGACCGTCCAGAGTTTTCTGAAGTGGTCACCAACCTGGAGGAGTGTTTATGCAACGTTGAGGTACACTATGAACATTTTCACAATATTTTTCAACAACAGTGTGGCAGAAAAGCAAACTGTGACATTTATCCGAGCAATAGAAACATCTAATTAGCCGGTCCTTCAATAATCTCACGTCTGAATTTCCACCCGGTCTATCTTTAAATCAACTTATCTGTTGAAATGTAAATTACAGTTTCAAGCATCTTAACATAGCATCAACTTTTCGACTAACTCATCACACATTCAAACTACGGTGGTATCAAAGAAGGCTAAAATCATCATGACTCTCTTTTCTTAATCGCTTTGCATTAGTCAAATGACAAAAAAGGGTTGGTTGCTAGTGATGCAGTTTTTGCCACGCCCGAAGTACATGTGACGTCATGGCGAAAATATTTTTTTAATGATCATTATGAGTTTGCCAATATTTCATCTGTGTGTTTGTACGTCCACAGCTGATGTCACCCGCCTCCAGTAACAGCAGCGGCTCCTTGTCGCCCTCCTCGTCCTCGGACTGCCTTCTCGCCCGAGCTGGGCCCAGTCGGGGTCACGTGGCTGCCCTGCGGTCCAGGTTCGAGCTGGAGTACGCGCTCAACACTCGAGCCTACGCCTTCTGGAGCCAAAGGTGAGAAGAAATGACCCAAATGTACAAGCGTGCTTTTACAATGTGGGAGGAAGCCGGGTACTCCCGCAAATGTGCAAACAAGCTGAGATTTGAACCTGAGAATTGTCAAGTGGATTTCACTTTGCTTCACTGCTTCTATTTAAAAAATACATTTTAAAATTGATGAAATTTTACTGCTTTTAAATGGAAAAAAAAAAACAACAACAAAAAACAAGATATTGTAATAATAACATTTTGCTTCATCACTGATACGTTTTGTAACATCCAGTAATGATGTAATTAAATAGAATGTAAAGAACTGAAACTGTTTTTGTCACATTTTTCACTTCAGTTGCTCTTCCTGGTGTGCGCATTGTGGCCACCAAAGTAGGTTCAGTAAAATACAGACTTGCGGAGACGGTCACAGCTTTTCAGTAAGCTGCAGTAAGATTAGTTCTTCTTCACAGACAATAAGAATATATTTTTGTCAATATTGTTATATTTTTAGTTGGCATGTGTTGATGCCCTGCATATGGTCAAATAGCCGTTGCTTAAAGCTTATAACGCCACAACATTGGTGCTAATTTCTTTAGCCTGTCTATGGCGTTTTGCATTGTTTGTTAGTATTAAGCTAAACTGACTTTTATTTTAAACATGTAATTCCATTTGTTTGATGTTTAGTTTGACATCAATTTAATTGTTTAGCTTGTCTGCCAAACTGCTGCTCGTTGCCTAACACTCACATCTCAAATTATTGCTTAAAACTTTGTGATTTTATCTACGCATAAAACAGACAATAAGAATATATTTTTGTCAATATTGTTATATTTTTAGTTGGCATGTGTTGCTGCCCTGCATATGGTCAAATAGCCGTTGCTTAAAGCTTATAACGCCACAACATTGGTGCTAATTTCTTTAGCCTGTCTATGGCGTTTTGCATTGTTTGTTAGTATTAAGCTAAACTGAATTTTATTTTAAACGTGTAATTCCATTTGTTTGATGTTCAGTTTGACATCAATTTAATTGTTTAGCTTGTCTGCCAAACTGCTGCTCGTTGCCTAACACTCACATCTCAAATTATTGCTTAAAACTTTGTGATTTTATCTACGCATAAAATGAAATTTTAAAATCATATCAAATTTTAAAATCATATCAAAGCTTTCTCTTAACATAAGGTATGGAGAACTAATTGGTTTATTATGTTTGTTTTATTGGCACACCACTCCCCAAATGAACAGTGGGTACGTACTTTTTTAAATGATACAATATGATAATCATTTCATCTTAAATGAATTGTGGAAACCACAGTTTGGGAGCCACTGTCTTCTACCATCTGTTCTGTTTTGTTCTGCCCGCCATCCCGTAACCTCAAACTGTAGCTTTGTTGCTGTTATTTGTACAAGCTTTAGGTAAACTATGGGCTCTTGTTTTACAATTCCTGTGGCAGGAACAGAAATGAGGGCAGCAGTGGCACACGGAGTTGCTTGGATACCAAACAGACAACAAAGGGCAACAAGTGCAGTAAACCATTGCGAGTCATCGGGATACCCTCAGCCAGAACCAGCCTACGTCTCCATGGGGCTCGCAGCAAATTTTTAGTTCGGGGGGGACTTCTATTTCTGTCAATAATATTGATTATTGATCATTGATTGTGGAATTTCTCCTTGAGGGATTAGAAGAGTGAGGGCGGACATTTTGGCTTCTGTAGACTGAAAATGACATCACGGCTCAGATTCAGAAAACAGGTCAGCAGTGATTGGTCACTGTGAGCAGTTGTGATGTCATTTTCAGTCGACAGAAGACAAAATGGCCGCCCCCGGAGATGGCTAAAAACGAGTGCATTTTGGTGGTTAACTTGTATTCCACAAATGCAAAATTAATCAGAATGCCGTGTTTCAACTAGTGGGCCTGCTGGGAAAATATTCTTGAAAAAAATATGTTTGGGTTGACTTGCACTTTAAAGTGATAAACCACTGTGGAAACAGAATATTCATCATCTAGGCCAGTGATTTGCAGTTGGTGGGTCGCGGAACCATTTTGGGTGGGTCACCAATTAGTAGTAAATGTAAAAAAATAAAATAAAAAAAATAAAAGGGAAAAGTTGTGATCGGGTTTATATGTTTTGACTTAAATTGTCTGTGAAGCAGATGGGCTAGCCACTAATCAATCCATCATGCAGCCCTCATGAAAAACGATTTGCTTTGCTTTGTTTTTTTACTTTCAGTGAGCGGAGGCGTGCATCTGGAGGCCTCTCATTGGAGGAAATAAGAAGGAGCATGCAGTTTTCCCCCATCGATCGCAATGGTTTGTCCACTTGTAACAATTCAATATTGATTTGTCATATCACAAATTAATATTTGGTTTTGGAGACCTTTGCCAGGCTGCAGCGATCAAATATTTTTAGAATTGAGTATTTTACTGATTGTTGCATCGAACAGTCAAATAGTAATAGATTTTATATTATTAAACACAATAACATTTAGTCAAATCTTTTGAGTTATTTAGTTAATCGTTTCAGTCCTATATTTAATACTAGTACTTGATAGTGAAAGTTTTTTGTTTTAGATGTTACAGATTTGATTTGATTTTGTATTTTTTTTGCAGGTTACGTGTCCGATCCTATGAGCACCATGCGATTCTGCTCCTCGTTCAGCAGCAATGGCAGCTTTGAAGACAGTAACTAACAGTTACTAACACCTTTTTCCTTGTTGGTGAGGCTGTATATACTTGTATTTGTGGTTGAAGGCTTTTGCTGGTTATTAGTTTATATTTTTATTTAAGTATTTATCATGTTACTCATTTTTTTTATCATAAAATAATCAGTAAAATCTGTGATGAGTACGTTTATTTTCTGTATAGAGTTTGCACCGCAGATTTGTAATTGAGATTTTTTTTTAATGGGTTTTTACAGTATACAGGCAAGTTGGAATTTAGAGTTGCGCAACTTTAGTGTAGTACCTTGTCGTGCCACAACATGTTGGGCAGCACTGAGCTGTTTTCTAAGGGATGCAGCGTAATTAACAGCAATAAGAAGTGACAGATTGTTTTAAGGCTTGATATGATAAAATAGTTTCACATTTTTGACAGCCAGATAGTGAGAACAGACACTAAGGAATAAAAGAGCAATCTTTCATCTTTTTTTCAAAGGTTTAAATGTGTTTAAAGCATGTGGGAGGGGATTTGGAATGAACGCAAACAACTTTATTCGTCATAGTTTTTATTTCTTCAGTGGCCAAACCACTGACAAATGAATGAAGCCCTAAAAACCCACACTGGAGGATTGTAAGGCAAATAAATAATCTGTTTGGGAGTAATTAGAGGTAGTGTTTACAACATTTTAATAATTTTATCACACTGTATTTCGTTTCTAACGAAACATTAGCTCTCATCAAACCATAATCTGGACATGAACATGAAAGCACTTTAAGTGTGGGAACATCGCGGGTAAGCAAAGTCCTGGGAGAGCGGTTGCTGTGAATTATTCAATTTGTGAGTGTGTGTGTGAGCTGTATCGGAGTATCTGCTTGCAGGTAAGAGACGGTAGCACTCGATACCTCCCATTAACCAGGCCTCTTTGAGATGAGATCTGCTTTTGTAAACATTGCAGTCACAATTTATCACGTAGCTTCTCGTTAGTCATGATTGCATGATGACTATTGTAAAACTTTTTTTGGGGGGGCGGGATCTGGGGTCATATCGTTACATATTGCCTCCTTGCATTGGGGGAATTCCCCCAAATTAACCGGTTTAATTCAAAATCAGTTACTTGTTTATTGGTCCTTTTCAACAGGATACACACATGCTCAAAGGTAGGAGAATGTTGTGGATTATTGAGGACTCAAAAAGACGATTCCTTCAGCATAAGAATAATATACATCAGGGGTTCTCCAACTTTTTGGGTTTGAAATGTTTCCGAGGACTCCCTCATAACGCCAATTCAACATTCAGTAACTACTATTGTTGGAACACTCGAGATGGTCTTGTCTCGGTCTCTGTCTGGCCACACTTGGGATTTTCTGTCGAGATCAGCGCTGATCTGCTATTCTTCAACTTCATTCATGTGATAACGACAAGAAGAAAAGAAATTAAAGCGAGAATGCTTTAAACTTATCTGCTTTGTCATGTTTTTTTTTCCCCATTGTTTATTTTTATGGTCTAGGTCTTGTCACTGTTTTGACTTGTCTCTGCCTTGGTCTTGACTCAGTCTTGACTCCCAAAAGTCTTGGTCTGGTCTTTGTTTCGGTGAGTTCTGATCGCGAGGAAGTCTTGGTGTCAGATCGTGTGGTCTTGAGCACAACAGTAGCATGTGCACCCTGAAATGCCATGGGAATGATTTCTTTGTTGTACATTCACCTAAATTGCCACTGATATACACAGTGAAGTGGTCCTTTACTTTGCACTACTTGGTAATCGGACCTTCAAAAAAAGTCTACCTTTGCGGTAAGGACCATGCCCATATGTCAATCAGCTCATGGATGCAAGCTCGCACAAAGTAGCCACTTGATTAAATGCCGGCCTTGCTGGAAAATGTTTCTAATACAAAACTGTCTAATGTCCATTCTGGGGTTGTGGCCGGTGCCAGTCAAGAGTAAGAACTTGTAGCGAAAGGCATTTTGTTCACTGACAACACGCTCAAATGGTCGTCGCTGATAATGTTGTCCATCGGCCGCATGCTCCGGTTGACGGACGGTTTGTCCTCAACCGTCACGTGGCTTCCAACGTCTGAGCTTGACATTTTAAAATGGCTAACCTCGGTCACTTCTTGACATTCTTCGTGCATCTTTCCTTCCGGAGACGTCCGCTCGTCCACGTCCTCGTGGGTAGGATCCATACCATTTTCAGAAGGGCCGTTCATGCCTTCAATTGACGTGGGCTCGACGTCCACGTGAAACCCATTTTCAACAATTTGCGGTGCAGTCTCAGGTTTGATTCCCGACATGCTCGCCGTTCTCCACCCATGTGTTGATTCGGCCTCGTCCTCAACCAGAGATTCTTTACTCGTGTCATTCTCTATGAGCTTTGGTTCATTCTTGGTGTTTCTTAGGAGTTGTTTCACATCATGCTCTACTTCTTCATTGGACATCTCCCAGTCGTCTTTAACGGAATTAATCTCAGGATAGGACTGAGCTTCGCCTTTGGTGTTACCCACTTGCGCGTGTTTTGGTGCAAGCTCCTCATGGGATGTCTCGACAATTTACAGAAGCTCTGAAGATTGGCTGGCCTCCTTCCCGGCACCCGTGTCAGACTCGCTGAGGTCTTCCAGAGGTTCAACAAAGGTTTCAAAGAACTTGGACGCTTGATGTGTGGTTAGCCAGTTGGTGACAAGTTCTGCACTGCTGGCTCTGGCCAGAGCTTCTGGACTTTCTCCATGGGGGAGCTGATTTCGAGATTGAGTATTTGACTGTGTTTGGGTTTGGAGAAGCACACTTGCTCCTTCCTCCAAGGCTTTGCTGGCCTCTTCTGTCCCGGCCTCAGTCCCTGGCAACCTCGTTTTGGAGACCGCGTTCGGACTTGGGAGTTTGGAAGACTGTTTCTCTTTGGGGAAATTTTCAGCTGCGGCGCCAACTACGGATGATGGATCGGCCTTGTCATCAGGAGTTTCTTTGTTTTTCTCAACCTCGAGGTCTGGTCTGTTTCTTCTTGGATCATCAGAGTCGAACTCTTCGATTACGTCGACTCTAGATGGTATCGTTTCGAAATCATTTTTTTTGCACTCTATTTCAGAACCACCTTCTACCTTATGGACTTCTTGAGTTATTTCCATCTTGACCTCCAAACTTGTGTGTTCTGCAGACGCTTCATCAGGCTGTCGTCTTTTGTCAGTTCGCGCTGATGTATTGTCATCACTTTTGTCCTCGTTAGAGATACATTCTGCTTGAGTGGACATCTCCCCATTTTCAGCGTCAACATTAATTATTTTACTGTTTTCGATTATCAGAGCTTTGTTTGCTGTGGTCTCTTCCGTCATGCTTGTTGCATTTGCTACTTGAAAGACGCCAACATTCTGTGTCGCAATAATTTTTGGATCCTCATTTTGCAAGTGCTCGTCTGACGTTTTCTCCGGTTCCTGTGCAATCTTAGATGTTTCTTGTCTTTCCTCTGTGTAAGAGGTGATGATCTTCTCCTCTTCAGGTTCAACTGTTGTATTTGTGTCCTTTTTCGCTTTGTTCTCATCTTCGTGTTCGCTTTCCTCTGTATCATTTATTTGGTCACCTATCTCGGACTCAGCAGTAATGATTTCTTTGTCTTCGTTTTTAACTGTTTCTTCTTTACTTTCTTCAGCTTTATTCTCACCTTTGTGTCTCTTTTCACTTTCCTCCACATTGTGAGTGCTTGTCTTTTTTATTTCTTCACCGTCGTCGGTATACTCAGTAAATATCTCTTTGTCTTGGTCCGTCACATATTCACCCCCTTCTTCCCGCTTGTCTCTTTCTTTCACTTCTTTTTCTTTATCAGTGGTTACCTTGCTTATTTCTTCACCTTCCGTGGTCTGAGCATCAACTGTTTTCTCTTCGTCTTTGTCAATCTCATCTTTACTTTCTTCAGCTATGTTTTCATCTTCTACTGCTTCAATTTGTTCCTTATCAGTGGTTGCTTTGGCTAGTTCTCCTTCCTTCACCTCAGAAGAAACAGTTTTCTCTTCGTCATCCTTAGTCGTTAAATCTTCAATTTCTTCAGCTTCATTCTCAACTTTTTCTATCGCTTGACTTTCTTCCTTATTGTCTGTATTTGCTTGGTTCATTTCTTTACTTTCTTTGGCCTCAGCGGAAACAGTTGTCTCTTCTTCGTCCTTATCGGGCGCATCTTTACTTTCTTCAGCTTCACTTTCCTCCGTGTTATCATTGGCTTCTTTTTTTATTTCTTCACTTTCCTCCTTTTGAGAGGTAATAATGACTTTGTCGCCTTTGTCTGTCCTATCTGTACTTTCTTTTGTTTGCTTTTCGTTTTTCTCTATCGCTTTTTCTGCATTGTCTGCGTTTGTTTCGTTGACGTCATCGGCCTTTTCTTCATTCACTTCTTCGGCCTCGGTGCTGTTCACGTTGAGACCCTCACCCTTGTCTGTCTCATTTTTTTCGGATTTCTGATCAGCCTCATCTTCATTGAGGGTTACCATCGCTCCTTCGTTGGTTTGGGTTTCATCTTTTGCTTCTTCTGCAGTGTTTTCTATAGTTTTATGGCTTTCCTCAGTTTGACTTCCGTCCTTTTCACTTTGCTCTTCAGCGTCACTCTGTTTCTCATGCGGGTTCATTTTTTCTTCCTCTTTTTTACTGTGTTCCTCACATTTTGCCACGGGATCATCTCGCCCTCCGCGAGTAGCCTCAATATCTCCTGATGCCTCGTCCTCCTCTTGCACTTCGCTGCCCTCGTCCTTCACATTGTCTTCTTTAGAAACCGTTGCCTCCAACAAGCCGCTTGAGTCCTCCAGTGTTGCTTCTAATTCGCATACTCCAGTAGTGTCCTCCGCTTTCGTCTGTGTTGTCTCGCTACCCGGTTTCACCTCTGAATCAGCATCCGCAACCGTCTTATCAGTGGCGATAGCTGAAGCATTGTCTTGAGATTCTACAGTCACATCGCCTTCATCCATTTTCTCCTCGGAATCGCCTCCATCCTTGGATTCCTTCACCTCCTCCTGCTCCATTGCCTTTACACTGTCTCCCATCTCATCTTTGTCGTCAGAGTTCACATGGGGTTCTTCTTTGCCTGCTTCAGCATGTTCTCTTGGCTCAGATGCTTCCCCTAATTTAGATTCCATCACAACTGCTTCTGCAAACGCACACCAAGAGGTTTTTGTTTTTTCTTTTTTCAACTAGCAACTCAACAGTGTTTTAAAGAGGGATACAATTTGATACCGTCTTCCTTCGGCTCCTGCCCTTGGTCTGTGGATGCCACCTCTTCCTCTTCTGTGCTGGTGTCGCTCGGCTCTGGTTCAGAGCTGCACTGCGACTTCTTCAGGATGGCTTCGGCTAGCTTCTCCTGCACAGATTTGGCTTGGGAAAGACAAATGTACATAGCAAATGCAATGATGTCAGCCACTTACGGGACATTTAAGGCGGTTTGAAAAGAAAGAGAGCCAGTAAAGAAAGCATAAATTCACACACAAACATAAGATCTTTAATTGGGTAAGGTGCAAACAGAGTCAAAGTAACAACGCATGCAAAAGTATGCACACAGACATGAAAATAGGATTCAGCACATAAAAGACATTTACTGCAAAATCATGTAAGAGAAAGTGAAACGCTGACACCTGGCACAGATACGGTCGAATCTTAGATGATTGACATTGCAGATAATAGATGTCCATATCGATTATCAAACACATGATTAAAGATGCAAAAATAGATGAGGTTCATGTTCTAAATCAGGGATGTCTAAATCTGGTCCTCGAGGGCAGCTAGCCTGCTATCCATGTTTTAGATATCTCTCTCTGTCTGTCTCTCTCTCTCTCTCTCTCTCTCTCTCTCTCTCTCTCTCTCTCTCTCTCTCTCTCTCTCTCTCTCTCTCTCTCTCTCTCTCTCTCTCTCTCTCTCTCTCTCTCTCTCTCTCTCTCTCTCTCTCTCTCTCTCTCTCTCTCTCTCTCTCTCTCTCTCTCTCTCTCAAGCCTTAGAGGAACGACCTGTTTGTTATATGGTCTCTACTCTCCATAGTGTATGGATTTTCACCAATTGCAGTTAGGTCTGGAACGTATCTGTACGAAAAACAGGGTTTCACTGTATGCACACCCATTTACTCACTCCTTTCCGGCTCCTCCGAACTGCTCTCGTCTTGTGTCTCCTGGCCCTCTGTTTTCTCTCCCGATGCTTCCTGGCTCTGTTCTTTCTCGCCGGCGTCAGAGATATCCACATTTGTGCTCGACGCAGTGGTTGTGTATTCTTCCGGGTTCATTTGGTCTTTCTCATCCGCAGTTTCCTGTTGAAGGATTTCCTTGGGTTCTTCCGCTTCTTCATCCTCTCTGGAGTCTTTGCCGAGCTCGACGTCGCTTCCCTCGCAGGAGCTGGAACTTGAACGAGGCCTCGTGTCATCTTCTGTGTGGGAGGGTTGATACACTTCAAAGTCTACCAAAAATACACTTACAATAAAGTGGTGTCACATTATTGGGCCAGGAACAGTTTTTGGTAACTTAGCACCACTGTGTCGCCCTCACTACAGTCACTTTTTGTTTTGTTTTAAAAACAATGTTTTTTTTATTTGGGGGTTTTACAGGTTTGCATCAGAAAAAGACACAGATGGAAATGTACTGATAAGGAAAGACAAAAGAGGATGCAGGAGTAAAAAGAAGAGCGTACTACATTTCGGTCTTAAATCACCATAACTTGCTGCAAATCCTAAACAGTTTCTGCCAGATCTGTACAACACTTAATCTCCATTCTTTGTGTCCAACATTGTGTACCACTTGTTATACTCCCGATATGTGGCCTTTTCCACCTCACTCCTCATCTCACTGTATTTATTTTTAACTCCACAAGGTCTACAAAACTTGGTTCTTGGGCTGGAACTGATGAAGTCTATTTGCATTCATTTTAATGGGCAGCATTGATTTGTTATTTACAGACACGGTAAATCTTTTTACCCTATAACACATATGGCTCATAGTGATGTATTCATGGTCGAATTTTAACCACCCATTGAAGTTACTGGATATGGTTTCTTGCGTTTTTCAGTTACTTATTTCCTCTTATAAACTCAAGAGTTCACCCACCATCCTTGTTGTCATCTTCAGAGTCAGATGAAGTTTCATCTTGAGTCCGCGCGTCACGTCCAGTGGTCGGAGATGAAGCTTTCTTTTCATTGGATTCCTCTACAGCGACGTCGTCGTCTCCTTCAAAGTCCTCATCGTAATCTGCACGGCAAGGTTATCATCTGTCAGTTCTTCTGGTACATAACGCGTGTGCTTCTTCATCATTATACCATCTCGGTGTGTGTCGTCTTGTTGTGGAGAGGTGCTCTCGCGCCCTGAGTGGGATGTGCTCCTGGCCTCCTTGAAACTTCCTCCGGCATCTTGAACCTTCTTGGGTGGAGGAGCGGGTTTCTTGTCCAGCCCCATTGCTATTATGCACCTAGAACACATTAGGTCAAGGGTCTCAAATGTTTTCATCATGGGCCACTTTGCAGTTTGGTTGCCCACAAGGGGGCCCATTATAATCAAAGAATGACTGACCAACTGACGATTACAATTCGGTTTGTCATGAAAAATGACGGACTGACTGACTTACTTGTTTCTCTGATTAAAAATCGTAATTATAATTTGTTGACCAGTGTTATTAAATCCCCATATTTAATAAAAACGACCCAGTTCCAATAGTATGTAACTTGAGAGAATGAAACGTTTTTGTTTTAATTAACAATTCTTTCACTCTGTCAGAAACAATTTTGCTTTTTTTTTTGGTGAATTTGAATTAAAATGTAAAACTAGAATAAACTACAATGAAAATAGGATGTTCGATTGAAATATTTTTCCCCTTTTTAAATTTTTCTAAATTATTATTATTACAATCCTGCAAGGCGCAATTCTGTTGAAAAATTGGAGCAAAATTTTAGATCTAAATTAATAAACTACAATCAAAATCAAGGCGTATCAATTCAATGTTAAAAAACAAACAAGCATAAACTCCCACAATGTTTGTGTTTTATTTAACTTTTGTGTCGAAGACAGTGTGTTTCAGTATTTCATTCATTTTGTAAATAAGTTATATTTATTTTGACTCCTCGTAGGGGAATCCAATTAGAAAAAAAAAAAATCTAAAGTCTAACTAAATAAACTTTAGACATGTAATTTAATTGAAAAGCTAAAAAGAAGAAAATGACTAAAACTGAAAATGATGAAGTGCGCCTTCCCTCACTTGTAGCAGGGCGAGGCCCGCTCTACGGCGCTGAAGCCAAAGTGTCCGTGCCTGCCGCCCAGTCGGGGGCCTCGCCTGTGCTTGAACTCGCAGCACGAGCTGAGGCGCTCCACTTGCAGCCCGTTCAGGAAGAAGGTCAAGCTAAAGGGGAAACCTCGATGTCGCCTCGACACGAACTGGAACGTCTCTGAGGTGAGAGCGGCGGGTCAGGGGGGAAATAAAATGACATTCGGAATGAAAACTTTTACACATCATTGAAGGCTCATTTCAACGATACCGATACGCTTCCGATAACATTTGCTTTTGAGTATTGTCGCGTGCTCTGTTTTTTTATTTTTTTAAAATTTCAACATGAATGATCATTTCTGTTAGCCCATCTATTGCGTTTCACATTGTTAGCATTAAGCTATCGTGATGAAATTATATGGTTTGGTTGAACATTTTGGTGATTAAATATACATTATTTCATTCAATTTTATAAGTATCTTTTGATAAGATGAATTGGTGTATTGAATTGGAGGCAAATTATTAACATTTAAAGCCTTTAACGTCACTGAAGTTAGCTCAGAAGATTTCAAACGTTTTTTTTTCTTTATTTCTCTCAAGCTGCACTGCTATTTTTGATACATGAAATTTCAATGACACAATAACAAATAATTGTGAAAAAAAATTCTGATGACATGTTAAGCTGCGGCGGCACGGTGGTCGACTGGTTAGCACGTCCGCCTCACAGTTCAGAGGTCGTGGGTTCGATCCCGGCCCCGGCCTCCCTGTGTGGAGTTTGCATGTTCTCCCCGTGCCTGCGTGGGTTTTCTCCGGGTACTCCGGTTTCCTCCCACATTCCAAAAACATGCATGGTAAGATGATTGGACTCTCTAAATTGCCCTTAGGTGTGATTGTGAGTGCAGATGTTTGTCTTTGTGTGCCCTGCGATTGGCTGGCAACCAATTCAGGGTGTCCCCCGCCTACTGCCCGAAGACAGCTGGGATAGGCTCCAGCACGCCCCGCAACCCTTGTGAGGATAAGCGGTATAGATAATGGGTGGATGGATGGATGTTAAGCTACCACAGTGTAGCATCACCTACTGGTGCGTAGCACTTGCTCGATATCAGTTTTTTTTTTTTCACCCTTCAAGTATCGGTGGCTGGTATCAGCAGCCCTTTTGAGAACCCAATACCTGAAAATAAAGCTGATATCAGCCCAGTATTTGCCCATGCCTACTTCTTACTTATATAATTTTTCAGATTAAAGTGATAGTTTTCAATGTTCTCAACCACATTTGACTTTACCTCTCTTTATTAGCATTTTTTCCATGGATGTTGAGAAAAAGTAACGAGCCTATTCAGATACAGGGTGCGACCGAAAAAGTCATCAGAAAAATAAACACTGAAGTAAAGTACATCCTGAAAAATTGACAGCCACAGAGTATTTGTACTTTTCTTACATCCCACCACTGACCTCCTTCCCGGAGCCTGCCCTTGTACACGCACAGGTTCTCTCCTCCGCAGTGTTGCTGAAACACTTTGACCTCGTCCCTCAGGTCCTCAGAGTCATGGGAGAGATGCACAGATTTGCCAAAATACACCATGGTGACTGGCACTTTGCTCTGGGGCACAGAAGTCCTCAGGAGGGGCTGCTCCTTTAGTCAAACGACACACTTGGTTAACGCTTTCTTACACCAAAACATGCAGTGCCATGAAAAAGTATCCGCCGCCTTCCTGATTTCTGATTTTTTTTATTTGCATGTATATATCACACTTTTACACCACAATATTCATGTTCTCTTGCCAGAGACGACTAAGACAACTTGTTCGTTTGACCTCGTTAGCGTCAGCTGCACTGAAGGTGGTGGCCGGTCGCAGCCGCCTGCGGCCCCTGAGACTGGGAGGGCCGCCGGGAGCGCAGTTGGGCCCCCTGGCTTTCTTCTTGGTGGCAGGAGGCAGTGGCGCGACAAAGTTGTTGATGACCGGCAGGCAGTAAGGTGAGACGGGCGGCGGATCCCATGCGTTGGGCTCGTGCTTCCTGGACTCTCTCTCAATCTGGGAGGGAGGGAAGGCTGCATTGTTAATATTCAGTACTGTGCATTTACAACCGAAATTCTAATATTTGTTCCATAAAATTGTAATCATTTATTCCATGAATCCCCTCCGCCTTCCTCCTCTGATCACAAAGTTAAACATCGATTTCAAATTCGTCCTCGCGTGACATCTGTATTTTTTTTCTGTCCTCTGATTGGTCTGTCAGAGGAAACTTGTTTCAGCCAACTTTGACTTACAAAACTTGTCAATACAGTACAATGCAATTTTATTGATATAGCGCATTTCATAACAGCTAGAGCTGTAACAAAGCACTTTACAAACAATACAATAAATGGAACAAAAACAATAAAAGGCTGTGATGCATGTATTAATAAATCTAGATCTAAATAATATATCAAATACGTATGCAGTCTCCAAAATCCTGTTTTACTTTGGTGCAAATGCTGCATAAAAGCAGTCATGTGAGTGTTGTTTTTGGTCTCACGGTGCAGTTGAACGGCGGGTGATTGTCACTGAATGCTCCGTTGCCCCCGTGGGGGGAGCTGCGTTTATTGTTGCCGCTGTGGATTGGCTTCAAGCGCATAGGCCGCTGCATCTTTCCTGGAGCGGTGTTGGGTCGAGATGAACATGGCTGCGAGCACGCACAGAACCACACTCCCATTATTAGGTGTTATTTGGTCAAAGATGGGAGTAGTACTTGCACTCTACATTTATGTAGGAGTATTTGCGCAAAAATTAGACTAGTATGAATCTGAGAATAATTTATATCCCTCTTCCCCAACAAGGTCTATAATTGCCTATAGATGCCACAAGTTGGTGGCATTAAAATGTGTGTGTGTGTGTGTATATATATATATATATATATATATATATATATATATATATATATATAATAGGAATAGTAAAAGTAAATCTACTAGACAATACCTATTTTAATAACTTGGCACATTGAAAATAATGTTCCAGCTAGTAAATGGCTCAGGCTATTACACTATCAAAACAACAGTTACTAAATGTTTGTACTTGAGTACATTTCACTGTATGTACTTTCTTATTTTTACTTAAAAGGGAAGTCAACGCAAACATTTTTTTCCCAAGAATATGTTCTATGCAAGCCCACTAGTTGAAACAAGGCATTCTGATAAATATTGCGTTTGTGGAATAAGTGCTAAGCCACTCATTTTCAGCCATCTCTGGGGGCGGCCATTTTGTCTTCTGTCGACTGAAAATGACATCACAACTGCTCGCAACGACCAATCACGGCTCAGATTCAGAAAACAGGTCCGCCGTGATTGGTTGTTGTGAGCAGTTGTGATGTCATTTTCAGTCGACAGAAGACAAAATGGGCGCCTCCAGTCATGGCTAAAAACAAGTGCATTTTGCTGCTTAACTCATATTCCACAAACGTAAAATTAATCAGAATGCCATGTTTCAACTAGTGGGCCTGCTGGGAACATATTCTTGAAAAAAATATGTTTGGGTTGACTTCCGCTATAAGGAAAGGAATGAAATCAATACTCCAACTTTTACCAGCCTTGTTTTGCTCAAGTACTATATCTGTACTTCAACTTGCTTTCAGTACATAGAACAGTATGAGTACTTTTGCCACCTCTCTTTGGATCTTTTTGGACTCACAGATTCCGAGGATCCGTAATGACCGCCCACCGGTCCTGAGTGCTGTTTCCGGACAGCCCTCGCACCCATGGGTGGGCGGGGCGACATCATTTGGACATCGTCTTCAAATCGCTTTGTGCGTGCCACCTTTAAAACCAGAGTAGTGTCCGTTATGTTCAAAAAAGTGAACCTCATTCATCCTGGGGGACATCCAGGACAGGCCCACTGGTGATAGTTGAAAGACTAAAAATATATATATATATATATATATATATATATTTTTTTTTTTTCCATGTATATATATATATATATATATATATATATATATATATATATATATATATATATATATATTTTTTTTTTTTCCATGTATATATATATATATATATATATATATATATATTTCAATACAGTATACTGTATTATATAAATGTCTTAAAGCATGTGAGAAGACCCAATTTTTTTTCCATTTTTAACATGCGGTTTATATGGTCTCTCTATCGCAAATTTTTACCTGTCGCGAGCGGGTCTGCAACGCATCCCCTGCGATAAACGGGGATTCACTGTACATGCTCCAAATTAAGTCAACACGGAAACACGAAGCGGCATTGACATGCAAATGACTCACCTTCATCTTGTGCACTCGCTCCCTCCTGGCAAACTCCTCCAGTTTTCTTTTTATCTCCATCTGATGGAGACGCTGCAAGGGAAAGGGAGCCAATTAGCATGGCTCATTGTGCCGCACAACACTGACAGTGTCTGAATTGTTTTTTGTGTCTAGAACACCATGTTCCAAGTCAACCCCCTCGCCCTTTCCACCCACCTCCATCTCCAGCACCTTGAGGAAAATGGCCTGAGCCAGGCACTCTCTGACATGTCTCTGGTGGGCCCTTTGGAGTAGCTTGTGTTTGTATTCCTTATCTGGAACAATGCGCCCACTCCTGGTGATCTAAGGGCAACAACGATCACAACACTCTGCCAGCTGAAATAAAACTCAGAACATAGTCTCAGATGTGTAATTAGTGTAGTAGTTTAGTAGTTTAATTGTGGGAAATAACCAAGTACAATTACTTGATTACTGTACTCAAAGCGGAAGTCAACCTAAACGTATTTAAAAAAAAAAAAAAGAAATCAATGTTCTATGCAGGCCCACTAGTGTAAACACCGCATTCTGATTAATATGAAATATGAGTTAAGCAGCAAAATCCACCCGTTTTTAGCCATCTCAGGGGCGGCCATTTTGTCACTTCAGTTGACTGAAAATGACATCACAACTGCTCACGACCAATCACGGCTCACCTGTTTTCTGAAGCTGAGCTATGATTGGTCGTTATCTGCGACCCGAGGGTGTGTGATCTCATTTTCAGTCGACAGAAGTGACAAAATGGCCGCCCCCACAGATGGCTAAAAAAGGAGGGGATTTTGTATCTTAACTCATATTCCACAAACGCAAAATTAATCAGAATGCCGTGTTTCAACTAGTGGGCCTGCATAGAACATATTCTTAAAAAAATATGTTTGGGTGGACTTCCGCTTTAATCACATTTCCCCCCCACCTCCCAAACTAACAAAACTTATCATCTCATGATATACATCAATAATGGTACCCAACGATATGCATTCTGTAATAAAGATCTGGTCGTTGCTTTCTGTGGGCGTAAAAAGTAGGATTGAAGAAGATTTGACATTCAATAATCTTCAGATAAAACTAGGCTGTTTTTGCTCTTTTTTTTCAAATGTATTTACTGGAAAACCCTAGTGTGTCACCATCTAGTGGTTGACAGTGTAATTACACCCAAAGTAAACATGAGATAGAACCAAAATAGTTTTAAATTGTACCCCCAAAAATTCAGCAAACATTTTTCAAGAGGTAGGCGTGACAGTCTCACCCACCCAACTTGTCTGTGACACGCTCATAAGTTAAGGTACCACTACTGTTGTAAAACAGTTGTAGTGGCGTAAAATAAGGTTTTCCGTGCAACAATGCATTATTTCTATGCAAATGTAGAAAAGCTTCTTATAATGTACCAGTCCGGCTCTCTGCAAGTGTCTCCTAATGCGAGTACTGCTGAAGTAGCCCGTCAGGTGTTGGTCTGTCAGGCTGTTGTAGGCTGAAATAAGACTGCGGCAGAGAAAAAATCAAAGGGTTGAAATGAACAGAAACTTTTTTTTTTTTTTTTTTTTTTCAATCATGATCTTTTAGCTGTAGTTGTTTTCTTTTTCTTTCACAGGTGTCTCATTACGTGCAGTCATTTGAAGAGATGACACACTTGACCCTTTCTGCCTCTCTACTGTGCACCTGGATTGTCTTTTATACGCCACTGTGTTGCTCTCCGCCGCTCGTAATTGCCGGATGCTCTTTTAAGAGCTAATGTTATTGAAGCGTGGCGATCCAACAGTTCACAACCTTTGCTGAGTTGACTCTGTCATTCACACATATCTTGATTTTTTAACAAAATCTTTTCTTTTTCTTATCCACCACCAATTTTGCCCGTTCCACATTTCTCTACCAATTCAAACCATTCCGTGCAGACGGATGGAAATGATGCCCCATGGAATTTTTTTTTTTGTCATGGGGGACTGCTGCCCCCGTCTGAGTACTCCCTGATACCAAGTACCAATACCACGACTTATGATACATAGAATTTGAATTAGCACAATGACGGGTACATCCCAACAGAGACCTTTCTGTCTTTCTGACGCACATGATGATTCACCGATGCGTCAAACAGTCGCAGTGTGGCACCAACTACTCGTGAGGAGGACTTACTTGAAGTCAGATTTTGTTTTGCTTTCAGTATCTGTGGCTAGTATCGGCATCCTTTAAAATGCCTGATACTTTGAAAGAAGGCCAGTATTAGTACTAACAGTTGACTGAAAGAAGGGCACGTACAATTTTTCAACTTGATAAAATGAAGAAGGAATCAATAAAGTGATTAACTGATTAAAAAGTGTCTTAATACTTTTGTATATGTATACATGATTTTGCATTATTCCTGGAGTTTTTACCGGAATTCAATGAGTACTTTACCTTTTTTTTTTTTTTTAGATCTGTATGCCACTGAATACTTTTGTCACCTTGGCAAGCCAATTACAACGTAATAAAAAAGTAGAATCCTAAACAGAGTAGCAAAGGAACTAGCACATACCCCGGGTTGAAGCGACTCATGGTGCTGGTTGTCTCTCCGTCTGTTTCAGATCCCTCCAATTTTCCTGCTCGCGGGCCTGCGCTCGGCTGACGGGAAGGCAACTCAAACCGGCCGAGTTTTTACGGGGCACCAAATTCTCATCTGATCCCGACCGGAGTCGCTGCCTTACTTCTGCTGGAGTAGAAGCGGTGACACTGGGCGGTTGCCATGGGAGACCACGTGACAATGCTGCCAACCAGGCTGGTTTCCACTTACACACACACACACACACACACGCAGTTGCACTGGCATCAAAGTAGACACCAGCAGCACTGGCCTACATTAATAACCTAAATTGGAATATTTCTTCCCTGAAGTATGAATTTATTCCCAACAGTCTATTCTCTTCGTTTGGTAGCGTTTCTCTTGACTGCACTGCTTCCAATATCTCTATGTGGATGTTGATGATGATTGATGATGATTTTTTTTCCCCAAATAAGATTTTAGTCTCTCTATGTTGCTATGTCAGTGTAACCTGGCCCATGTAACATCAACCATAAAGTACTATTAGCAATGGTACTCTTTCCTTAACAAATCACATTTTAGTTGTATTAAGTTCATTTTGTCTCCCTTGTTATCCATACGCACGCGTCACAACCACAGCAGTGACACTCTGATGAAGGTGGAAGTACACGCCGAAACATGTCAGGTAATAAAACGACCTAAAAATCTCGATTGTCTGTTATATATGAACCAACCGAAATATGAAATCACATTTTAGTCATTGTCAATGATGGTTGCTAACGTTTTGGACTTGCAAAACACATCCGTGGCGATTTGCGCACATAAAACATTAAATAATGGCCATCTCTGGTGAGTATGATGAAGTTGATGCTTTTGCATGTGACAGGTCACTTTTGATTGCGACCTACTACAGATGATGTGCGTGGCCCACCCAAACTTTGTTTAAAAATATACATTTTCCAACCCAAATTTTGAAACTCTACTAAAAAAAAAAAAAAAAAAAAATCTCACCTGCCTGTGGTAACACATTAAGATTGCAAGTCCACCGAGCCCCTCTAGAGGGCATAAAGGAAATTACAAAACCTTCATTTTGTTAGTGAAATATACAGTAAGAGCATGCAACCTCCAAATATGATTAAACCAATGCTTCTCCAACAAATTCATCTTTTTATCCAGGACTACAGTACTAGAGTACACTATCTTGAATGTGTTTTCTGAAGATATAAAGGTAGTTAACTCAACCTTGGTGCCTTTGACTAATATCTGAATATATATATATTTTTCCTTTTTTTTTTTTTTTTTGCAAGTACCAGACTTGACCAGAGAGTGGAGCCATGTTTCTTTCATGAGCTGCCAATCCCACTTGGATGACTGGTGTGTCAAAAGACACAATACAATACAATGGTACCTCCACTCATGAGCTTAGCTTTAAAGAAGAAGAAAGAAGAAGCTTTAAAGTGGAAGTCCACCCAAACATATTTTTTTCAAGAATATGTTCTATGCAAGCCCACTAGTTGAAACAAGGAATTCTGATAAATATTGCGCTTGTGGAATAAGTGTTAATCCACTCATTTTTAGCCATCTCTGGGGGCAGCCATTTTGTCTTCTGTCGACTGAAAATGACATCACAACTGCTCACAGCGACCAATCGCGGCTCAGATTCAGAAAAAGGTCAGCCGTGATTGGTCGTTGTGATATCATTGTCAGTCGACAGAAGACAAAATGGCCGCCCCCACAGATGGCCAAAAATGTGTGCATTTTGCTGCTTAATTTATATTCCACAAACGCAAAATTAATCCGAATGGCGTGTTTCAACTGGTGGGCCTGCTGGGAACATATTCTTGAAAAAAATATGTTTGACTTCCGCTTTAAGATGTTTATTGCAACTCCCATTTGAATTGTACTGTCAAACCACGAGAATTACACCTTGTGTATTTAAAAGTTTGACCATAGTAAAGTCTGCTTAGCTTAATACCAACAATCAATGTGGAATAGATGGTCTGAAGAATAGCAACAAATATTTGAACACAAGCAAGGCAGCAACATGTAGACATAATATAGGAGTACTCCTTGACATATATTCTTTATCCTCTTCAAAGATTGACTTCTGCATCACATTTTAGAGTTGTGACCGTCTCTATGTACAGTGGACCCCTACTTATTTACGGTTCAGCATTCATTAACTCATTCACTGCCATTGACGAATGATGTTTTTCTTTTACTGTCTACCATTAGATGGTGGCACACTATTTTTGTTTGCCACTGTAAATTCGAAGGAAGAAGAGTGAAAACGGGAAGTATTTCAAAATCAGGAAAGTTTTTGCTGAAGATTACTGAATGTAAAATCCTCTTCAATCCTTTTTAGGCCGACAGAAAACGATGGCATGATTTCTGATGTAGATTGTAAGATACGTTTGTTAGTTTTGAAAAAAAAAAACCTGTTGTTTGTTTACTGTAAACCGCAAGCGGGATCGGTACATGCTGTTTGTACAATACTTTTTTACAATCTAGTTATTAGTTACAAGAGCAAAGTTATCCATTGTTCTTGCTCTTTCAACATATGTTTAAATGTATTATTTTACAAGTGTGTTTAAAGACCTCTAAAAATCAGTAAAGTACTATACATGCCTGTAGTGCCCAGAGAGTACTTGAATCGGGTATTTCGATATTGCAGATTGAATTTATTGTGGGTGTGGTCTGGAACGTAACCCCCCACAATGGAAGGAGGATTACTGTATTAATATTTTCTTACTTCCAAACACTGAATATAACCTGGCATAGTTCCCATGTATATGAACAAGGTGTGAAGGCCCGTTTAAACATCCGGCAACAAGCAGTCAGGGCTGGTGGAAATAGAGACAGATACGTTTTTGGCCCGCTAAACACCGTAATCATGTCGACAAGCCTTAAAATAACAATTAGCCACCAAAAAGAAGAGGGATGATTATAAATTCCATTCAGGGGAAAAAACGATTCCCGGGTGTCGGCGGGGAAGATCTTTGGGGGTCCTACGGTTTTGGTGATGGAAGGAGGGGGGTTGAGTTTTTGCAATCAGCATTAAATAGAGCAGTTTTGTGGCTGTGTGATTGTCAAGTGGGCCATTACTTGTTGATAAGAGCGCTTTTTTTTCCCGCATGTGGCCCTGATTGGGGCTGAGCATGCTGCTTCCCACTCGCGCCGTCCCGGCGCAATCAGACCCTTTTTTCAGCCCACTGCCATTTTCACTGCTGTGATTTCCACCCATGAACCAACCCCCACCCACCCATAGCCCCCGACTCAGACCCCCGCCCACCGCCGCTCCTCCCCTTCAGATTCAACGAGTAGTCAATTACAGCAAGGAGAAAAAGGTCACGCTAATCTGCGAGTGTCAATTGTAATCTAACCTGTCGACCTGATTTCAATTAAACAATCGAGATGAAGGAAAGTCTGTGTGGAAGGAACACATTAAGGAGAGCTTCAGAGGTCAAACGCTCTTCGCTTGGAGAAAAGACTCTCACGCGCTTTGTGAATGCCAGCTATATCGCGCTTTAAAAAAAAAAAGTCTTTTGTCTTGCAGAACCCAAGTGCGCTTCAGCTTGAAGTCATAAAAATCCATCACAACAAGTTGTCCAGGTCCTGAAGAAGCAAAGCAGCCCCGTGACCATTTACACAACCACCAGCATGTCCGACTGTCTGTATGATTTTTCTTTTCTGAAATGCTGTGTGAAAGTTCATCTTTAGTCTCGTAAGACTCTCGAATATTCTCCCCAAAAATCTTCCACGATATGAGCCTTTATGTTCTTTTTGGTCAGCAATAGTTTTTGCCTTGCGACTCTAACATGGATGCCATTTTTGCCCATGTCTTGCCCTTATTGTTGAATCATGCACAATGACCTTAACCGAGGCGAGGGAAACCATGAAAAATATACGAATTTGAGAAGATGGCAACTACCTTTTCGCAGCGCTGTAGCTGATTAACGCCGTATTAGATCATGAAATTCCACCGGCATAGTGGAAACAAATACAAACTGACTCTGATGCCCATATACCCTCATGTGACCACAGCAAGTACTTTCCTTCCTTCCTCTGGCGGCTTCAAGAGTATTTATAACGTAACACACTGCAGCATCCAGACGTGATGTCAAAAGGCAGTTTTGGGGTTTGTTGACATTGTTTTTGTCTGCTCCATAGCCCGCTAAACGCAACAATAACATGCAAAACGTAACACAGCGGTCGATTGGGATCGGGGCAACATGCGGGCTCCTATGAAGGACGCGAACTCGTAACTATGTCTTTGCGTCTGCTCTTTTGATGATAAAACACTTGATTTTGTCACTTTTTGACCTCTCTATCGGAACGAGGGTTTAGTAGGGAGCGTGGCCGGGGGTACACGGTTGGTAAACGCCTTATCTGATTTAAAAAAAAAAAAAAAAAAAAAAAGCATTCATCGGCACCGGCTGGAACACGACACATCTTCCAGGAGGCACGCTAGGACTGTTAAAGCCCTCCTGAGATGATGCGATACGGCGGCTCATGTAGCGTCATGCCGATGCAGGTCGGGAGCGATGAAGACCTCCTGCAAGGCAGTAAAGAGACATAAAAAAAAAAAAAACAAGTCAGAATATGTTATCTTTTAAGGACTTAACGTTTTGTACTATCTTCTTTTTATCTTCAAAGGAGCAGTAGGAACCTTTCCATTGAAAGTTGGTACGACGTGTCTTGAAAATCAGTATTGAAAATTGAGGCTATAATATTAGCATGGTTCAGTTTGGATAAGAATAATACACTTTAGAAAAAACAATTTGGTGTTTTTTGGGTTTTTTTTATGAAGTTTTTTTTTTGTTAATTGTCTCACACGATGAAAACCTCTCCCACTCAACCAAAAAACTCTCTCACCCACACACGTACACCAAAAAACTCACTCCTAAATAACGCTCACACAGATGAAAATCATTTGCACTCACCAAAAAATTCTCACAGCCACCAAAAAAGTCACACTGCCTCCTCAAAACTCTTATTCACAGGAAAATACTCATACACAAATAAAAGCCTCTCACAAAAATCTCTCCTGCCTTCACTGTAAAAAAAACTCACATGCACAAAATTCTCCTCTGTCTCTCTCTTGCTCTCTCCCAGGAATCTCTCTCACCCTCTTAAACACTCTCACAACAAAAAACTTTCATCACACCAAAAACCCTCATACACAGGCTCAAAAAACCTTTCACTTCCACCCAAAAACTCTCATGCTAACGTAAAAAAAAGCTATCACGTACGACACCAAAAAATTCACCACGAAATCGCTCAATCCCACACAAAAACTCTCGCGACAACAAAACAATCTTTAAAAGTCTCGAAGCTACAAAAAAAACCTCACACTGCTCCCCCTCCCAAAAACAATTGGGAGTCTTATTCACCCCCCCCAAAAAAAAAATATCACACAAACGAAAAACCTCTCATAGGTCACCACAAAAAAACACCAACAAAATCTCATGCACAGAGATTTCTTTGTTTTGTCCTTTCCAACACCTCATATAACCTGCCATATTATCACATTGTACTTTTTCTTCTTTGCACTCCTGCAAGGAAACCACACAGGCAGGGAGGGAATTACCGGGTGGGCGGGTGTGGCCAAAAGGTGACATCTGAAATCTCAAATATGAATTCTGATCCTCCCTTGGGAAGGATCACTTTGCAGGAGGACAAGAAGAAGAAGAAGAAGAAGAAGAAGAAGCAGACACAGACATGCGCTGGAAAAGTGAGGCCAAAGTTCAACGCTGCATCCCGGCTGGAGGCTCCGGCGAGGAGGTGAGTCGGTGGCCGGGGGATGGAGGCCTCTGGCGCGGGCGGCGGACGGTGGCGGGGGTCCACCAATTGCTCTCTCCTGCAATCTGCTGGGCATCCACTCCACCGTCCCTCGTTGTTAAAACTCAAGCAGTTAATGAGACCTCTTCATCTTTTTTTTTTCTTTTTTTTTTTTTTCAACTTTGACTTTTTTTTAATCGCTGCTATTAAATAAATCAACGGCCTTTTGTTGTAGTACCGCTAAAAGGAAAAAAAAAAGAAAAAAGAGAAGTCTGGGTTCAAGTGTCATCTGTTAGTCCAAGTAATGACTCCTCTTAAATTTGCAATTGGCGTCGTCATGGTGAGCAAGTGAGCGGGCAGCTGATGATATTTATGGCCAGCGTGCGGGTCATTGAACGCACCACACGCGCTGCCAGGACACGCGCGGCCACAGTGCAGGAGAGAGGAAAATAAAAACAGGACATGTGCGCATGTGAGGACTCCAAAGACAACTTTTTGGACACGGGAGACCCCCTGGTAGGGATGAGGAGCTTTTAAAAACAACAGAAATGTACTTTTTATTATTGTATTTTTTTTTTAATGAATGCTACTTTTGGGACGTGTGAAGAAAATTTGCTTTTTTTAATACGATTTAGAGCACATAAAACCAAAACAAAGGCACCTTGCCATTTAAAAAAACCAAACTTTTATAGGACGTCAAAATGAATTTTTTTGTACATGCTGTTTTGCATAAATTATTTTTTTTTAAATTTTGAATCTAAAATTAGTAGCGATTTTATTTTTTTTATTAATAAAAATTAAGTAACTTACATAATTCATTTCAAAGTACTAGTTTTTAAAAATTCTAATCACTTTAAATGTGTCATTTTCTATGAGTGCTAAAAATCTTCTCACCAGCACAATTTATTAGGAAATTGTACGAAAATGCATTTTCATCTGCGTTTTTTTGGCACCACAGTTTTGCTGTAATTTGTTGAGATTTGCTTTAATTTTTTGACAGTTCCGTTGAACTGACTAAGACAAATATCACTTAAAAATAGATTACATCATTCACTCATTACATTTTTTGCAGTAATTTTTAAATTCCAAAATAGGATTTAATTATGTATGTATTTATTGATTTATTTATTCATAATATTAATGATGCATCAGATTTATATAGCGCTCTTCATTTTTACAAAGTAGAAGCAATCCTCCCAAATTCATATTCTTCATTGATATATGTACACTATTCAAACTGCTAATATGGGTTATTCTTAATCCATATTTGGGTTGTTTTTAACCCAGCAGATTGTATCTATTTATTTCAATTTAATAATAATTACTTTATAATGTACAAAATGCTTGAAAGAGAGTTGAGATGTGCGTGTAAGGACTTCAAAGACAAGATTTAGGAGGCAGGTGCGATTGACCTCTGACCGACCGATCGACCGACCGATATCGATTAAATACGACATATTTTCAAGCAAATATTCTTATTTTTACACTTCTTAGTGATTGTAAAACCGAACACATACTGTACATTGACATTCAAATTGCGTTCTGTTGATTTCGTTCATTTGCTATCATTTTGAAGCGGACATTTTAAAAATAAATTTAAAAGTGCAATGTCCCTCCATTAAACATTAATAGTTGTGATTCTTTTTAACTATAGAGTGCTGAAAATGTCGCTGTCAACAAGTTTTCATCAGAAGTTCAGTGGGAAATATCTATAAATATATTTTGCACCAAACTGATATGATTTGCTTCCAAACAATTTTGAAGTAACCTTCAAATCTGCCTTTTTTTTTTACCTTCTTGTAAAATAATACATTTCTTTTATACTAAATGCTAGAAAATTTAGCCTGGTGAGAGAAAAGGACTCCAACAAAACAGTAATTTTGGGCACGCTCTTTGTAGGGATGAGGAGACTTTAAAAATGACACAAACTTGCATTACTATTCATAAATTGTACTGAAAGAGTACTTTTGATGCAATTATGCTTGTGTTTAAACAGTACAATGTGCGTACAACCAAAAATTGTGGGGGTTTTTTAACTATAATATGACTCCAAAATTAAATTCTGTTTGCAATAAATTTGCTGTGATTTGTCATCATTTTGAGGATTATTTTTCTAAACCGGTAAGATTTTCATAAAATGCATTAGATTTTTTTTCTCCTTATCATACCTCAATATATGTCACTTTCTTCTAGGTTAGAGTGATGAAAATAATTTCTTTGACCCAAAAATATTTTGGGGGAATAAACAACCTAAGTAAATTTTAAAAGTGTCATTTTAAGTAAAACTCACTTGTCGCTATGAAGCCGCACAAGTAAAAAAGCTTTTTTTTTTTTTTTTTTTTTTTTTTTTAATGACCTCAAAATAGCTCACTTTTGTATGAATCATTTAGATTTTTGGGGCTGCAAATTATATCTGGTATCCATCAAAAGAGGACAACTAGGGGGTAAAAAAAAAAAAAGCAAATTCTATCAATTTTTTCTGAGGGAAAGAGAGGATTTTGCGTGGAAAAAAAGCGCTCGGATGAAATGCCGCCTTTTGTTTGTGTTGCACATGCAGGTGGAGGTTGTGGATGAAGACATGTCGACTGAGCCTCTTCTCGCCACACGTGCGTGCGTGTGCGCCAGCTGCAATGAAGAAATAGTCGATAAATATTTATTGAAGGTGTTTTCTATTATTGCTCTGCCGTTATTATTGTAGCTTTGGGAGGATGCGCGTGTGTGTGCGAAGGCTGAGTGAGCCAGCTGCAATGAAGGAAGAATGGATACATTTTTTTTTTATTTGCATCTATTATTATTTTTCTTTCTTATTTTTGAAGATTGTGCAGGTTTTCATGTGTGTGCAACCTTCTAGGAAGAAATAGTGGCTAAACATTGTTTACTATTTTCTTAACTTTATCGTGTGTGTGTGTGTGTGTGCAATCTTGAATGAGGAGTTGTCTTGAAATACATCCAAGTTTTTTGTTTTTTTTTAATTAGCATTTTCATTGCATCTTTTGGGGTAATTGCGGTTTACACACCTTCAGGTATTCATGCCTCACAGGCCCGGTGAAGAAATAAACAGTTGTCTTCCTTGTGTGTGTGCACACAAATGTGTGTGTTTGTGTGTGCGCCGCAGGTGAGCGACCTGTCCTGGCATGTGCGCTGCCTTTGCTGCAGCGTGTGCCAGGCCGCGCTAGGAGGCCACACCAGCTGCTACATTAAGGACAAGGAAGTCTTCTGCAAGATGGATTACTTCAGGTAGACGTTTGTTCTGCTTTTTCTTTTTTTTTCTTTTTAAAAAAAAAAAAAATTATTAGCGCACTTGTTACCATCACTTGAGTACAACAAAAGTAATGATTTTTAGATTACAGCAGGGAGTCGCCAGTGTCATGTTGTAAAAATACATCAACCGTGATGGGAAATAGTGATTTTCCAGGAATGTTTTAGAAGTGAGTACCGACATTTGAACATGTAAACGCTTGAAAAGATTTATAGTTTAAAGTGTTGCATATGATATTTATCTGTTTCCTAATCATTGCGAGAAGTCATTAACATGAATATTATTGTAGGTAGTTGAGCAAATGTGGTATTTCAGAAGTGTCAATCAAACTGGTAGCCCTTCACATCAATCGGTAGCTAAGAAGTAGCCAACATTTTCTAATGATTGGTGACCCCTGGATTGAAATATATTTTGGGAAAACTGTTTTAAATTATATTAGGTTTTCACAGTTTTTAATGATCTATGAATAGGAATACATCCACAAATGCGGGGTCCACTGTAAACAAAAATTGCAAAAACATAATTCTCCCCCCCAAAAAACCCAGCAACAATATATATATATATATATATATATATATATATATATATATATATATATATATATATATATGTGTGTGTGTTTCAGTGGGAATGAGCCATTCTGAACGCAGCCACATTTCCTATGATAACAGGGTGTGTACACTTTTGCAACCATTAAATCTCTGTTGTTTATATTAGTTTATTTTTAAAAAATCTTAAAAGTAAAAAAAATGTACATGTTATAGGTTACATTAATGGGGTGTGTAGACTTTTTATAACCACAGTATGGGAATACCACCATTAAAAAAAAAAAAAAAATAGTATTAATTAAATTGCAACATCTCATGCAGTGGGGAATCAATATGCTTCTAATCTATTATTATTTGTTATTATATCCACACATGTAGTATGTTTATATAAAAATAGAAAAAAATAAGTACGACATGAGGCTTTTGGTGGGCATCTTGATTAGTTGACTGTATTACTTCATTCAGACCATCTGAATTCCGATGATGATTACGACTGAGGTGGGTTCTTATTGCGTGCGCGTGTCACAGAAGGTTCGGCACGTGGTGCGCGTGCTGCGGCCGCCACATCCACGCCACGGACTGGGTGCGGCGCGCCAAGGGCAACGTTTACCACTTGGCCTGCTTCGCCTGCTTCTCGTGCAAGAGGCAGCTGTCCACCGGAGAGGAGTTCGCCCTGGTGGAGGACAAAGTGCTGTGCAGGGTCCACTACGACTGCATGCTGGACAAGCTCAAGAGGGCCACCGACAAAGGTGACGTGTCAATGAACGTATTGCTGAATCCTGTAATATCTTACCTGATATTCCCCCCAAAAAGTTCATCAATACCACCGATCAACAGCAAATTTTAATCAGAGATGGCTCTCTGTGTCCCAAAACATACTTTTGGTGCTGATTTGTGGGCCGAATGATAGTTGGCCTTTGTTGCCTTAAAATGGTCATCGCTAGTGCGCTAATGCTAATCAGCATTGCTAATTTTGATTCAATCATTGAAAGGATGATAGATTCTACAACCATTAGATCGTTTTAGTCAAAACTTTTTTTTTTTTGTCCAAATGTTGTGCCCAGATGTTTTTTTTCTATTTTTTATGAATAACCTTGTTATGATCATCGCAGGCAGCAGTGTGAACATGGAGGGTGCCGTGCCCACCGAACAAGAAATTAACCAGCCCAAACCCTCCAAGAGAGCAAGGACCAGCTTCACCGCCGACCAGCTGCAGGTGAGAAAATACTCATCTAGTTTGCCTTATTAATACAAATATTGTGGAATTGAATCATTTCTGTGTAACACTTAATATGTATTTTTAAAACAGCGTTTTAATTGGACCTTTTGCAAATGCAGGTCATGCAAGCACAGTTTGCCCAGGACAACAACCCGGATGCTCAAACGCTGCAGAAACTGGCAGAGCAGACGGGTCTCAGTCGACGAGTTATACAGGTTCAGCGTATAGTAAACAAACAAAAAATAAAAAGATAAAACACCAACCCAGATAATAAACCTACATTCATGTGAATATTCTCATCTAGCATTACTGTGCATGTAAAGCCAGACTCGATTGTCCAGGTGTGGTTCCAGAACTGCCGAGCGCGCCACAAGAAGCACGTGAGCCCCAACCACACGTCCGGCGCCCCCCTGACCTCTATGCAGCCAGCCCGCCTGGCCCCGCCCACGCCCACCCCCGAGGAGCTGCAGTACACAAGCTACGAGGGTCCAGAAGGTTCCATGCTGTCGGCGCTGCACTCCTTCATCGACAGTGAGCACCAGGCTTTTTATGAACTCCTATACGAGTGACTGCTTTTCACCCGAATCAGCATTTTTCACTTCCCAAATGGTGTGTGGCACACGTCAACGCAATGTGTCATGCACTGATTCTCAAAATGCGGTACGCCGACTCCCTCTAGTGGCACGCAAAGGGATTACTAAATTAAATGTTCATATTGTTACAGTGGCTTCACCTTTTGTCAATCCGGCGCTGTACATTTCTTAAGCACCTTTTGGTTGTATGTAACTTTTAAGTACAATACATTTGCATCGTTCAGGAAGGTTCACAATTGCCTGTTGAGGCCACAAGATGGCGGCAAAGCACTACTTTTCGTTCAAGGAGGACGTCTTCTATTTGTGTAGCAGAAGCTGCTCTGCGCATTTCATTTTTACTTTAATATCAAAAGAGTGCTTTGGCGTCTTGCTGCCAGGAAATTAGGTTGAAGTAAATTCATAAATTCATATTTAATTAAATATTTCATTCATAGATAAGTTGATCAAAGACTAAATGCAGTGTATTATACTGAAATGTTAAATACAGGTGAACTGTGTTAAGGCACTGAGTCTTTCTTGTAGCACTGGAGCCACCACTGATGGTACTCGTAGCACACTTTGCCACTCACTGGATTAGATCGTGCAAGTGTACCTAATGAAGTGGCCGATTAGCGTCTAGCTACCATTTTCCTACCAGAGGCCATTTTAGGTTTTTTATTGTCCTCAGGGGGCCATGCTAGAATTTATGAGGCAATGATTGAACACATTCCTTTATTGTGTAATATTACGATCACATCATTTGTGAAAACGTTATGATCATTTCAAACCGTGAACAATTATTCATGTTACCTGCCTCAAAATGGATGATTTTGTTTCATATTGTGAAGCCTCCCTGCTTGAAGTTTGCTGAATGTTTGTGAAATCTACTCAGAACGCACCCCCTCAAAGTGTGCTGACCAAATGCAAATGGGATGCCTCTG
>NC_141228.1:16237275-16507275 GCF_054856515.1 Filicampus tigris
TGTGAAACCCAATTCACTGTTTGCTTCATTCTGCCAGAAGAAGCCATAAAGCACAAAGTCAGGAGTGTCTCCTTTATGGAGCTCCTGCGCGTCGTTGTCTTACTTGTACTTTGCTCTCCACCAGGAAGGCGTCGATGTAATCTCGAGGATTGCTGGGGTCCAAATCCAATTTGTGGCTCTTTATCTGGGCACCGATGAACTCCTGCAAGGCTTGGAAGTTGGTGAAGATTTTGTTGTGTGGCCCAGGCAATCGCTTCATCAGTGCTGGGAAGGCGTTGTAGAGCTGCACCCAGCGGACATAGTGGTTATCATTAACTTCATTAGCATCTGAGTTAGCATCCGAGGCTTCTGTCCTGTATGAGCGAGATCCAGACCTATGTTGCTCAACAGGGCCCACAGGGGAGCATTGTTGAGGTACACTGAGAGCATAGCCAGACAAAAATGCTTTTCTGTTACCATGATTAGCATCGAAGTTAGCAGCCCAGTTAGCATCCGATTTCCTGTCCAATACAAGCGAGTTCCACCCCGAGGATGGCATTGCAGTGCTGTCCCGAGGGAACAGAGAGTACTATTCTGTTGCCATTTTAACAATTAGCATCTGCGTTAGCATCCAAGTTAGCATCTAAATTCGCCACAATGCTTTCTATCTGCTGCGTGTGAGGTCCGCCCACATCGCTTCCTAGGGTCCGCAGGGAGGCATTGTTGAGGTACACTGAGGGAACATAGTCGGACAAAAGTGCTTTTCTGTTGTCACGATTACAATCTCAGATGGCATTTGAGTTAGCATCTAAGTTAGCATCCAAACTTCCTGTGCGGTGCGAGTGAATTCCTGACTTATGTTGCTCACCGGGGCCTATAGGAAGGTGTAGTGGAGCTACACCAAGGGAGGGTCAAGGAAACATGCTTTTCTTTTGTCAGGATCAGTATTTGAATTAGCATCGGAGTTTAAAACCGAGTTAGCATTCGAGATTCCTGTCCGATGAGAGTGACTTTCAGACCCATGTCACTCACTAGGGCCCCACACCGGAAGGCCTTGGAAAACTGCACAGAGAGAACACAGAGTGCTGCTCTGTTGCAATGATAGCGATTAGTATCTGAGTTAGCATCTGAGTTAGCATCCCTTTCCCCATTCCCTCACCAGGCCCCACACGGAACCTTCCAGATAGATCATCTCTGTCATGGTGGTGAGCAGCTGGTGGAGGTTTGGGTCGCTGTAGTCAAACCTTCTCCCAAAAACAACCTGGCAGATGATGTTCGCCACCGCGCAGTTCAACTTGGCCGAGGGATCAAACAGTTCACCTGGGGGGGGGGGGGGTGACGGCAATGCAACAAACAATAATGACAATAATGAAATCTGACTGACTTTGAAACCCTAACCCTGGTGTGAATATTGTATCCCTCATCTGTAATATTCGATTAGTTTGTTAGCAAAATATGAGCTGAGTTGAGGTCACCTTTGTCTTTGTCCATGGCCTGGTGCAGGTGTTGGCTCTCCAGGGTGATGCTCGTCTCCATGCCGCCGTTGGCCAGGCCGAAGGTGCGCAGCGTGCCCATGGCGAAGTGGCGTTGTGTCCTCCACGTCTTGCCGTTGCAGCACAAAATCCCCCCTAAAGTTGTACACAGAGGAACTCTCATCTGTGTGTGCGTGCGTGCGTCTGTTGACCACTTATAGGTCTTTGTGTACCAGCTGCTTGTGTGTGTGTGTGTGTGTGTGTGTCGTGTTCCTTGCATGCATCTATCACCAATGCACGTGCATCTGCCTGTGTGCGTGTATGTACCTCTGTGTTGGTTGTACAGTCTGGAAAACAAGGCTTGGTAGGGCCTGTCCACAAACTTGTCGGCCTGCGTTACGAGCACTTCCTTCACCATCTTCCATCCGCACACGAACAGCGTCTTATCTTGGCCCACGCGGATGCAGAACACGTTGCCGTAGGTGTCGGCCAACTGCGCAGCCACAGGACAATGGCGCCTTGTGGTCAGCTGAGGTGCGTCATGATTCCAGCACAATGTTCCCTGTGTGCCGAGTTGGATCGGCAGCACGCAGGCAGCTCGCAATTTGTTCATTTATTGTTAATGGAAGCGTTTTCCAGTTCTCTTTCCGGAGGAAACAAAACCATGGGATAAAATTCTAGTCTAGCCTGAGAAAGTTGCATTACCTCAAAATGTTTGCTGGTATTGGAACAGCTGGTAGGAATGTTCAAGTTCAATGAGTTTATTTATCAATTTCAATTACCGGTAGTTTATTTAGTTAGATGGTATTCAAATAAGAAAAGCAATTTTCTTTGGCACACTGTACTGTACTACAAAATTCTACGATGTGCCGTTTTATTTCGGGCATGGTCCTTGAGACTTTTACTTGCGCCCTGTGATGATAGACATGTTCAACCAATTTCATGTTTAGAGGCGAAACAGGGGCTAAATTTTGCTATCTTTCAAGCCCTTGAATTAACCACAAAATTGCCTCTTCAAAACAAAATTGTTCACCTTCCCGTTCAATTTTTGTCCACCGAATGTCATGTTGATCAAACTGAAATCTGGGGCTATGTTTTTCTAACTTTCCATATGGTGCTCCTAATCTATGCATTTACAAAATCAGAGCATTGTTGAAGCCCCCAAAAGGCGATTCAAATAACTAAATTGAATGTGTCAATTCCTACCTGTGTCAGGTACATGTGAGGCTGCTTGACGTCAATGTTGAAGATATTTCCAATGAGAGGCAGGGCGAGCGGCCCGGGCGGGAAGTGGGCTGGCTCCTTTTTGCCAAAGGTGCACCCCAGAAGGAATAGGGTCAAACCTAAAAATAGGACCCCCCAGATATTCAGATCCAGGAACCCGCTGTACAGCCACATGATGTCCCGTTGGGTTATTTTGTCCGTGCTACTCGCCCAGGCTGCAGTATATATCTGATGCTAAGCATTTGCAAATACCTCCTCTAATTAGATCAACACTACAGGCTATTTGGGCGTCACCAATACACGACAGCCACATCCTGACTACATGGAGAAACTGTCATGCACCGTATTTCACATTTCAAAAGTAGCTTTTGATCTTATATATTTCATAATAACCATGTTCCATTCCATCACTACACAGTACAAAACAAAAAACAAACAAAAAAAAACATATTTTTGAGGCTAAAACAGTAAAAGTTCAATTTTATTATTGACATTTAATTTATTTACATTTCTGGCAAAAATGTTGGCACAACACAGCAACGGGTTTTTACTGTAAGTTGGGAGGCCAATACAAGGGATAGCAGTTCTGTAAACAGGAAAGCCAATTTTCACAACAGCAAAACTTTAAATATTGTCACCCTCTTAAAATAATCGATTAAGTCATTTAAAACATTTTTTTTTTCAGAAAACACGAAAAACTGCGTTAGCACATTCTGAGGATCTTATATGTATTAATAATTTCATTTCAGGTGTAAAGTTGAATAAACTGTTTAAGGGTGCAGCCAATTTTGCCAGAGGTGGCCAGCATACTGAGGAGATGTTCAAGGCAAAAAAAAAAGAATCAATTTTGTCAAAATATGAAAAATAGAAATAAATTCCTGGGATTGAATGGTTGGACAGTGAAAAGACAAGTAAACCCGTCAATGGCAGTGAATGAGTTAAGAGGCTGACGATATGTAGTTGAATTGCCGAACTTGAAAATGTTATTGAAGTTTGTTGCCCTGAAATTTTGAGTTCACCCAATTTTTTTTACAATTCAAAACAGTGTACTAACTGGTAAGAGGCTACTTGATCTGGTATGTAGGAACCCTACTAGAATGTACCAAAACCGTAAACAAAGAGAGCTGATTGGTAGACACAAAGCCTAACGAGAACAGTAAACAACTCAACAACAGTAACCGTAACCAAACAACTGTAACTGTACCTAGGCAAATGTTATTACGTAACTAATTGTAACTAGGTAAATGTTTCTTGGTAACTGTAGCTAACTTAATGTAAGTAACTAAGCAAAGTTAAGTGAGAAAATAAATGTCAGGAAAAGACTACTCGAATGTCTGAACTTTGGTGGCGTTAATGAGAGGCACTTAAAATAGTGGCAGGAGTGTGCTGTCTCCCATTTAACTTGAATGTGATTGGTTAATTTTGAACACAGCCACATCCCAACATGGTAACTAAGTAACTGTAGCTAAGTAATTAAGTATAATTTATAATTACTATCACCAAAGCAGTGTAAAGTAAGCAAAGAAAAAAAAAACATGAAAAAAGCCTACTTGAACTTGGTTTGGGGTCAATCAAAGACACTTGAAATGGTGGCAGGTGTGTTACAAGAGGGTGTGCACACTTGTACAACCTCATTATTTATATACATTGTTTGATTTGGCTTCCCTACTTGAAAAGATTTCCTGTACAGGTCATATTCATGTTGGAAAAAGTTTTGAAATGATTTATCTTGGTCTCATTTGGGGTGTGTAGACATATTCATATTGTTTTATTTCAAATTCGTTGTTGTAATATGTCATAAAAGATGAAATTCTAATCATAATCATGATCATCTTGGCTGTGTGGTGCTTTGGGCAGGCAGGCTGTCAGCGAGGTACGGCGAGGGTCCGAAACTCTTCCGGCGAATTGGTGAAGCCCTGCACGCCCTCCAGGCTGGGCATCTCTCCCGGGACGGCGGCAAAGGTGAAGCGTTGCAGGAGGGCCGTGAAGAAGAGGAAGAGTTCCATTCGCGCCAGCTGCTCGCCCAAACACGCTCGCTTACCTGGGAGGAAACATGTTTTACTCGTTTTGCAGCTTTTAAACCTGGAGCCCTGGACAAAGTATTGCCCGCTTTTTTTTTCCTTTTTTTTTTAATTCTTAATATTAATTTGTGTCATGACATAATTGGTTAATTTATTCAGTGGAAATCAAAGAAAACAGGTGAGTGAAATAAACAATTTGACATACACTACCTGTATATAAATGCAACTGTATTTTCAATAATATATGGTTGCTTTCCTATCTGCAACGCACATGCGCAGTGGTGATAATCCGGGTGATGTAAACAGAAGCATTGTGGGTAAAGTAGTGTAAACCTTACAACTGTAAGGGGCCAAGGAGGGCTAATTCATGCTGGCAACAGAGTCCGAAAGTTACGGCACATTTCACCAAATATACTTAATAGAATGCAAACCTGCCTTTCATGACAGCACGATGGGCATGCCCAATGATTTAAAAACAGGAAGCAAGTCATGGTTTATGCCTGATTTCATACCTGACATAGGGACAGTTGTGTCTAGAAGCTAGCTTTAGTGAGCCTACACACGTTACGGTGTGTTTGATGTAACGCTCCTATTTGGTACGCTAACACGTCGTAGCATCTTCTATGGATTAAGCAGCCATTATTCAGTAAACTCGCGCTGATTAACAACCAAAACTCTTGTGTGTTTATGCCCGTGGTGGACATCGAAGTCGGAAGCGCACGCTTGCTCCCTCACTCTCGCGAACGGAGTGATGCGTTCATGAACTGTGAAATATCAGCACGACACGACATATGTGCCACTCATCGACATCACATAACAATAAAATCCATAATTAAGTTTGTTGTAATGTACTATGTTATAGTGCCAAAAAAAAAAGGTCTTCCTTTTTTGGTTACAGGTGCGTACCAAATTTGTGTTGATCAATTTACTACTTTGAAATTATGCAGACTAGTGAAAAGAATAAAGAGCATTTGCCCAATTTACTCCTCTGATTTCACTACCTTCCGTTAAAAAAAAAAAGTCTTGGTGCCCAAGAAGAGTGAAATATGTATACAAGTACTCCTTTTTGTATTCATATATAATTTCACTGTATTAGTGCAACTCTGCATAGTGTATAGTTTTGGTTAAATTTTAAAAGGCACTAAAGAATTACAGCTAAAAATTTCAAGGCCAGTGTATAGCCATCAATTTAAGTCGCTCCTTTATTTATAAACATGTCACGAATGATGGCTTAAGTTGCAAAGTTTAATACAAGTTGAATGTACTATCATCTTGTCTTTGTGATTAGTTTGTAAGAATTTAACCTGTAAGCAAATGATGCTCATTATAAGAGCAGCAGCTTGCTGCTGCGATTTGCCGCAATTTACATATTATCAGATTAGTCGACTAATCGCGACTACTGTTAGTGATTAGTCGACTAGCAAAATAATCGTTTGTGACAGCCCTACTGCATATTTATTTCTTTTTCCTCAAATTTGTAAATTATTTTATTTTAAATAAACGTTCAATACAAGATTACATACACAGTACTGTGTATTTAATTTATGAAGTAAATAGTAAATTTATTATAACAGTAACATTAAAAAATGAGAATTTATTGATTTATTATTATACAGATTAATTATTTTTCACATTTTCCATATATTGCTACTTTTTTAACCTCAGCTTCAAACAAGGGGCATGGTGGCCATCAGGAATTTTGGGAGAGTCCTGAATGGCCGGTCCATTACTGGCCGCAATTGGTGCGCATCAAGGCCAGGCCGGGGCGGGCCATCCCTTGAGCCCAAAAGTTTACACACTGCTTTTGGACTAGAGTGATGGACGTTGTATGTTGTAGCCACAAACCTGCAGAAAATGGCAGAAAGGCGTCTCTTCTGCGGAAGTGGCCCTCCGAATCCAGAAAATGTTGAGGGTTGAACGTGTCGGGGGTCTCCCACTCGTTCTTGTCGAAAAGCACAGACGCCAGGTTGGTAACGATGGCTGTGCCCTGGAAAGCAGTCGGATGATGTCATAGTTTTATATTTCCATAACATATCTACAACTCCAGACCTATCATTACAATTAAATTTTTGCTCCCCTGAAAGTCATTTTAAAAACTGAACCCCTGACTCCAGTTTCACCGATCAACATGAAAGTTGATATGTATTTCATTACGATACGCACGAAAAAGTCTCAAGTACGTACCCATGCATTTTATTGAACTATTTCTCACATAGTAGCACCCTAAAAAAATTTGCGAAAATGCGCCCCCAACACCAGTTTTACCATTTGACATGAAACTGGGTGAACATGTACATTCTAACAGGTTGCACAAAAAAGTCTCCAGTACCCATGCCCAAAATTGAACGCGAAGTCAGCCATTTTGGTTTGAAGTGGGCCATTTGGCTTGATTTCAATGACAAACGTGTCCAAGAGAGTTTGTGCGACTGCTACCAAATGGACACACTTCTAAAACAGTTGGGTTAAAAATAGCACAATTTTGTCAGAAAAGGACCGATCCACTACTTGGGTCAATTTGACCCAACGACCTATTTTGTGTTGTGTGTGTATTTTATGTTTTGTCTTTTTGCATAAAACAACCCCAAAATAGGTCGTTTTGTACAAAACAACCCCCACAAAATGTGTCTGTTTTGTACAAAACAACAACAATCCATTTTTGACCCAAAGTTGAGTTATTTTTAACCCAACTGTTTTTAGAGTGATACACTGCCAGAAATGTTTATTTTGGATGGTGTCAACAAAACATTGACCATTTTGAAAATTCAGTTGGCGAATCAACATGAAATTTGCCAGACATGTCTATAATCGGTAGATCCCCACCTTAGTATTTTTCCTGAGTCTGCTAGCCTTTTACCTTTGGGATGATATATCCTTCCAGGGTTGCGTCCTTACTGGCCATCTTGGGGAATCCCAAAGGAACAATATTGCCCACTCTCTGAGTTTCATAGATGACGGCTTCGGTGTAGGGCATGTTGGGTCTGTCGGCCAGCGCGGGCTGGCGAGATTGTCCGATCACGCTGTCAATTTCAGCCTGGACTTTCCCTGGTGAGGAGGAGACAAATCAAAAGTAGCGGATTCTTGTCTGTCGAAATCTGGACCCTGCCAGCCTGTCTCACTTTGTATGTCCGGATAATGCATCATGTAGACCAGAGCCCAGCGCAAGGTGGTGGCTAAGGTCTCTGTGCCCGCCTCCATGAGGTCCAGAGTTGAAACCACCAGGGTCTCAATCTTGAATCCGGCTTCGGGGTCTCCCTTCATCTACAGAAAATACTCTCAGTTAAAGGCCACTTGGAACAGAGGATATTTTTAAAGCGTGAACTGCTGAGCCCAAATTACGAACACACTGTGGTCTAGCACTGGCTTGCGTAAACTGACGATTGAAGTCATAATGCAACACTTCTAGGTCATTCATCCATCCGTTTTCTACTGCTTATCCAGGGCCTGGTCTTACATAATTTACCAGTAAGTTACATCAGCAAGTTCTGATTCTCAAGGCCCTGGTCGGATTGTTTTGGCAAGACAGCGCACAGAAGCTAAAATGGCAGTGCAGCCAAAGAGAATGTAGATTGTTGGGAATAAATTCATTTCATGGCGTGACGTGACTCACAAGATTTTGGAGATAATTGCCATCGCTCTGGCATTTTTTTTGTTGTTGTTTTGACTTTCGATTCTGTTTTTGACCTACAAAATCTGGGCGGTGGTGATTGTGAACTTCACGGCAATTGACAGAGGTTGAGCAATTCTTCAGTCTGTTGCTTAAGGAGCAGCCCACCTTTTCTATCTCCGCAAGGTACACGTCAATGAAGTCCCGGGGTTGGTCCGGGTTCCACTGCTCCTGGTGCTTCTGCACTTCATCCTGCAGGAAGCGCTCAATCTCCTTGTAGTTGGCGAGGACTGTCTGGTGCGGGCCCGGCATGTACTTGAATAGAGCTGGGAAGACGTTGTACAGCTGTGGACGGAACAAAAAATAAACAGCGGGTTGCTTGATGGGGCGGGGACTGGTTTGCCAAAGACACTAGCGGTCTTGGACCTGCGCGAGCGTAGAGCCGGCTAGCAGAATGGCTTCGTTGTCCAACTCAAGAAATTTGCGGTAGTTTCCATCGCTGTACTCAAAGCGGTGTCCAAACACCACCGAGGCGATGACATTGCCAACCGCGTTGGTGAGGGTGTACTGAGGGTTGAATGGCTTCCCTGGAAATGCAAAGCATCACGGGATCATTATATGCTATATTTCTGACGTTTTTGATCGTTTAGAATCCCTATTTTCTAGCGAAGAAATCGTAACAGTGGGGAACACCATTTTTCTTGAGTTAGGTCTGACCTGCTTTTTTTTTAAAACAAATTTTGGGTGCGGAATCCTTAGCTTTGAATTTAGTCAGGGGATGGCTAGTACGAGGGATGGGAATATTAATCGTTTCTCCGATGCATTGTTCGGCGTATTAAAAAGATTCTGAATGGATTCATAGGTATTAATAATCGATATTTGAAGTTTAAATTAAAAAAAACTACAAGCATGCGCAAGTGATTAAAGTGCGTCTGTACGTCAGATGTCTGTGCTAGGCTAAGCTAATACGTGACAAGATGGCAGAACAAGCAAAACCTCATACGAGCGCAGAGAAAATCAAAGCGTGAAATATAAATCATTGCTCTTCCTTGAGTTTTTGGTTTTTAAAAAGGTACCAGTGTTTCGCATGGACTATAAAATGTAAGCCAATGCAGTGATGTATCGGAATTGGAATCGAATCGAATCATAGGCCTCTGAATCGCAATATATATATATATAATACATCTCTAATACATATCGCGACACCACAGCATCAAGAGCATTTAACGCTTGACTTGCCTTGCTCGTCTTTGAAGGCCTCGCACAGGAAGTCACATTCCACTTTGATGTAGTTTTCCAGGGATTGCTGGCCCTCTCCAAAGTAGCGCAGGTGGGAGAGTGCAAACCTCCTGTGCTTCTTCCACAGGTAACCGTTGCTCAGCGCCATGCCTGCGACAATTTCAACGGTGATCCCACACTGTCCCCATCACAAAGGCTGGCCTTACCCTGGCAACCCGAGGGACCAGCTCCGATTGAATTCCAGCCATGATTGCTCGTTATCTGAGCCCTGAGCAACCCAGATGTCATTTCACGGAGCAGAAGAGACAAAATGGCCGCCCCCTGAGATGGCTAAAAAGCGGTGGATTTTGCCTCTTTACTCATATTCCACAAACGGAATATTAAGCAGAACTAAAAAAATGTTTGGGTTGACTTCATCTTTAAGCTAGCATGTCTTGAGGCTATCCCAGCTAACTTTGGGTGAGAAGCAGGGCACACCCAAGACTGGTCAGCCAATGATGAACTCCAGGCCCCAGCGTGCTGCCCCCAAAAATGTCAGATTTTTAATTTTTTTTAGTTAGACATTTTGGAAGAGTTTTAGATGTGTAAAATAGCAAAATGCAGTACTTGGCTGGCAACCAGAAACCAACTCACCCGCGTTATGTGCTATGGATGGAAAAGGGATGGTTATTCAACATTCTCTGGTCAAAATTCACCAATTAGAAAGAATTTCGTCACACTTGACATCCAATTTTCACACTGCGGTTCAAAATCTCATTTAACAATGAGGTCACTCACCGATACCCTTGAACATGTCATCGAAGAGCGGGACAACGGGCCGGTCCACAAAGCAGTCCAGCTGGTTGACGAGCGTCTCTTTGACCGTGCGGAACCCCGAGATAAACACCATCCTCTCGCTGCCTCGCCTCAAGCTGAACACGGGGCCGTACTCCTTGGTCAGCTGAGCAAAAAACGCCGGATGAGTAACATAATGTAACAATTAGCATTCATAGAAAAATCATAGAAAAAAGATTCATAGTTATGTATCCGGATAATTTCTAACTATGTGTAGCAATCATGGTTCACTTGTTTTCTGAAGCTGAGCCACGATTGGTCGTTATCTGAGCCCTGAGCATCTGTGATGTCATTTTCAGTTGACAGAAGTAACAAAATGGCTGCCCCCTGAGATGGCTAAAAATGGGTGGATTTCGCTGCTTAACATATATTCCGCAAACGAAATATTAATCAGTTTCAACTAGTGGGCCTGCATAGAACATATTCCTAAAAAGTATGTTTGGGCTGACTTCCACTTTAAGTTACACCTGCTTAAATCACGTCTCAAACGATGTTAAAAACGTTCAAATCGGCACCTTCGATTTTTTTTATTTTTATACTTGGTGTAATTTAGGCACCGTAGTTTCCTCTGCATTTCCGCTTCCTCCCACGAGCGCGCATACCGGAAAAACTACAACACCATCCATGGCTACCGCCGATTCTGCTATTTGCTTAGGCAAGTGAGTGTTTAGTTAGATCTGTCGTGTATTGTGTGCCCCGCATGTACAGTACAACCCGCGAGCAAGTAACTCAACGTCTGAAAGGCGTGCCTTTTTTTTCTCCTCTACACCCGACCTCTGGTCCAGCTGGACTATGCATCCGTACTTAAGCTTGACGGTGCATTGTATTATTGAGTGACAGTTTTGCACTAATCATTGATTTATGTTTGAGTAAAACCAGGGAGAAAGCTGAAAGGCTAGTCACTAGCTGGTTGGCAAAATGACTTGCTAACAGACTGTTTGGTTAACAGACTTGACTGTCTACCTTCGCTCATGTTGATGATTTCGTTTCAGATATGCACTTTTTTCATTCATTATTGGTTTAATGAAGATCAGATCTGAAATCTATTGTGGAAGCAAAATGCTGTTAATCCCAATGGATTGTTCTGTGCGTATTAAATTAAATTGACATTTTGAGTTCAAAGAAAAAATACGTTTAAATAAAAGACATTCAAAATCCTTTTTAAACGTCCTAATTTTTTCGTTTTACAAAGAAATCGTAATCGTAAAATCGGGGCTGAGAGAAAATAATCTGGATTTTCTTGTTCGGCAAAATCGAACAGCCCTAATCCAACTCCGACGCCTCTGCCTTTTAACGTTCAGTGTCAGTGTTGATTTTCGGCCTTACGCTCTCCATGGCTTTGTGGTCCATTCCAGTAAAGACATTCCCAAGAACAGGCAGGGCCAAAGGTCCCGGTGGGAAAGTGCCAGGTCGCCAGTTTCGCACCACGTCTGTCAGCAGCAGCGCCGCCAAAGCAAACAGCAACCAGCCGCTCAGGTCCAGACACTCAAAAAGAGCTTGAAAAATCATAACTTTAGGGAGATTTTTCAGACTTGTCTGCGGGTTCTGGGTTTGTTGTTTTCAAGGGAAAAGAGGAGGAGGAAAAGTTATGTAACGTGTGCTTGTCCGAGGTGAAAAATAGGAGGAGAGGTTAAGCGATTTTACAGCTGGCCGCTGATATTGACGGCATTGAGGGAGTGCGCACACCACACATTGTTTCATTTCACTTGAGTGTGTTATGACCAATGAAAACACTCCAGCAATGATTTACTGGGATCAGTATACGTGGTCAGTTTACTTTTGCTTTTGCACTGCTAACAATCATGAAGGTTGCGCAACTAATACTAGCCATGCATGTAAAACTAAATAATATGTAAGTCATGCAAGTCATTGATTATCAAGTTGATTAAAATGAGCAAATCCTCATCATTTCTGCAATAAATCTCTGATTCAAGTAATCCTTCATGAAAGAAGGCTTATTATCTTTGTGTCGAATCAAAATCAAACTTTTGCAAGCGTGCTTTTAATTTGGAAAACATTTTTAGATTTTTGCCTATTTTCTGACATTTTCTGCACTGTCAATTTGAATAAATCTCCTGTTTTTAAATGAAGGGAAGGAAATTAAAACTTCTTTCTATCCGATTCTGTTATGGCAGGGGTGGGCAACTCCAGTCCTTGTCATTTAAAAAAACATTTTTTAAGATGTATCCCTCCTCCAACACACCTGATTCAAATGATCAGCCAATCAGCAAGCTCTGAAGAAGCTTGTTAATAATCCTGATCATTTTAATCAGGTGTTGGAGGAGGGAAACATCTAAAACATGCCGGCTAGTGGCCCTCCAGGATTGGAGTTACGGTCCGGCACGGTTGAAGACCCAATTGCGGGAAAGCTGGGAAGCAAGGTAGGAATGCTCTCGGATAATAGTGAATATCAGAAATGTAAAAAAGAAAAACCCGTTTTTGCGGCGGACTTGTTTTCTGAATCTGAGCCGTGATTGGTCGTTGTGAGCAGCTGTGATGTCATTTTCAGTCGACATAAGACAAAGTGGCCGCCCCCAGAGACGGCGACTAAACGAGTGGATTAACACTTATTCCACAAATGTAATATTTATCCGAATTCCTTGTAATTGCCTTGTTAACATATTCTTGAAAAAAGAAAAATTACGTTGAGTTCTTCTTTAAGGAATCGTTAGTTGCAGCCCACATTATTTTGTCTTCCAAACTCAAAAGATGATTGAAAAACGGGCATAAACATCTAAAAAAAAACAAAAAACAACCCACAACCTTTTTTTGTAAATATCAAAAACGCAATCCACAGATAGCTGAATCCGAATCGCGAGGATGCGGGTGTCCGCTGTAGACGCTACATTTGGGCAGGTTGCGTTTTGAAATGGGAACAGTTGCGTGTAAATGTCATCTTGCGGTGAATGAAGTAGGGCACCTGTTGACTTGAAGACTCCTGTGACTAACCCCCGCACGTCAATAAACCAGGTCAATGGCCTCTTTTCTCTCTCTCCCTCTCTCTCTCTCTCTCTCTCTCTCTCTCTCTCTCTCTCTCTCTGTCTCTCTCTCTCTCTCTCTCTCTCTCTCTCTCTCTCTCACACACATGCAACACAAGCAAAAGCACTGCGTGCCATCTTAGCATGTTGATCTGATGCTATTTGACTTTTATCAGATGGACGCTTCACAAAATGTCAAAACCGATCGCTTGACGCCAGGAAGTTGTTTCACTGGTGTTACATTTTCAATGCTGAGCTGCAATGACCCTCTGGAGATGCTTCATCACACTTCTCCTCAGCAGTGAGTATTTTGTCGCTTTTTCCCGTACTCTCACGCGCTCAAAAAGACGTCCATGTCTGCCTTTTTGCCCTTCCCTCCAGCAAGCGGCCCACTCTTTGGCGGTTGTCAAACGTTTGACAACAGCCTGGGCCACCTCAGCGTGGAACCGCCCTCGCCCTTTTTGCTGGGCTCAGACCTCCTGGTCTACTGCCACATCAACAAGTGTGACTGGAGGTAAGAACCCGGAGTCCAAATATTATGTGCAGGCGTGCAAGAACTGGAAGTCAAAAATACTCAACAACATTTTTTGTTGATTTGACTTTCATTTAGCAATAAGGAATACCAGTTGACTTCCAAGTTGGTCTACTTTCAAAGCAATATCCCTCAGAGGAAGTCATGTTCAAGACTAACAAAAAATAAACCTTTTTTTTTTTTACTGACATTGGATAAATAATAAAAAAGTACAAATAAAAAAAGGTCATTAGAAAGTCAAAGTCATGATACTAAAAGCAAAAGAAAGAAACAGTAATTTACTATCCATGTAATCAGAAGTCATTTAAAAAAAAAATCAAAATAGAGCCGCATTATAAATTCTCTCTTGACAAAAAGCAATTTTAAGTTTAAAGTAAGTTTAAAAAAAGCAAAGTAAAACTCACACCCGTGACCTTCGTGAGGACAAAGCGGTTCAGGCAATGGATGTATAGTAGAAGAAATAATATACAAAGTACTAAACAATAATTCAATACAAAAATAACTATTGGTAAGAGTCACAATGATAAAAGTAATAAAAAGTAAAATGATAACAATACCAATAGTGCAGTGTTGAAAATTCACCTGTTCCAAAAAGTAATCAAATTAAAATTAACAATTGTAATTAAGTAATACCAATCACAATAACAAAGCCATTCAAAATACAAATGCAGCTGCATAAAAAAATCTGCCTTTAAAAATACATACGGTATTAAAAATAATAATCAAATATAAAAGTGATAATAGTTGCAATAATTAAAAACATTTAAAAAATGATAGTGCCACTATAGCTAAATTGAAAGGGCAGCCTTCACAGAAAAGCAGAACATGTAATAAAAAATTGCATTTAAGTAATATAATGCAATGATAAAAGAAATGAAGAAATACCAAGTGTTGCATTTAAACAATTTGCCTTTAGAAAAACACACTGAATGTAAAAAAATAAGTAAGTAAGTAGAAAAAGAAATACAAATATTGATTAAGTAAAATTGAGAATAAAACTAATGATACACGATGAAAAACAACACAAACATATGAGACAAGTATCAAAATTATAAAATCAAAGTCATACAAATCCAAAGAGCAAAATACAAAAATTGATAAAAAAATAATAGCAAAAGCCATATAATGAAATTTATCATAAGAATTTAACAAAAATTAACAAAAGTAAAAGAAATAACGAGTACATTTTTTAAAATATATAATACATGTATATATATATATATATATATATATATATATATATATATATATATATATATATATATATATATATATATATATATATATATATATATATAGTCTTTTGAAGTCACAATATAAAAATTAACAAAATAAAACTAATGGTATTTATATAAGATAATACCAAAAGTAAAAAAAAGACAATAAATACATGTTTTTAAAAAATGAAAGAAAGTGGAAGTAACGCAACTAATGCATGTTATGTTGCAGGTCGAAAGTGTCTTTGGTGTTGAAGCCGCAGCCCGTGGCTCAGTGGATGAGGGACGACTGCAGCCCGGTGGTGGAGTTCAGGCTGCCCGACGTCCGGCGGCCCCGATTCCACCTCTACTGCAAGCTGCACAAGAACGGCGTCGACAACATTGTCAATGGGATAACCATGCAGGGCGGCCGTACGTAACTAATACCATAGAAGCAAATGTAATAATACTACTTGTACTACTACTACTACTATCAATCAATCAATCAATCACATTTTATTTATATAGCACTTTTCATACATAAAAATGCAACTCAAAGTGCTTTAAAACATTCAAAGCAAAACATAGAATTATCTACTACTATTACTACCACTACTGCTGTTGCTGCTACTACTGCTACTACTAATGATATATATATATATATATATATATATATATATATATATTTTTTTTTTTTTTTAAAACAAATAATGAAAGTAATAAAAACAATAATAAATAAAAATAGATACTCATTAAAATGTAAAATATAGTTAGGCATCGGGCAGCGGGATCAGGAGCGGGATCGAGATCGGAATTGAGATCGAGATCAGGAGTGGGATCAAGATTGGGGAGTGGGATCGGGATCGAGATCGGTGGTGGGATCGGGCCCGGGAGTTGGCGCGAGAGCTGGATCGGGAGTGGGATCAAGATCGGGAGCGGGATCATGATCAGGAGCGGGAGTGAGAGTGAGAGTGAGAGTGAGTGTGAGAGTGAGGGTGAGTGAAAGTGGGAGTGAGAGAAACAGTGGTGGTTTATGGCATGTGCAATACGTGGGGCCTCACAGAGCGTCATGGTGGTGGCGGGCAGGGTAGGTTGTAGGGTTCTCGTACATTCAAAGTGGGACCACCTGTGACTGTAAGTATATAGCGAGCTAGCTAGAGAGCAACTACAACTAAAATGACAAGTCGCGTAATGGCTAACGACGAGCATCCATCACCAAAGGGCCCCCAGATAAGCCGGAGAACATCACCTGCGAGACCACCTCGCGCTCCCCCTGGGTGGAGTGCCAGTGGCGGGCTGGGCGCGACACCCACGTGGCCACTTCCTACGCGGTGTCACTCAGCAGGTCAGCTGTCAATATCGCAAAACCCGCTCGGATTAGCTTGCAAAAGCTAACGTGCGCATGTGTGTGTGTGTGTGTCACCCTCAGTGGAAACGACACTTGGAATTGGACCTCAGAGGCAGACCACGTGGTGCTACCGAAAACCCAGTTGGATGTGAACCAGCGGTATCGACTGGTGGTCAGCGCTGACAACTGCTTTGGACGCTCGCGCTCGGATCCGTTTACGCTGCAGTCCGCACATATACGTGAGCAAAGCAAGAAATGCACGCCTGACTTTTTTATAATCGTGCGAATAAAATTGTTTCATCCGGCAACGCAAACAATGACAAAATGAGACCAAGCAAGGCAGAAACACCCATGGCAATGCAGACTTACCAATGAAGTACACAATATTATTCACAAATGTAATTTGGAATTCTTGGTAAAAAGATAACCAGGAAATAAAAACGGATGAATAATGAATAAGCCAACGTGATCATTAAACAAGGGGTCTCCCCTCTCCTGCAGTCATACCCCAAAGCCCTCGCATTACACAAGTCCACTTCGGGAACTCCTCCGCACTGGCGGTCGTGTTGCGGTGGGAGACCCCCGAAGATTTTTCACAGCTCGCCGCTTCCGTCAGACTCCGTCCAGCCAGCTCCTCCTCCTGGGTAAAATTTTTTTTAAAAAATACTGTACATAAAAGTCAGGTTACCCCCTCCAGGCCGGGTGGGCTTCCTGCGGTGACACCCCTCCTCCCGCCTCTTTTCGCTTAGGATGCGAGAGAGGCGACGCGGCCCAGCCAGGATGAGGTACGAGTGGACGGTCTGGAGCCCCTGGTGGACTACCAATTCCAGATCAGGGCGTGTACCATAGGAACCAGAAAATGCAGCAAATGGAGTTCAGAGGTGATGAGAAGAAGTCCTGGAAAAGGTAAGATCAATTTTTCTGTCAATTATTTACATGTATAATATTATGTTTTCATATTTTCTTTTTCTAAGCTAATATATTACACTAAAGTACAAAATGAAAATACAGGAACCATCTTAGATATATTTAGACCTTATATATACCAAAAGTGCATGTGTGTACACTTTATCGCCCACACTACCCTAGATTGCTTGCATTCACACTTCAAATTCCGCACTCAGTCCATCCAGCTAAGTCTCTCTCCAACCCCTCCCTAATCACCAAAGGAGATTCCCCATCTCCGTCTCGGGGCCCCTACACTTCATGATCAACTTCCTCCGATTTGGACTTCATTTTATGCAGTTTTGATATTCTCTTTCATTACTTTGCGGATGTCACACACCTCTACCTTTTCTGCAAACCCAACATGCCACTTCTATCATCCTCCCTCACCTCCTGCTTGTCAGAAATAAAACCCCAAACATCAATCGCTTCATCGTACCGCTTTAAGTCGGTATCAGTCTGCAAGTGCCCGCTGCCTGTGGCGCTTATTACGAAGCATGCCTATTTTAAGGGAAAATCTGGAAAGGTTCAAATAAAGTGACATTTAAATCATCGTAAGTTGTATAAAATGCAACAAGAGAGTATAACGTCAAATGTATTTTCTATTTTACTAATGGCAGCTTTGCGCTTATGACTCCTTCTCAACTGAATACACTCGCTTCACCTCTGTTTGATAACATTTATTTCTCTTCTTGTTAATCGGGAAAAAAAAAAAATCTTCTGACACTTTTGCAGGAGGAAGGTAAATCTGGCATTCTTTGTACGAATATTACAAGTAGGCTAATGTAGCAATAGCAATGCTAGTTTCATTAGCCAGTCTTTGGCAGTTCCTATTATGTGTTAGTATTACGCTAGCAGACTTTTGTCAGTCAAATTTAGGTTAAATACAGTATATTCAGTGTAATTGTCTTTTTTTATGTTAAGTTTGATAAACTTCAGCTGGGAGTGGCAATAAACTGCTTGAAGCAAACGGGCCACTACTGCAACGTGGACACTTGGGAGTATAAAACTGTCATTGATGACTAATGAGTTTCCTGTGTGTTTATCTTTAGGACCGTCTCAGCCACTGCGTGTGTGGCGGATATTGAGCAATCACAAGAGCAGCTCACTGCGGACTGTCACTGTTTTGTGGAAGGTAACATGTTTGTCGTGTCGTGCAATTTTCCTGAGTTTAAAACCGGTTCTCAGGTGTTTTAATAAAATATACCTGACATTTTTGGGTCAAAACAAAGGCTAAATAAATTATAGTACACCTGACATCCGCTTGTCACATTTTAGATGAAATGACTCGATTTAGGCGGGCGGTTCTGTCTCATGCAAACGCCAAGTAGGGCTTTCATAACCACAGCTGGGCACTTGACCCTTTTTGCCGGTGACAGTTCAACTTTTGAACATGTGCCTTTTATCAGAAGGTAACATTGTTAGCTGGTGCTAATTTGTGCCAACACTGTTATTTAACGCTAATCTGTGCTAACACTGTTTGCTAATGCTAATGTGTTTGAATACTGCAGCTCTGCTTACCTTTTGCCTTTTGTAATTGTGCTTCTGTGTCCTTTGCTTGAAAACACCGGATCATATTCCAGACTAGCCACCCAGTCATAGGAGGAGCGACTCTGTATGAGGGCCGTATTATGTAAATTAGGCCAATTGTTGCATCACAATCTCTAGGCTCCTCCTCCAGAGTCGTTCAGTGGCCAGGTGGAGCGCTATAAGGTGGACTTGGGCCGGGGTCCCACGGCACGGGAAGTCATCTGTGCCACGTCCCAGTGCCAGTATTCCCTTCATGTGCCGTCCGATCTTGCAGCGCTTACTGTCAGCGTGGTCGCAACTCACGGGACGTCGCCACCGGCCAGCGTGCCCCTCACACTTTCAGGTACACACACAACGTATCACAACGCACACTCCAAACAATATAGTGCAATTTTTATTATTTTATTATAAACGTGTGTGTGTGTGTGTGTGTATATATATATATATATACACAAATATTATCTTTCATATTTTTTCCTATTTTACAACAATTCAATGCTATTGGTCGATTGGTCAGTACACATTTTTTTTTGTTTTTTGTTTACAAATCTATGACCAATCTAAAGTGTTGAAAATGGCTTCCACTCTTTGACAATGTAATGTTAATGGTTTTGGGGGTCTCCTGAAAAGTGATAATTTTTTTGAGGTACAAAGATTGTGCCCGATGCCAGCGATATGTAATAAGTCACCACCATTTCTGTTACAATGTATGTAGCGTTTTAACATTGAACAGCCCTACAATTGTGAAACGTAACTAACCAATCTTAATCTTTTCATGCTAGTGTAAAAAAAAAAAAAAAAAAACACTGTTTAATATTGAAACATAACTGGTTAACATTCATAACTGCCAAATAAGCGCAAAAGCGAGTGACATCCTGTATGTTTGTTTTGTTTAAGCTACTGCACACTTACCTTACAACAATTAATGTCCCAACAAACCATTTACCAAGCCTGAATGTGGGTGTATTTGTGGTGAAATGGTAGCAACAAGGCTAACGTTGCATGTTGCTGTTAAGGTGACCCCGGGCCTACTCTCAGGGTCGCTGAACCCGTGGCTAATGGCAGTGCTATGCAAGTCTCCTGGGAGTGGGCTGGACCAAGAACACCAGGAAGTGAAGAGTTGTACTATATGCTGGAATGGACTAGCGTGCCTGTGGGAAAAGGTGAGCTAGGCTGGATACAAGTGGCCTTGGATCAAAACAACGCAATAATCACAGGTAAAGAAACAAACGCAAGATCAGACAAAGAAAAGAAACAGAGTGAGACTCTTTTTCAATACGGCACTGACACCCAATGGATAGCTGGTGTATTACACCCGATGCCTGTGATTTCCCGTTTTGAGGCGTATCTGTGGGCGTGAGGTACAACATCTCAGCGTACGGCGTGAACAAGGGAGGAGTCAGCTCGCCGTCCTCTATCCTGGCCTACTCCGGACAGCTCAGTAATACACGCCTGCATGCGTTTTATTTATTTATTTATTTACAAGATACCAAAAAAATGAAGCACTGTGATCACTGTATTGACAGACCTTTACTTCACCTTACATTTTATGTTACAACCTTATTTCAAAATCTTTTTTTACTTCCTTTACAAAGTTGACACACAACAACAAAATATTGGGACATTTTGGGGGGGGGGGGGATGGAAGCTGAAAAAAGTGGAAATTGTGAATGGCTTCAATTTTCCACGTTTATAAAATGGATGAACCATTTTTCCCCCCACACAATATTCCAAACACACCATAAAAACATTTTTTTTCATCATTTTTATTATATAAAAAACGAATTCAGTCTTTTTTTAATATAGCTGTAACACAATGTGGAAGAAGTGAAACATTTATTTCACATTTATATCATTTTTATTTTTTATTAAATTTAGCTTTTAAAAAAACAAAAATCACGTCCTTCTGTTGGTGTTTTATGTGTTGCTTTTTGAAGAAAAATGAATTTCATCCATTTAGAAATAAGAATGTTACTTAACAAAATGGTGATAAATGTGACGTGAGATCACACTTTTACGTTTCAGAACCGGTTGCCGGTCCCAGCGTCTCGGTGCTGGACCACAACACCACACATCTCCTAGTCCAGTGGGAGGACCCCGCCGTGGAACAGCAGAGGGGCTTCATCAACAACTACACCGTCTATTTGAGGCCCCCCTACGAGCACAGCCAAGAAATCCCAGGTGAACAAAAGCATGACAGCGAGAGAAATACAAACAAGTGCAGAAGAAATCATGTAGTGTCGAGAGAAAGGGAACGTGTGAAAGACTCTGATTGAATACAGCAGTAACCTCTAATGGACAGTTTGAGTACTACGCATGTACTACGTAAGTATGCTACATTTTGGCGATCATTTACATACATACATACACACATACCAGGGGCGGAGCCAGAACGTGGCTAATGGATGGGCCGGGAAAAATCAGAGTGGGACTGAATATTTCTCTCATTGAGCACAATCCTCCTATCCCGACACATCCTGTATTCAAATAATATGATCAACTGAATATGAAGTTCAAATCTTCCTTAGACAACCACAATTATGCCATTCTTAATATTCAATCAAATAAAAAGCACAAATTCAAAAACAATTTAATGATTTAACTCAAATGTAAAAGTATATATTTTTTTCATGAATCTCATTGGGTGGGCAGTCTGTCAATCTGGATGGGCCTGTGCACACCCAGGCCCACCCATGGCTCCGCCCCTGCAATGAACTGTCAATGAACTGTCAGTTTTTCAAAGCCGAGTTTCTCGCCATGGTTCGGGTTTGTAGTTACTAGCTGGGGTTCCAAGTCATGGGTTGAAGGCCGGGTTAGGGTTCTAAATAGGGGTTAAGTTAGGCTTTCAAAGGTTTGTTGTCTTTCTTTTTTCTCTTACGTTCCTTCATTCCTTTCTTTCATTATTTCTTTCCTGCCGTTCTTCCATCCTGCCATCCCTTTCTTACCCCCTCGTGCCCTTCCTTCCTCTCTCACTTCCTTTTTTTCATTCCTTCCTCCCTTCCTTATTTACCTCCCTTCCTTCCGTCCTTCCTCCTTTCCTATCTTCCTTCCTTATTTCCTTCATTTTATGACTTTGTTCCTTCCTCCTTTCTTTGCCTTCTTCCTACCGTCCTTCTTTCCAAAATACCCCTCCCATCCTACATTGAATAATTTAATTTCAAAAGTATATAATGTACCTTCCTGTGGCTAGTTTGTACCAAACCCCGGATTGAAACATTTGACATTTTCCTTTTTTTCACTGTCATACAAGTGTGAAAAGAAATAAAGCACTCCCAAGAGGTGAGCAGCACTCAGTTTGTGCAAGACTGGTGATTGGTGTTATTGTCGTTAGTGGTAGTCGCTGCGTCGCATCACAGACAGACATGGCTGAAGTGTCCCCAGGGTGCAGTGGCCATCCAGATGTCTGCCTCCACCTCTGCCGGAGAGGGCCAGCGCGGGAACCTCGTCTACTCTCAGCCCACGGAGCCTGCAGGTGCCTAATCATGCAATTCCTATGACATTGCTTCAACAATAATGCGAGAGTTGGAACATTTAGAATGCTTTATACTGCAAAAGTGACAATTTGAGAAATGTGAAAAAAAAATCTTTCCAATATGTCATTAATGAGCTGAATATTTTGAAGTTATATATGGAAGCTTGATTTCAATTGGGTAAATGTCTTCATTCATATTTTTTCATGAAAACGTGGAATTGTGGGGAAAGTGGGCAATTTGTGTAATTCCTGGTTGTCGTGAATGGAAAAAAAAAAAGTTTTTTTTTAATGTAATTGTTTCTTTTTTGTTTAGCTGGACTGGCCATACTGGTGTTCTCCGTGTTGGCTGTGTTGGCCGTCACGGTACAGCTGGCGTGCTGGAGCTGTGTGAGGCGAAGGTACGAAAAAAAACCCCAAAATATTTCACTCTTTACACTAGAAGGGCCCTTTTGAGCTCTGTTGTGAAGCAAAACAACAGCACCAATGTGTGTGTGTACATGTGATGATCAGGATCAAAGCAAGATGTGCATTGTGTGGTCCTGACTGGTTGGTGGAGAAACTTCCCAAGCCAGGAAATAGCCAAGCCATCAAACTACTGCAGGTAGGACATTTCATTCGCCATCCAATACAAGACATTGTTAACTGATATTGTCGTCTGTTGAAACATTTGATTCTTTACATTGCCATATCATCAATAATAAGGATGATGAAACATTCTTAATGATTCTTAATCATCTCCATCTTTAGCTGGACACCGGGAGCGAGCCCTCCTTCTCATACACCGACAGCGATCCCCAGCTGTCCCCTATCAGTTTTGCCTCCGGAGAGGACTCGTACCCCTCCTTCCCTTCCGTTCAGCATTCCACCAAAGCCGAGTCCAGATTTCTGGATACGGTTGTCATGGCAACACTGGTTCACGGTTACAAACCTCAGTTGATCGTGGTCCCACGAGGAAACCAGCCGGACCAGGACCAGAGGGACTCCATGGGGGATGACTCGGGTTCCGGCGGCTTTGGACCGACCCTGGCGAACTTGCTGTGCAGCAATTTGGACTCCTCTGCCTGGCCCCACACGCCGGGATCGGACTGGGCCAGAGGCAACTGGGGGGACATTGAAGACCATCCACCTGTGTTGGATTTACAGGGTGAAACTGTGGTGGACGTCTCGCTGACTGGTGGCTACATCCCACAAATCTGCATTCCCAGCAGCGGGCAGGAAGCAGAATAACCAACACTGATGGTGTTCATTCATCCTTTAGTTTGTTAACCACAGAAAAAGTAAGCACAACCTCCGAGAGAAGTCGTACTGTCAATTTTTGCATTACTTTCAACAAACTTTATTAAAAAAAAATTATTCCAGAGATTATTAAAAGTATGTTATAATTGTACTAGTAATTGTAGTGCATATTTTGTGCTATTTTGGACAATACTGTACCAAATTCGAGTGAGAACAGTGTCAATGTGGTGCTGTTACCTTCAAATCTTGGCCATGGGAGTAGCAAACTTTCCGTAAAAATGATAGTTTTCTCCTAATTACAGTGTACTATTTGTACAATACTGATTTACTCATTTAAACCCTTGCCAAGGAAGCAAAGTTTCCACTAATAATGTCCAGTTTTTTTTTACAGTATCCTACTGCACACTAAAAACAGTTGGGTTAAAAATGACACAATTTCATGTAAAAAACGGACCGATCCACTACTTTGGTCAATTTGACCCACCTTTCTGGGTTGTTTTTGCAGAAAACGATCCCAAAAATGGGTCATTTTGAACAAAACAACACCAAAAATTGGACTGTTTTGTACAAAACAATGCAAGAAAGTGGGTCAAATTGAGCCAAATCGTGGATCGGTCCATTTTTTTACCCAAAACTGTGTGATTTAGTGTACATTTACAAAGTTATGAAATTTTGTAGGAAATCCTCCTAAATTCTCATGAAAACAGTGTCAAAAATGTTCGCCACAAAGATTCCCTAAAATCGTAATTATTGTGGAAATATTTAGTACATTTGTACAGTACTCTACGAAATTATTGAGAGGACAGACTCAATATAGCTCAAGACAGCAGTTTACTTAAAATGGTCAGACACACCACAAGTCAGTTGTCTGTTTCCTTAACTTCAACGTAACACTTTTTTTGCAACTTCCTCAAAGTTGTCTCAGTTCCTCAACCACCAACACCCCACACCCCACACACACACCTACCCCAATGTAAAACATTACTGCTGAAAATTCAAACCAGATGCTTTTTTTTTGCACAGGCAGTCAGGTTCGATGCTTTGTGGCAGTAGGGGAAAGTCCCACAATGCATCTCGTTATGGGCCGTGATGCTTGAAATGAGTTCCCAGATGCACGGAAATTGTGATGAGGAGACCTGTGGGAAATTGTGTCGATTGTCAGGTAGTTGAACTTAATGGAAAAGATAAAATGAGAAAAGGTCATGTTTGGGGCATTGCGTTAACTGTCTAGTAGCTGAAAATGACATATACTGTAGATCAGTTCAAATGTAGAAATATTAGGAATTGAACATGAGAAATTGATTCCGAGTAGCTGAGATGAGATACAGGAATAATGCAAAATGTGGTGTAATGTAGTGTAACATATCATAGTATACCATAAAAAAAACATCAAGTAACATACAATTACAGACTTTAAGATAAGATATCATATTATGCTGCGTAATGTATTGTAGCATAATTTATTGCAGCATAAAGTAATGTAACATCACATACCATACCATCACAACACTTAGATAACGCAACATAGCATAACGTAACATAGCAATACGCAACGTCACTTAGCGTAACGTGCATCATGAAACATCAAGTAAAGCACCATTACACACCTTAACATCACATTAGGCGGCATAATTGAGCATAACGCAACGCAGAATAACGCACAGACTGTAGCGCAACGTCATGTAGCAGCACTGTCATATAGTGAGGCAAAATGTAGCATAATGAAATGTACAGGTAGTATTACAATACTGCCTAATGCAACACACCGCTGCCTAGAGTAACATTACAAAACATCACTTACATAATGCAGTCTAGCGTACCATCACATTACCTAGCTTAATCAAGCATGCTGTAAGTAAGTGTGGCATAATTAAATTAAGTGTAGCGTAATTAACGGAACTGGGTGAATCGTAAACTAATCTAGCGCGACGTAATGAAGCGCAACGGAATGTAGCATAACTAAATGTAGCGTCACGTAATGTAAAGTATGTAACATCGCATACAATACCATCACAAAACATCACTTATGTAATGCAATGTAGCGTAACATCACTGAACACAATACAACACACCAAAAACATCAAAAGACAACATAACAAAGCTAAACTAATTAATTACAGTATAACACAACGTGGTTAACCTGTAAAGCTAAGGTAACAACTACACTCTATCAGATAGCACACAAAGGGTCTAAGGACGGGTCGTGTGAATTGTAGCCATTCCGTTGTGCGGCACGTCACCACTTCCTCCAATCAAGTTCCTTCCTCCAGTGCAAATTTGACTCACATGCTAACAAAAACAAAACAGAAAGGATGACGCTGGTCAGGTTCACACCACGCGGAGGATGATAAGAAAGGACCAGGAAGATAAAGACAATGCACATGATGGGGGATCCGTGATCCAGACTTTTGGTAAGTACATTTCGTGTCGATGTTTGTTTGCTGTGTCCCTATTGACACAGTCAGAATGACATTGAAATTTCAACAAGTTTTGTGTCTTTTGCAAAGGGTGGCGATGGTTTTTGATGTGAACGTGCACGTACACAAAAGTCAGTTACTGCTGACACATGGCGGCAATTCCCACGACATGGTGCCTGGTCTGTGCTGTGTGTGTGCTGGTGCAACTCGGCACAGGTAAGCCACAAAGTTTGCTAACTTGTTTTGAAAACATCGATCAAAATCAGAGTCAAAAACGAATTTATTGGCCAATTATGTTAAGCATAAAAGGAACTTGTCTCTGGTAGTTTGAGTCACTCTAGTGTAATAGAAAAAAATAATGTGTAACGATGCAATAAAAGTCATTATTTCAATGGGTGGTGTTGGAGTTTTGTAGGTCTCGAGTCCATAAGCCCAATTAGCAATTTACAAAACAACTAATTACTCAATACGTGTTCGTTTTATCTTTCAAGAAGGTATCCGATATAAATAAAGACTCACACAAATCGATTGAATTTTCTCGTCAGTTTTCTTTACCATATCTGAAGTTCAGCAATCATACAATGATCAGATCTGGGCAGCTTTTCCATCCTTGCGAATGCTCTCACCCAAGATGGGCGAGGGCAGAAAAGGGGCGCGGTCTAACATGCAGCACTCACATTTATACTGTCTTCAAAATCTAAACATAATGTGGGCTGGTCTCCTCCCTGGCTGGCCCTGCCTATGGGGCTGATCTTCACCAGCTGGTCTCAGATCAGGGCACGCTGACTTTGAACTGATTATGTGATGTGTAATTCCCAATTTGGTTTTTGGTTAACCCGTTGGCTAATACAAAGGCATTCTTATAGATTCAGATCCTTCAGTGGGCCAAAAGTAACTTAACTTAACTTCTTCAAGGAATGAAGGATGGCTGGGAGGAAAGAAACAAGTGGGGTATGAAAGGAAGGATGCACAAAGACAAAGAGGAAAGGATTAAAGCTAGGAAAGAAATAAGTACGGTATAAAAGAAAGGGAAGACGTAACGGTGGAAGGGAGGAATGATAGAAAATGAAGCAAAGAAGACAGCAAAGGACACTTTTGAACTTGATTTGGTGGAATGGATTTTGGCCGGAGCGTGGTCGGAATGAAGGAAACAAGGAGCTATGGAAGGAATCAAGGAAGAACGTAACAAAGGACGTTTTAACTTGATTTACTGCAGCAAGGAAGGTATTAAGAAAGGAAGGAGGACGAAAGGTATACAAGAATATATGAAAGGAAGAGTGAAGAGTGAAGAAGAGTGAATAATGAAGGATGGACACAAGGACATATGGAAGGGAAGGAAGAAGGCCAAGCAGGACACTAACTTAACCTTAAAGGGATTGGGAGAAGGTTGTTTTCAACGAAGGAAGAGAAGAATGACGGCGTAGAAGGAAGGATGGAAGGAAACCATGTCGGAAGGAGGTCAAGAGGAAGGAAACAAGCACGGTATGAAAGGAAAGAAGGAAAGAGTCAGAAGGAAGGAAAAAGGCAAGAGAGTAAACGTTTTAACGTAACTGATTGAAGGAAGGATAGAACAAGGAAGGAAGGAAGGCCACAAGGATGGTATTAAGGAAACAAAAGGAAGCAGGACCAAAGGGGATTTTTAGGGTCCCTACAACTGTAACTCTAAGATGTAGCGGTCATTGCTCTGCTCACTAGAACAAAATTTAGAATGGAAAAAGCCTTTTGGATTACAGACAAAATTTCTTCAAGAGACAAAAATAGTCAAGTTGCCTTGATCCAACCTTTGGAACCCTTGCTCACGAACCAGGAAGTAGCTCCCTAACTAACAAGTATGACTCGTCACAATTACTTTCGGCCTTGGCAGAGGTCTGCACCCTAGAAATTTCTGTTGTTGTCTTACCTCTCAGGTGAGACCTCAGCTTGCGTGATCTGGTCCAGCGTGGGGCCAGTGGTGCGGCGAGGCTCCAGCTTGGAGGTGTACTGCGCCTTTAACTATGAGTGCCGACGCTACATGTACAGAGAGCACCCGCTCGCCCTGCAACACCACACAGAGTTCAACACCAGCACCATTTACGTCCGCGTGGAGAACATGACCAAGCACCGCACCTTCAGCTGCCTGTGCCGAGGCCTGGACCTGGACCCTTGCGGATTCGACATCCGGGCTGGTTGTGAGTGTGGACCACCCAGGGCTGGTTGTCATCTCAAAAACTGGATCTTGTAAAGTGGACCAGTCCCTTGGATGTTTTTATCTCTGCAGACCCACCAGAGAGGCCGCAGAACATCCGGTGCGAGCACAAGGTACTGAGCAACCAAACCGGTGAGGTGCTTTGTTCCTGGGAAAGAGGCCGCAAAACACACCTGATAGACACTTCAGAACTCAGGTTGGCGTGCCTGTGACTGTGTGTGTGTGTGCGTTTGAGAGAGAGCTAGACAGAGAGAGAGTGAGAAAGAGAGAATGATTTTGAAGAAATCTGGTGCCCGCAAGTAACGTTTTTCCCGTACAAATGATAAAAACAGAGAGTGCGCGTGCATGTGTGTGTCTTTGTTTGCGTGCCTACATGTGTTCCAGGGTGACTCGTGTATCAGGAGATCCCACAGAGTCGTGGCCTCCAATCAGAATCTTCATCAGAGGATCTGATCGCCCGTTGGCCAGATTCTCCCTGCCCAACAGAGTCCACTTCATCTCAGTGTGGGTCCGCACCCACAATGCACTGGGGTCAGCCATGTCGCTCCCTGCCAACTACACACTCAGCAACATCGGTACCTTTTCACATTCTTGTCCGTGTAACTGTTGTGGTGCACTTTCAATTTGTCATTGTGTTAATGTGAACAGCGAGCCCCGCTGCTCCGGTCCTTGGTGTGCACCGGTGCTCCTCCAGATGGTGCGCCATCAATGTTCGGTCCCCCGTGAAAGCGCAGCACCTGGACGTCCAGTACACTACTGAAACAGGGTTGTGGACTACCTATCCAAATTCAGTAAGAATACCAAACTCTTTGTTTCCCACAACAACATTTACAGATCCGGAGAACAGATGCCTGACAAAATACCAACAACGTTAATTCAGGAACAATTTGTGGTCGTTGATGCGTTCCACGCGTCCGGCGCTAATTGACCACAAAGGATTTGCAGCCAAATATTAAAAAGTAAAAGTTTTGAAAAGGTTTGATTGTTAATTTGTCCCTTACAAAATGTATGTGCTAAACATTGTATAAAAACTAAGGAAAATTCTCCTCTGTTCAAATAAATTCAAATCCACTCTGATGAAATGCTAACATGCTAGCCGTTGCGCCACCAGGACGTGCCCGTGGCTTTGGATCAGTTGGTATCCATCTGGTCTCTGGAGCCCTACCGGTTGTACCATTTCAGAGCCAGGTCCAAATTCAGTGCGGGATCGTGGAGCAACTGGAGCAACGTCACCTCCAGTTGGACTCAGGAGGAAGGCAAGTATTTGAAATAATTATACATTACATTTGACGTTATTTAAAAATTTTTTTTTGTTTTTTTTTAAAATAACAGTTCTACTGAAGTTTTAGAATTATAATTTTGTGACTACAGTACATAATGTTCTGGATGCTGGTATGCTATGGGAAGTACATGTGTAAAAGTGATGGTGTTTAGATACAGTATTTGTGTTAGCAGTTTCCTCAAAGAACAACAAGGGTAATGCTTTATGTTTGGTTGAGCTTATGTTGTGTATAAGGTGCTACATCTTGAACCTGTTAATGAGGCTTGAAGTGTAAGGGACACGAAAAAAGTTACCTTAAAAACTTAGCTAAAAAGTTTAGCTAAAAACCTTTTTAAGCAGGAGTACAAGTACGTAAGTAATGAGATTCCAATGATTACTTTGGTAAAAATGTAGTGAAAAGGCAAAAACAGATGTAGAAAACTCAATATTTTCATGAGCCGGGTGCGCCCACTGGCCGTTTGATCCAGTGCGTGCGTGACGTCACTGGCCCAGCCGCGTCGTCTTCAGGCTCTGAAAATGGTAATGACAGGCTGTCGGTAAGTTTTAGTCGCTAGTTTTTATTGTTCAATTAAAAGAGAAACGAAATGAATCAGACGAAAAACCACGAGCACACTTCACAGCCGGCGAGTAAGAGACGAGACGTCATATCCGCCTTCTTCACGACTGAAATTCTTGACAACATGAAATTTGGTGGAAGTGTCTACTGTGACTAGACCCATAAAAAAGTAGAAGACAAATTGACACAAAACACTTACGACTCCACAATTTAAAAAATTCGGCCCTCGATTGCTCAGCCCACGATGCCACTTTCACTTAGCGACACGAAATTTGGTAGCCCTATCTATCATGAGCAGACCCACAAAAATGTCTCAAGTTGTAAAACATGGTAAGTCTGCCACTTTCATTTGAAGCAGCCCTTTCACTCTCTTCAGACAAAAAGGGCCTCTCTCAAAGCAAACGTTGTGGTTTGTTGTCTGGCAGCACCTGCCAAAGAGCTGGATGTGTGGTACACTCAACCTCCCTTCGACTCTAAGTCCATAAGGCTCTACTGGAAGGTAAACACTAAAGCATGAGTGTGTTGTATGAGTGTCACTTTCTGTTCCACTTTGACACTAAAAGGTCCATTTGTGACCACAGCTTAGGCGTTACGCGTCACACGTACAAAATACTTGTAACCACACACACTCGCATACACACACACGCATGCGCCCACACACATGCACACACTTAGATATGCACGGAGGTATTATTGTCATATTAAAACAAAGTGAAGGAGAGCTGACGGTTTCGCTTTACTAGAAAAGAGGAGCTAAAGAGAAAATGATGATGAAGTAAAAACATGATGACTTGCCAAATACCATATTGAGAAAAAGTGACAAAGTATTCCATGAATACCTCAGCCAAAGACAAGGAAGTTGAGTGTTCTTTTTAATGACATCGTCTAATTCATATTTTAAATCGTATTTTGACCTGTTGTACGAGACAAAAATAATAGCAACAATATTCTACTAATTGATTTATCCTTAATCGTTTCAAAGCATTCTAACGTCAAACTGTTTGTTTAAAAATTCTCACCCCTTATTGAAGAATTCCACAGAGTGTGTGAAGACATTTGAAAAAATTTACCTTTTTTTATGTAATAAAGTCATCTCAAACTTTTAATTTCTCATCTGTTCCAAATCCTAAAATTCCACATTTTCTACACACATAAAAAAACATTCAAATAAATATATAAAATTCCCCTCAAAAAAAAACATTCAAATAAATATATTCCCTCAATTAAAGAGGAAGTCAACCCAAACGTTTTTTTTTCAAGAATATGTTCTATGTAGGCTCACTAGTCGAAACATGGTATTCTGATTAATATTTCGTTTGTGGAATATATGTTAAGCACCGAAATCCACTCATTTTTAGCCATCTCAGGGGGCGGCCATTTTGTTACTTCTGTCAACTGAAAATGACATCACAGATGCTCAGGCTCAGCTAACGACCAATCATGGATCAGCTTCAGAAAACAGGTGAGCTGTGATTGGTTGTTAGCTGAGCCCTGAGGGTCTGTGATGTCATTTTTAGTCGACAAAAGTGACAAAATGGCCGCCCCCAGAGATGGCTAAAAACAGGTGGATTAACTCTTATTCCACAAACGCAATATTAATCAGAATGCCTTGTTTCAACTACTAGGCCTGCATAGAACATCTTCTTTAAAAAAGAAATATGTTTAGATTGACTTCCTCTTTTAATAATTTCTCAACAGATACAAATCAACTTTCAATTGTTGGCCATTCTAAATTGACCAACTTTTGAATAATTCCACTAAATTCCTAAATGAAAGGAAAATACTTCAATATAATTGAGCTTTTTTCTTTTTTTTAGAAGTCTCACATTTGATTTTACCTCCATAGAGTATCTTCATTTTATAGCTTTTGAGTTTGAGCGTTAGCTCTCACAATGCACATTCTTCAAATGTTTTCAGAATTGCATCTGCTCTTTCTCCACTTTCCAGCCGATGACCGTCGCCCACGCCAGGGGTAAGATTGTGGCGTACTTGGTGGCAGTATACAGCTCCCAATCTGTACAAGTGTTCACGGCCAACCTCAGTGCAAACGCCACTGGCACTGCCGTCGCGTTTTGTGCGGAGTGTCATGTGACGGTGAGTGCCCTCAATTCCAAAGGGACGTCCCCACCCGCCAAAATCATCACCTATCGCACCAAAGGTAAACGATCACGTCCAGAGCATAAGGAAATTGTTCACAGTGCTTCATTTTTTACACCTTTTAAGTTCACAGCCGTAACCCAATTTCTCGATTCAAACGACCACCTAACTTAAAGTCTTCAACATTCCCCCAAAAATGCCACATTTTGAAGACTTCCGCTTCAAAATTTCCATGTGACTGAAGACATTTTTACCAATATTGCATTTGTGAAGAAATCCACATTTTCCAAGGGAAATGTCCAAAATCCAGACTTTTTTTGGGGGGGGTACTTTTAGCATCGGCCCAGTTGGACGTTGAGGTGAAGGCACAGAAGCACGGCGTTGCCCTCTGGTGGAAACAAACACAAAGGGCGGCGTCCCACGTGGTGGAGTGGTACCCCGAGGGGCTCAAACTGCAAGAGCTGCACTGGCTCAGACTGGCCGGAGAAGATCGTCACGTCGTCATCTCGGGTAAATTTCTGGCCCGCCTCCAAATCCGTTCAAATCCAGATTATTCCATCGTCCTCTTCATGTTCCACATCGTCCTCTTCTTATTTTCCAAATTGGCTTATTCGTGTGTTTTAGATCATTCTTTTCGTGTGTTCCACTTTATCAGTTTTTCTTGACGTGTTCAACATCATTGTCTCAATGTGTTGTGAATTTGTCGCTTTTTCTCATGCGTTTTTCACGCGCACAGGTTTGAATGCATCGGAGTGCTACGAAGGAGCCGTTTATGTTCTGTACACTAACGGCTTGATGACCACAGGAACTTTTAGACTCCTCAACACCAGCCAATCAGGTAACAGTATGTGACCACTCAGGATAAATTACTCCTCTGAGGGTAGCATAGTGATTAGATTACAAGATTCGGGTTCAATTGTCCGTTGAAACATCTCCATACGGGCTCCCACAAATAAGTCTCAAGGACCCATGCACGAAACTTGAATCGGTTAAATCAGCCATTACCCCAGAGCTTTAATTTCGATTGCCTCTTTTGTAGTACCCAAAGTTGGTCCGTCGGTTCAACAGGAAGTGGACGCCAGTCGAGTGACTTTGACGTGGGCGGAGCTTCCCAGGGCTCAGCGTGGCGGGTGCATCACGCGGTACACGATCTACTTGGAAGACAGCAATGGACATGTGCAGCAATGTAAAAAACCAAAGAAATATCTTGGGTGAGTTCATTTGCTCTAATTGCCATTGTTGATTTACAGACTCCGTCCAAGCCACCAAGCGGACGTTTGCGCTGGAGGACCTGCCTCCGGGCGCCAACAGCCTGTGGATGACTGCTTGGAATTCTCACGGAGAAAGTCCAGCCACTCAAAAAGTCAAGATCATCATCCGAGGTGAGCTCGTCATGTCCATTTTGGAACTGTATCACTAAAAGGCAGGTCAAGGCACTGTTTATTATTATGAGGTAGTGTGTGGAATTTTACAAATATTGTAAATGTATTAGCAATAAAATAAAAAAATACAAATCCACTTTGTTATGCAGTTTTATGTGTACAGTTGGTTATGGTGCTTACTATATAGGCTTTAATGACTAAAAAGAAATGTATTCTTGTTGTGGTTCGCAGCCGTAGAGGGGATCCCGATATTCCTCCTGGTCTTGTGCTCGCTGTTGTCTGTGGCAGTGCCGCTGCTGCTGTGCCTGTGTCAAATTGCAGCCGTGAAGACGAGGTTCATGACATAGTGCAGCAGCGAAAAAAAAAGCCCATGATTAGCTTGCCTTGTTTAACTTGAAGATGTCCTCTTTGCAGGGTATGTCTGCTTTTCCAGTGCTTCATGCTTCAAGTGGTGCCGGATCCCGCAAACAGCAAATGGGCAAAAGAATGCGCCCAGGAGAAGGTGATTGCATCTAAATAAAATAAAGTAAATTAAAAGTCCAAGTAAAAGCATCCCAAAGCATCGCACAGGCTGAAGATTAGCCATTCATGAATCTGTTGTTTTTTTTTTGCCAAATAATGGTAACATAATTTTAACTATTCGCATAATTTAACAATGAATAAAAAACACAGTGGTCACAGAAATGACTTGAATGTGAAAAAATTGTATATACAGTATACACACATTTGTAATATTATTTCTGTTATTTTTAATTGATGTTTGTTTTGCTTATGGTACAGGCTAAAGTGAAGTTACATGGCCAGCAAAGTGGGGCTGTTCCGACTGAGGAGGAGGAGCCAATCATAATCGTCGTCTCGGATGAAGAGGATCTGACCAATCTCAACACAGAGGAGGCGGCCTCCCCACGGAGCAGCCTTTCCACACCTCCACGACCCTTCACCACGTACATCAAGAGTTACTCCCATGAGTCGGACAGCTCAGAGCAGACCCAGACCTCGCTCGACTCCTATACCAGGACTACAGACTACATCTCATCCAGATGCCCGGAGGGTTGCCTAGCTGAGGAGGAGGAAGATATATATGAGGAGGGGGAAGAGTTTGCACAGATGACGACGGTACCTCTGCCTGTTTGCAGTTTGATCAGTGAGCGAATGGAAACGCAGATTATTGGGAAGTTGACTCTGGATGTGGTCCGGATCGACTGCAGCAGCCTCTTTGAAAACTGAGGATTGCACACACTACTAAGGGTTGAACCGGTTAGTCTGCTAGTCGATGAGTCGCATCGATGATTAAAACTGCAAGTCAGCTAAGTCACTAAGTACGTGTTTTTGTATCTCATCTTCCGATGGGTCAATCTGCTGCCGATGGCAGACTGTAACGCCTTGTGGAAAGGTGAAAATATCCAGAGAACAAAGTGACGCAGTCTTCAAAGGAGGGTATGAAAACAAGCTGTTAACGGACGAAAACAGCGTTTAGCGTCGCTAGCTTCAGCTATTTCCATTGCCGCTAAGTCATGAAAGATTTATGCCTGTGGCAGCAGGACCACGGGGCTGGCTGCGTGGAATGAGGGCAGCGCAGAAAAGTGGAACTACCGTCTTCGTGGGCAAAATATTATATCCAATTATTCACGGACAGCAACAATGTGCTAACGAGAAACTGATTTTCTAAATTGTTGGGTTTTTAGTTGGCTGTTTTATTGTGTGTCATCAAACCCCGTGGTTACAAACCAAAATGGTGGACTCTCTGTACATTTTTGTGCATGGCTTCTTGAGACTTATGTCTACTTGTGATAGAAATGGAAACCAAATTTCCTGTTGCTAAATTAAACTGGCTTCGGGCGCTAAATTGTAGTTTACTTGTTTATGGTAAGTCATCATGTTTTGTTGCTCTAGTCCCACCATGCTCAATAAGGAAAATCAAAATGCCTCGTAATAAATTGTCACCCATCTGTCAAATATATGTTTTTGAAATTGGGCAGCAATTGGACAAAATCTCTAGTTGGAGTTTGGTTATGAAGTCCCCTTTTGTGGGTCCTCTCATAATAATCAAGCCTGCCAAATTGAATGATGCTGGGGGAAACTGGGTAAAAAATAGTGCAAGAAATGTATTGTAATATTTTATTTTATCTACAAAATGACCATGTAGACAAACACAGTGAGACATCTGAATGTGATGTGCATAAATATTTGTACATTCATAAATACAGTATCAAACATCACTTACTTCACGAGCTTTGCTGTTGTTTTGACTTGATGTTCGACCTGCTCGATGGAGCATGGAGCCTACAGGCTCGGAAGGGACAGCCTTTGGCTTTTTCCTTTTCCATGTGGATTTTCAAACGTAATGAAAGACGTGTAACCTGATGTAGGTAGTACCCAAATTGGCCTGTGAGAGGCAACAATACGCCGCAGGACATCGCCACCATGGGAAAAAAGAAGCTGAAGTAAAGGGCGGCTTAAAAAGGGTCTGGATGACCTTTAAAGTAGACATGCATATGGTGAATCCTCAGCATGACCTGGATTACTGAGTATCTAACAAGTTATACTGATAATTACAAACCTTTTCGTGTGGGCGTTAATCGGTATTCGCGATATTCAAAAGGATTCTCTGTACACAATTGGACAGGTGTATAATTAGATAAAAACAAGGAAGGTGGACATTTCTATTGGGAAAGTCCTTCCCTCCTTGTAAAGTCCTTCACTGAACCTTCTTGTCCTTGTCGGCCACCACTTCTGACAGGTCCTCGGGTTTGACAGCTTTCACCTGCGCCTCCATTTGGGTGACCCGTTGCTTCATGCGAATCTGGCTAGAGGTGAACTCAGCCATGAGCTTAGCGAACTTGGTCTGCATGACGTCCAGGTTATCCTGCAGCCTGGTCAGCTTCTCCTCCAGGTCCTTGGGGTCGGCTCCGGCATTAGCCACAGCCTCATCAATCAGGTTGTCCTTCATCAATATGGCCTTGCCCTTCTCCTCCAGGGCCTTCTTGGCATCTGGGTACTCGGTGAGGGCCTCCATCAGGTCGTCCTTGGAGAGGGCGAAGAGGTCAGAGTAGCCCACGCTTCGGATGTTGGCTGTTCTCCTATTCCCGGCCTTGCTGCCCTTGATGCCTAGGATGCTGATTTCCCCGAAGTACGCGCCATCGCTGAGGACCACGAACTGCGTGACACCGTCGTCGGCCACCACTGCCAGCTTGCCCTCCTTGATGATGTACATCTCCCGACCAATATCACCCTTCTTGCAGATGTAGTCCCCGGGACTGAAGACTTGAGGCTCCAGTTTGAGCACCAGTTCGATAAGGAGTCCTGCCTCGCAGTCCTGGAAGATGCGCACTTTTTTTAGTGTGTCAAGATGGACGTTTATGGCGATCTCAGCCTTGAGCTTGTCCGGCAGGTTCTTCAGAACCTCCTTCTCATCGCAAGTTTTCTTCTCTGTCCACAGGTAGTCAAACCACTTGATCACCCGGGCCTCCAGGTCTTTGGTTACCTTACGGAACTGCATGTACTGCTTGATGGAGTCGATCTTGGCCTGAAACTCAGCGCGGGAGGCGTTCATGTTGGAGATCATGGCGCCGACGTTTCCGACGATACTGGCAAAGATCAGCACACCGGTGAGGAAATCAGCGATGACAAAGAGGTACTCCACATCTTTCACCGGCGCAGGTGTCTCGCCGATGGTGGTGAGGGTCAGTGTGGACCAGTAGAGGGAATAGATGTACTTTCTGGCCAGGCGGCCATGCTCTGGGTGGCTGATGTTGGGATACACCCAAGTGTCCGAGCCGAAACCAATGGTCTTGGAGATGGCGAAGAACATGCAAGCATTCCAGTGGATGATGACCAGGATGTAGAGTACGAGATTGCTAATGCGAAACATATTGGGGAAGCTGGTCCTGGTCTCGGTCCTCTCAAAGAATTCAAACAGCCTGGAGATCTTGCAGAGGCGGTTGAAGCGGAACTCTGGGTTATTGAATCCATATCTCAGGAAGAGTAGATCGGTGGGGATCATGGAAATCATGTCGTACTTGAACTGCGACGTGGTCCTGTATTTGGCTCTCAGCTTTTTGGCATCCTTCACCAGCAGGCCTTGTTCCAGGTAGCCTGAGGAACATAATCAAGATTATAATCTGTCTGCAAATGTGCCAAATATGTTGGGTGACCAAGATCAGAGCAAAAATAAATTGGTTTTATAAACTGGAATTACTGTGTCTACTGGAGTGGCATGGCTGGTGTTGCTTCCAGCAGCTCCTTTTGGATGTTCTCATAATTGTATTTGTGTTAGGCTCTTTGTCCCTTTCTAGAAATGGTTAAAAGTGCATCAGCCACTCTGCATTCTTGCCCACATATGAGGACACTCCAGAACCTCATTTACTCAATTTCTTTTTCACGTGACTTGAGTGGCAACATATCTGAAGTTCATTCGAAACTGAGGTTTTGGCTGGCAACAAGAAACCAAAAAAATAAATAATAAATAATTAAAGTCAAACAACGGACAGCTATTAACTCAGAAAACTAGTAAATTGGTTTGGACAATGGCAGTTACTCTAAACACAAAGGGAGCAGGGAGTTTGGGGTGTTAAACATCACGTTAAGGTCACGCCTCGCATACTACATTGGAAAACTGCAAATTAAAAAAAAAAAAACTGCATTCATACCTCACACACAAGACAGCGAGCTGGTAATAAGATGGCTTTAGTTAGCCAGTGTCTGAAGGACTGGAAGTGCTCCTTATTGGCTGTGCTTCATCCGGTATTGGATTGTGTTGTATACTTCTTGGTGCTCACAGACCGCAGTGATATTGTCCTACATTGCTTTTCTTTCACCACGCTGTATGTCTGTTTGTGCATGTATTGCAACTGTACGTGACATAGTGAGTGCATTTTCGACGCCAATTGGTTGTCAGTGATGCGATGCTGCTTCAGTTGACATTTTCAAACCTCAGTGAAGTGGGCAAAGAAGCAAATGTTTTGCTTCCAATGATTCATCCACGCTGTATGGTACGAATTCCCGCCTGACTGTATGAACTGCGTTGATTACGTATGGAAATGCACTGCCAGAAACACTCAATTCGCGTTCATTCTGACCGCAGCATAACACCAGAGACACACTGCCCACACTGCTTTCCACTTTAAAATCATCTGTCGCCGTCATCACCACACATCTGATTATCTGAATGTGCAAAGCTGCAAGAATGTACATTTTGGACTACCAGCATGTTCTGTCTGAAAAGCATAGTGAATAAGCATCAATGCTTATAGATACCGGCCATGAAACTGACCTGTTCTTGATCTGACAAACGTGTCTGTATAGTAGATGAAGTCTGAGGTGTAGTCCAAGAAGATCCAAAGTTTTGTGAAGCGGTCCTGGAGTTCATTGAAACAAGCCCTGGCAGAATGGATGAAAACATTTAAAGACGTTTCATTTTCACTACAAATAATAAACCAAGAAAGTAAAACAATACCTGGTAACAATCATTATCAGGTTGTAAAACACTGGGGCAGCAATGACTGTCAGCCACCTGTAGTACATGTCTGCAGCCGGGTCCATGATCCAGATCTCCTTCCTGGATTTAAAGATAAAACTTTTATTGGGCCCTTGTCGGAGAATGCAGGTATCAGACAGATGTTTCTGCAATGAAATCATCCAGATGTGAAGGCTATCGGAGAGTACTTACGGGGGCTCCTCTTTCTTTTTGTCATCTTTCTTATCATCTTTTTTGTCATCCTTCTTCTCATCCTTTTTATCATCCTTCTCATCCTTTTTCTCATCCTTTTTCTCATCCTTCTTCTCATCTTTCTTCTCATCCTTTTTCTCATCCTTCTTCTCATCGTTCTTTTCACTCTTCTGGTCTTTTTTAATGTCGTCTTTCTTGTCTTCCTTTTTGCTAAGGGATACAATCTTGGGCTTTTAATTGTCTTAATCACAAAGGGGTGTTTATATCTATGAGGGACAACCAAAGTAATACCAAAGTACACCAAGAGGGAAGGGTCTGGTTGAGATCTAGAACTATCTTGGCAGATGTTTCTCTTTTTGAACTCCTCTTTCTTGCCTTTTGCCAAGGGTCACAAGCTCTGGATGTTAATCGGGCAAAAAGGGTAGAGTATGGTAGGACTATAACTGGAGGGACTCCGGGCAATACCAAGAGGGGAGGGTCTTGTGAAAGTAGGACTGGTGCTGGTAGGATTGGTGCAAATCATAGCTTTCCATCAGATCCATTGTAAATACAAATTACGACCGCGTAGTACAGAGATTATTTTTGAAACTGTAGCTTCGGTTGGGTGTAACCTCAAAAACCACCAAGACAAGGAAAGGAAGATTAAACTAGGAAGAGATGTCGCTATCACCTAGGCTAGAGTAGCACCCAGTTTTCTACTAAGTCTATGCACTTACTCATCTGTGTTGTTGCAGTTATTCATGTTGCAAGTAGCTAGTGGCCACTTACTGCTAAGACTTTGGAAACAAACAACATAGGGTAGTCAAGACCCTTATATCGTGGTTGACTTTATTCAAACTACCACCATTTCTACTCACTTCTTCCTGTGCATTGTGCCGTTGCGGTCCAGGGACTGGCCGTCGCTCTTGCAGCCAGACACCTCTTTGAGCTCAGGGCCTCGGAAGCGCTCCAGGAAGGAGTCGTGCCTCACTGGTACTTCAGGGTTTATCCTGTTAAAGGCCCAGTTGCGCAGCATGTAGAAGAAGTAAGAGAGCCTAGAAATGGTCAGAGAGAGCGGAGAAAACAACAACGACGTGACACCCATCTAGGCTACTGAGAAAGGTAGTTGTCAGATCACAAGGGAGAGTCACTAGTATATGGGTGTTTACCTGGCCATTGCTCCTGGACCAGTAAAAAGCGTTCTGTTGGACTTTGAAGACAGTGCCCTCTCGGAATTGTGACTGGAAGACATTGTCCGCAGAACTTGAGCAAGAAAGTACCAACATAAAATGTCACAACCAAAATGTTTTTCCCTATCATAGGTCATAGGTCTGTGTCCCTCAGGCGAGGTAGTCTGCAGATTGTAACCTTCCAAGAATCCTTTAGGGGAGCCATGAATATTGCTGTAACAGATATCTGGAGAACTACCAATGATCAAAATGTTGCTCACTACAACTATCTCCCTTTTTAAGAGGCACACCATTCAAATGACCCAGATAATGCAGTCTACGGCGCCGAACCTTCTGAGAAATCTTCACAGGAAATTTCAGGTGAACCTCTGAAAATTGCTGTATGTCTAACGGGAGACTCTCAACTTGTGAGATTTCCTGGTTGCATCACGCTACATGTTCGCATTATTAATTTTTAAGGTGACACCAAGATCAACATTGGGGTGACAGATATTTGAAGAATCCAGATAATGTACACTACAGATCCCAAACTTTTGAAGAATATTTGGAAAGGTATGTCAAATGGGACTGCCTACTTGAGAGTTTTCCGGGTTGTGTCACATTCTTACATTTGCACCAGGATGCTACGAGTCAGCGTGCCAACAGGTTTTTAGGGTCCCCCAAAATTTAACACTGCGGTTCTAGAGAACTTGAGCTAGAGACTGCCAACATTTCAGTCTTACATATAATAGGTATGATCCAATTCAGATGTACGGTACCCTTTAGAAACCCATACAATATATTCTGCAGATCGGAAGTCTCGGAGGAGCCTTCAGAGGAACCTCCAAAGTTGTGTCAAATAGGACTGTCTACTAGGGAGATTCCCTGGTTCATCCCAGGCTTAACTTTAGGTCATGATGCTAGTTGGCTAAACATTAGCATTCCAAAAATATGCTGAGAATATGCTAAGATGACATCAAGTTTGACACTGGGGTCACATATATTTAAAAGATGACTGAATTTGTTGTCTTTTGTTTATATTGAGTATGAACCCAAAACTTGTGTGCCTTCTTAAAAACGTTCAAGACAAGGGTGTACAAATATTCTTCGGATATATAAAATGCCACAAAATCTAAAAAAAAAAAATGGATGTGATATGTATCCTCACAAAAACAGGACGGAAGACCACATTACATTTGGTCTCCTCAATGGGGACGAGGCTAACGACCGTCTGAACCTTCAAACAAACCTGCTGTCTTCATTTTCAATGACGGCTAGGTCCGCATCAGATGTGTGACTGGACAAACGACATCTGGTCGAGTAGGAGATTTCGCTGTTGACCTTCGCCATGGTGTCGTGTCGGGCCCTGCTGGCCTGAGAAGAAACAATAACAACATCAGACGCGGATGCTACAAAGTTGTTTTTTTGGACAGAAGTTCAGGAAAAGACTCACTGGATACATTAGGTACACAGTCTATTCAGATACAATACAAAACTGCTGTTGTACTGTATCTACAAAGGGCCCTGGCATCCCTGACCACTTTAGGGCAATGGCACTCTGGGGTCCTGGCATGTTAGATTTTTTTTCATGTAAGATTAGGAAATTGCTGATTCAAACCAAAATGACTGACTTCCCGTTAAATTTGAAGCATTGGTTCTTCAGACTTTTTTGCGCATTTTCTAATACAGTAGTAGACATGTGCATGTCCCAAATTCTACTGGCGAAACTCGTGTCCGGGGATGATTTTTATTTTTTATTTTTTAAACGTTACGGTGACGTTCAGAGAATTGTATTCGATGGCCTGTTCATCTCTCAACTTCAATCGCGCTTTTTTCCAAAATATATGGACCCGACATAGACACTTTTCCACTATGTGGCGGAGTATATATATACAGCCACTAAAAATACACCCTTCTTATGTCCTTACCACTAAACAGGATGAGCGTGCTGTATGTGTGTAAACGGTCAGCCCTGCTTTTAAAATAAGTGCTGCTTACGGGTCTGCTCTGGCCTTGCTGGCGGCATGGGTGTGTGAATATATAGCACGGTTAAGTCCATTAGGCAGACTTCTTTGGGAACGCATAGTTAAGGGCTGCTTTCCTCACCTCTGCGAAGGCACAGTCTGGGCCGGTTCTTTTAAAACAGCTTTGTTAGGTACCAGTTGTGACTTTCACGGAAATTGCTTGTTTATAACGAAAGTTGCAATTATAAAAGAAAAAGATAAAATGGAGCATATAATGTATGATGTCATATCACAATCTATGGATAGCGTCAAGCATAGCTGTAATCTTAAAAGCAAAATATAGTCAATCCTCATTCGAAATTATCATCAAACTTTGAAAGTACAAACTCTGAAATTAACCCAAATTGGCTGATTCAAACCAAAATGGCTGACATTCTTTTCAATTTCAACCATGAGTCCTTGAGCCTTTTTCATGCGTCCTGTTACGTTAGACATGTCCATCAAATTTGCATCGATTGGTGAATCAGGTGCGCGGGGCCGATTTTTTTTTTTTTTTTAACTTTCACAATTTATGAATTTTTCTCAAGAACATAACTAAAATTACTGGCTGAAAAACACATGTATTCATGTCTATCTGCATTTTTTTTTAAGATCTTTCTGTAACACCCTAAGATGGCTCCCACAAAACAGTCTGCTCTTACTAAGATACCAGTAAAGGGGTGGCTAGCACTGGCCACTGTCCGTCAACAGAAGCATGATGGAAGCTTCCAGTAGAGTTCTGACAGGCAGGTAAGTTTTTGCCAGAGAAAGCTGGGTGATAAACTTCTCAAGATGAAGCAGAGAAAGGTATCATGAAGGGGAAAAAAACATAATAAAATGGCTGATAGGAAAGTGCAGGGCTGCCTTGGACACAATTTAATTTGGTCTGTGACCATGGAAATACCATTGATTAGTCCTAGCCTCCCCCCAAAAAACCCTAACAAAAATGTTTGTAATATACTAAGAAAAATAGCACTTAATAATAACATACAGTAATGATGTAATTAGATAGAAAGGAAAGGTATTAACCAGTTTTTGTCACATTTTTCGCTTCAATTGAATGTTCATTCTGCCTCTCCATCTGTTGTGTGTGTCTTGGCCATTTGGGACTGTATAATGTTATATTATCTGTCTACATGAGTTGCTTCATCATTTGTGTTTAAATATCCATCGCTCAAAGCATTGTAACGCCACAAAACAGATGCTATACGTTAGCTCATCTTTCTCATTGTGTTAGCGTTAGGCTAACAGATTTCAAGGCAAAGTTATGTGGTTACCTTAAGTGTGCAATGTAATTCTTTTTCTTTCATATTTAGTTTGACAGTAAACTTAACTGGAAATGGCTATAAACAGTTTGAGGTCTCTTTTTTTTAAGAAGAATTGCCCTCTATCTGCCACACAGCCGATACTGTGAAGTGAGTTGAGTTCAATGCCAGCATACAGCGCTCATATTTTTGCTCAAAAGTCAAATCAGACAAAAAATCACCTGAACGCTGGTTTATATCTCAAAAAACTCAAGTTATTTGTATCTCAAAGCATCGCTGTATTGTGGACCACCGCATGCTCTACTACTATTTCCTGAAATGTGTCTATGATGTCATAATTTGACTAATTTGCATAACAACCCCCACACAATCTCTGCCTATGACTTGGACCCTAAGATGGCTGAAGATCTGCCGGTTTCTGACTACCGTACCACATGGAAGCACTATCATGTCCAAGCTAAGGTAAGCAGTCTGAGTTTTATAAAGTAGGTGCCAACACGGTGCAATTGAATGGCTTGGTGAAGAAGTGCTGCCTCCACAAGGGAAATTACGATCAAATCTTTATCGGCTGTGATTTAATTAGTCAGTGGTGTCTTCATTTGCAGTCTGATAGTGGAGGTGTTGACACCTATTCTGAAGGAGTTTCAGAAGCCTTCAGAAAACTCTAATTACACCGCGTGGCCAGATTTGTTGCTTTTCACTCTTTTTTAATAGTTGCTAGAGAGTTTGTGACAAAGTTACTGGCCTAAGCTTCTAATACAAATAATGAGGAATAATAAATAATGTTCAGCTTAGTGCTGCCTCCACAAGTGAAAATACATTAGAATCTGTTTGAGCCCTCTCTTAGTGGCGGGGGTTATGGTGAAATTAGCCATTAGTTGCTCTGCGTATGTGCCATTCATTTGCAGTCTGGACATAGGGGGTGTGAACATCTGCTCTGTAGTAACACCATAAAAATTATCTACAATTGTTGCTCGCTACTTTTTGGAAAATATTCCCTTGAGGGGCCAGAAAAATTGTTACATACAGAATAGCCACAAAGTCCTTAAATTGGCCGCACAGAGCAGCCACATTGCTTCATCGCAATGCCCCATCTCCGCCCCTCCATCTTTGTAATGACAGAATATGCATGAACAGTTTCACCATTAAATAAACAAAGTAAAGCCAAAAACATTTTTAAAATACATATATATACATTTTATGAAAATGTTTTCATTTTTTTCTTGTAATGTTATGTATGTAATGTTTTAGATATACATATATTCTTGATTGAGTTTTCCACTAGGCTGCTATTAAGCAGTCAGCATTCATCTGTTTAGATTTTTTTCATTGTCATCTTTGCAAAGATTTAAACTTGCTTGCTAATGTCTGTGGTTGTAACATGTGTAGGCACGCGTAGATTAGCGCTAATGCCAGGGAGTTAATAAGCACAGTACAACACCCCCTGCCCCAACCCCGGCCCCACTATATTAAGCGACACTGACAGTAGTTTACCTTTAGCCAGTGCAGCTAAAGTTTAACTTGAATAGCAATTCATCATCAGCCACATCAACAAAACCTTGCTGAAATGTGAAAATATTACATTTTGACATAATACCTGTATTTTTCACCCAAACATTTATTTCATGGTATGTGCAGTCAATGGATCTAAAAAGTCTACACACCCATCAAATTGGAAGAAATTATGAACGGTTCAAAACAGCAGTCAATGGTTAAATTATGCTTATACTGAAAAGAAGGAAAAAAAACCTCCTGTTACTTGTCACATGTTGTTGTTTGAGAGCTAGCTAGCGTTGGGTCAAATTTCATACTTTAAAAACAACCTGTTCCCATAGCAAACATTTTTGAAGTGTGAAATGGGGGCAACAAACTTCACGAGCAGTCAGTTTGGCAGTAAGTGAACAAATATATGTATGTCTATATTATACACAGTAACAAGGTGGACTCCAGAAGGAGCAGCATAATGTCCATTGAATTGATCGAATAAAATATATTTGTTTTGGTCCCTTAACGCTTACAACAATAAAGATATGGATTACTATTACAATTTTACAATACTTTGTCCTTTAGTGTTTGTTTAACGTCACAACAAAGAGAAAAATTTGCAAAAAATCTTCCAATATTGTGGGACGTCATGTTCGAACGTTCTTAATTTTCTTCTTGTTGTAATATATGTTAATGTATAAAAAAATAAAATAAATTTGCAACAAAAAAAAAAATCTGCCGATTTTAAAAGTTAAAAAATTACTGATATTTGTGTTTAAATGTAGGGTGTAAGAATAAAAAGTCATCAGGAAATTAATTACTCAAGTAAAATACAGATAACTGAAAAATCTACTTGAGTACAGTTACCAAGTATTTGTACTTTGTGACTCCCCACCACTGAATGAAACTAAGCACCGAAACTTACTAGATCAGAATTACTGTTAGCATTATGGTTAACATAATGATCTATTAATATAATAATGCTCTTATTTGGTTTGTGGGAGATTAGCAGCACTGCAGTTTAAAGACCCGCTAAGAGGCTTGAGGCTTGAGGCTTGAGGCTTTCTGTTTATCGGAACAACCTCACCCGGAGCAGGAACAACAAAATACATGCAAACAATGGAAACGATGACGGTTTTGCTCTGTTTTAAAAATTTTTTTTTTTTATTGACATTTAGATGTGTAATCTATAATGTATATTTGTTTGATGATACTTGACTGAGTAATTGAATTGATTTTTCTTATTTATTTTCCGATTCAATTTCAATTCAGAATGTAAAACATATTTGTGTTATAAATACAATAATTACTGTAAATTAGAAAAGTACTGGTGTGCATGTTATTTAAAGAGTAGCTTTGCTACTATACACTGAACTACTCCATTAAACAAAATTACATAAAAAATCTGAAAGCTAAGATTTGTATTTAATATTTATTTTCATAATTACATTCAAAATATATATTTTTTTATGTTTTTAATGGATCGCTATGCATAGTATTTACTGTTAGTAGGACCTTTACTAATGGTGTTCTATTAACTCACTGAACTAGAGCAATCTAAAATACATCAAAAAATAATTTTAAAAAAAGGTGTTATTTATGTGATATTTGAAGGATTTTTTTGTTTCTTTTTTTTCTAATTATTTTTATGCATGGATGTGCACTGTATTTAAAATTACTTTACAACAGATTTGTTTACTGTACATGCTGAAGTAGTACATTAAAACATTAGTTCATTTAAAAAATCACTCTTAAATTGAGACTGATCAATGTACATTTGTAATTAATTTTTTTCTAATGTACCATTCAAGGGTAGCTTTGCTAATATTTTGTATTCAACTAATCCAGTAAACAATGGGTTTTATTTTTTTCAAAATGTACACAAAAAGTAAGATTATTCACCATGTCTTGTTTAACTATTATTTGTTTATTTATTTATATATGTTGTTTATGTGCACAGTATTTAACGAGTACCATGGCTAAAGTTTGAGAGGAAAATCCATGAAAATAAAAACCTTTCTCATATATTTGATATATGTTTTTTTACAATATTTCATTTTATTTTATTGTTATGTACTCCCAATGTTTGTTGTTATGTACTCATATCCACTAAACTGAAAGGGCTACCTTTGCTAGCATTGTTGCTGATACACAGAGCCATTTCAGTAAATATATTTTTTGTTGAAGAATAATTAAAAAAAAAATCTTTATCTTAAATGTGACAATTTATGATTGTCATTTAAAACATTTTTTATTTATAATATAATTTTTGTTTTTATTGAACAAATTTTAAGAGTTGCTTTGCTAATATTGTAAAATAAAATACATAGAGTTAAATAAACAAATTCTGTTTAACATGAGAAAATTTAATATACCGGTATTTCAGAATTATTTTTACAGATTTTTAAAATGTGATTATTTATTCATTTATGTCCATTGTATTTTAAAGGTGCCTTTGCTAATACAGTATATATATGTTTAAACTACATTACATTTCGTAAACAATATTTAAAACATTCTCTCTCTTAAATGTGGGAAAATTCTATGGACGTTTTTTTTTCCCCTGTAATGTGGCACCTACCTGGTCATGCGTTTAAGTCCACCACATAAGAAGAGACTCCTCTGAGACCACCACCGTGCGCATCCATCCTATCTCAAACCACTGTCTTCCCCTCACATGTATGGCAAAATTTAGACAAACAAATATTTCCCCATGGCTCGCTCCTCCGGCTACGGACATCCGCGGTATAGAGATGTGCGCCACCTGGACATCGTCACTGCCAGACCAGGGACTGTGAGGATGAGGATGAGGACGAAGAGGAGAGGCTCAGCCGGCAGATCTCAGATCAGGAGAGGGGAGGAGTCCTCCATCAAGCGGATGAGATGAATATGACCACATTGATAAGATAATAAAATAAGCCAAGGAAGACAAAAAGAAACAAAAGTACCATTTAAATTTGGTTCTTAATACATTGCAGTAAACTACCCTCTATGGCTATTTCACATATTTTTTTTATACGATTCATAACTCTATTTAGGACTAACGCTCATCAATTTTGGGTGTGATTTAACTGTCGACCACTTGATAGTGACACACTGCTTAGTTTGAAACTGTGTAAATTTGAATGAATGAGAACAAAAACAGGAAGTATTTCAGCCCAGCCTAATTTTTCTTGAAAATGATCGAATGTCATATGCTGTAATCCTGCTTTTTACGCCTACAGAAAGTGACGACCAGAGGTGGAGTGGCCATCAGGAATTGCAGGAAGGGCTGGTGTATTTCCGGGCCGGTCTTGGCCATCACGGCTGCCAGCATAGACCAGCAGCTGAAGGTCTGGAAAAACATTTCCAAGGCACTTACTGACCACAAGTCAGGACTTTTTTGTAAGCACTGAACGGGATATTCTTTTGCAGTGGCCTGAGTTTGTTTTTCTCTTATACTGAAACCTCAAGTGAAGGCAAAAAGCAGCAAGTGAAGGCCAGGCAATCCTACGTTGCTATTAGCATGTCATTATTATAACCCATCAGGCACAAATAAATGGTTAGATCTGGAGGGGTCATTATAGTGATGAAGCAGCGTGGCTAATCTCATTTCAACTGTTTGCCCCCTCTCCTGCACGCTCCACCCCTCTCCTCTCCAAACCTCATTAGTTTTAGGCCAGGCTCCAGGTGCATGGAGATCCATTCAAAGCCTCTTTACTCAACATACCACGTGTTCATGACTGCGTTCTTGATGTGCTGCGGCGGCAACGGCGCACCACCCAGATCCTCCCCATGTATACCCGGTGCATTTCCAAGTCAATCACAGCCTAGGTCCCTTTTGTTTCAACCGTCAGCTGTTCGACAATGGGCAGCAAACAAGCGCATTTAATTATTTGTAATGGAGGCTATTACCGGGGAAGGCTCAAAACACAACATGTTATGGAACTTACTGCAGCGATCATTTCAAATAAAAGAAAAGTCATTGAACATAAAGCTAATGGCTTATGCAGTGTTGCTAGGTTAAAGCGGAAATCAAGTCTTTTTTTTTACAATATGTTCTAAGTGGTCCCACTAGTCTATTTATGACTTGACTTCCCCATTATGGTAGCACATAAATAGAGGCTAAGATGCAGCCAAAAGGCAAAGTTTTTTTTTAATGTATCCTGATCAGATATGAGCATCTTCTCATGAAGACATCCTGCCTAAAATAAAGGCATTGCAGACATTTAATATTTTTACAGGTGCTCTGTCTCAGTCTCCTGCTGTAGGGCTCCGCCAGTGACCAGAACCGGAAGGAAGAGCTTTGTGCTGGTTTTCTGAATGCGGAAGTTGGTTGCGCATAAGACAGACTTTTTTTTTTTTTTTTCTGATGCTTAGACTAATGGCACATATGTGCTATTTTGACGCTGACATGTAGAGCATGCTTTGAGGTGACTTTATCTAGAAGGCTAGCCATTAGCTTTTGTTAATTACTCAAAGACAACTGAACTAAACTTTGTATACAGAAAATGCATTCCACAAAGCTGATGATGTAGGTTTGGGTCTGTCCCTTTTGAAGTGGCTACTACCACACTATTAGACAGTCTTGCCAGGTACAACAGGTCCCACTAGATTAATTTGTATTTTTTAAGAAAATAAAATAACAAAACAAAATCCTTTGGGGTATATACCTGCCGGACAAACCCTTCTTTTTTTTTTTTTCATTGTTGTACTTCAGGTCAGCCATAGCCACTCAATTTTCTGCTATGGCACCTATTGTTTGCAAACATTATGAAATGGTCGATAAGAGTATGCTACATCATACATGGCGGAAGCTACTGATTGGCAGAAGGGCCATCGCTATGGACGCCAAAGGCAGTCCTAATAGGGACTGAATCATTCCAATCACTGCTGACAAAAGTCAAGATGCAGCCAGCCAGTCAAGTATGTGTAATCAGGCTACTTCAGCATGGAAATTAAAGTGTGGGGGAGGCCAGAAAATAGCGATGATGATATAAACCAAACACTGCAGAATGATTGAAGGAACATTTTAGCCTACTCTAAGATTGCTGCCATGTATGAACTCCACACGTGTTAGTTACAAGCTGTGTTCGGAATCACTCCCTATCCACTATTATAGTGCCCTATGTAGGGTTCATTAGGAATTCAGTCTGTTGCCCTAACTTGACTCTGAGAGTGCAAGCGTTCAGAGAGGCAGAGTGGACTCCCTTTCTTTGAATTTACGAACGATTGCCTTCCTTGAATGAACAGCTTCCATACTCGTCCTGCCTGACGCCTTTATGCTCTGTATCCCCAATCAGAGTGGCCAGAGTGCATTGTGGCACTCCCAGAGCGCGCTGCTCTGAATAACCAAACAGCCCTTACCAACAACACTGAGTACCCAGACGATTTGGAGTGTAGCAGCGCACGCTCGAGGTACATTTCCAATTTTTCCCTTTAAAAAAAGACTTTAAACAGGAAGTCAACCCCAAAATGTTCTTAATATGTTCTATGCAGCCCCGCTTGTCAAAATACAGTATTCTGATTAATAAAATAAAACAATTCAATAACAAATATAAAAGGGAAAAACAACAAATTCAATGACAATGGAATCTCCAGTCAAACGTGTTGTCTCATGTATAATATGTGTACAATATTGTAAGTATCTGCTCGGTTAAAATTAATGTATAAACTAATTGCATTGCTCACATTTTACTGAGCAGCCAGGCGCCTTGCCTTTTTTTCTCCCTGAGACCTTGAGAATGAGAAAATGTGCTTAACTTTTTAATGGCGGTTTCCAATTCATACCTCCACTAAGGAAGCTAAATTGTAACTATTTGTTGTTTTCCACTGAGGAAATTTGGTACAAGCATACATGTACGTCCTCGTGTGAAGTTTTTCATTGAATCTCCTCCCAATTGTGTCTTTAATGGGAACTTTGATTCCACTAGTAGTCGCTGTAGTTGTAGTACTAGAAGTAATAAATATTCCATTGTTGTCAAATATTATACACAACATGTAATTACTAATGACTTTTAATTAATTTGAATTTTGATCATTTCTTTTACTAGTATTAGTAATACTTTAAATATTCATTCTCGGATTTAGCTTGTTTTCTCCTTTTTAATTATATTTATGGACAATGTGCAATATGGGTATCGCTGGCATCGGGCCAAAACCTTGTCACATTTTGGTGAATTTCATATTTTTTTCAAAATTCTATACTATTGGTCAGTCTACACACCTCTGTGTTTTTTACACATTATTGACCAATCTAAAGTGTTGAAAATGGCTTGCTCTCTTTCAAGATGCAATGCTAATGGTTGAACAAACTTGCCGTTTTTGGTGTCTCCTGAAAAGTGACTGTTTTGGGGGTACAAGGTTTTGACCCAACACCAGTGGTATGCTTGTGCAATAAAAAAAAAAAAAAGATTATCATAATAATAATTTATTTTTTATTTTAATGCTTTTAACACATCAAGGGTGCCAATAATTATGGAGGGCACTGAAACACACACACGCACACTTAATTATATCATGAATAAATTGCTGTTTTTTATTGTTGTTTTACATAGCACAGCACTGGCAATTTCATCCCACATACGCCCTCTACAGGCCACCTTGGAAGTAATGACACGAGCCACCTTGCTACGCTGCGCTAATGCTTTAATATCTTATGATTACTTATCACATATAGAATCAACATAACTAGAGAGTACTTCACTGAAACCTTTATGAATTTAACCTTGACTGAAGCCATTATGGGCCTCGATTTTCAACCAAAACAACGTCATCCTCATCCTCAAAATTTGTCAACAATCAGAACCTCATCAAATATTTCTTGTATGACTTTAACACAAAGATGGTGCCAGTCGTGGTTATGAACTATTGTGGTTTTATTGTGAACAACAAGGGAATTGAGTCATTTTTATCATGTATATTCTCCGTTTATAATCATGATCGACAGTTTGCATGTGTCCCTCGAATCCTGTCATCAAGGGGTAAGTGCGACCGTAAAGTAATAGTTCAGTGACGTCACTAACAGCATTTTGCCTTTCTTCTAAGGAGGCTGAAACAGTGGCTAGGTGCAAATATTTACACCGGTATTTCATCATAGTAATGTGTGTAGTTGGATGATGTCAACTGTAACATTCCCACTTTGTCTTATTGACGTAAAACTGTCTACTTCATTGTCCACCATGTCAACACGCACACATTTTTTAAATATTATATTCAATTGTGACATAAGATGTTTCAGCCCAACAACAGTGAAATACATTACACCAGACACTGGCGCTGACATAATCTAATTATCGGACTACAGAAGGACCTGAAAAAAATATCAATTTAAATTTGGGACTTATGAGGCCTCGGTCTGACACCAGCGATATGTATATACATTTATATACTATAAATACATAAAGAAAAAAAAATTAAACTGACCCAAACTTACCTGAGACATTAAAAAAAGAACAAACTAATTCAAGCAGGTCTCTGATTTGGTTGTGGAAAAACAACCTTTGTATCCGCTTATCACAGAGGCAATAATTAGTATCTTAAGTGTGCTTTTTTTCACTGATATGACATATTAGTCATTCTGGCAGATCATTTGGTTAGTTTAGCACAAATAAACATCCTCTGCAAAAAAAACAGATGACCACATCAAGAGAGGCTTATTATGTTGCATGATGACAAATACGAGTGTGTAGCAAACGTGCTCATGAAATAAGGCTTGTCAAAGACATGTTATCAATTCACTGTAAATATATAATCATGACTGTAGTTTCATTTTCTATTCATCATTTACAACAATGATCCACTGCCCTTTCTAATCTGTTGTCTGAAAAGCATGTCAGCCGTTTTACAGGCATAAAATCCTCTTCAGTCTAAATAGGCTGGGAAAATACATATTTTCTTTACTCATTTTGGACATTTTTAGACCATGTTCTCATGTCAAGACACTCATTATAGGTCATTTTGGTGGTTTTGGGGTTTTGTTGCTATAGATGTTGCATAGCAAAACAGCAGAACATAAAACCGGCTACTGTATGCGACGGTGGTTTACTTTGGCTTCTCCTCCTAAAAACATCCATCCATCCATTATCTATACTGCTTCTCCTCACAAGGGTCGCGGGGCGTGCTGGAGCCTATCCCAGCTGTCTTCGGGCAGTAGGCGGGGGACATCCTGAATTGACACAAAGACAAACATCCGCACTCACAATCACACCTAGGGGCAATTTAGAGAGTCCAATCAACTTACCATGCATGTTTTTGGAATGTGAGAGGAAACCGGAGCACCCGGAGAAAACCCACGCAGGCACAGGGAGAACATGCAAACTCCACACAGGGAGGCCAGAGCCGGGATCGAATCCACGACCTCTGAACTGTGAGGCGGACGTGCTAACCAGTCGACCACCGTGCCGCCCCTCCTAAAAACAAACAAACAAAAATGATGAACAAACAAAAGAAAAGAAACAAGTAAGAACATGAAAAAAATGATTTGATTAGTACTTTTCCAGAACTTAGCAGATATTTCTTTCGGTTTACCTGCACAGTCGAATGACACCTAATATTAAGAAATGTGATGTTACAAAATAGAAAATGCTGAGGAAAATCAACATTTCAAAGCACCAAACAATTATAGAAATATTTTACATGAGTTAAATTACTTTTGAAATATTTTTTTTTTTTACAATTTTATTTCTGGTAATTAATTGTTAAGAAAATAATAAATTACATCAATTAGTTGTTACCCATTTTTAAAGTAATTGCTTCATCAATTTGTATAAAATTATTTTCAAGTAGTAAATTGCTTCATCAATTTGTATAAAATTATTTTCAAGTAGTAAAGTGAAACAATATGAATAGTTGATTGACAATTATTAAAATAAACGTTTACACATTTTACTTGTTTTTATTATTTTATGGCTTTTTAAAATTCATTCATAAAATCACATAATTGGTCAATTGATTTTTGATGTGATAAATAATAAGCAAACAATTCGGGTTTTCTACCCTCATTAAATAGTTAAATAATATCCAATATTTTTAGTAGTTGTAAACAACGTGTAATACTTTGCTTATCAGATTAAAAAAAGTCAATATTTTTAATTGTATTTATTATATAGTTTTTATTTCTTTCATGTAGTCATTGATTAATTAATTCATTAAGTGAATTATTTTATCAAAATTATGAATTGTTAAAAATATACGTATTAATTTAACACATTTTGTCGATATTATAAAATTTTTTAGTTGATTTTATGATAAAGAATAAAAAGAACCAGTTGTTTTATTATTAAATAATTGTTTGTGATTATAATTTATTTTACAATAAATTTTAAATCGTAAAATTAAACGAGAATGATGAATCAATTCAATTTTGAAATACACATCTTTCGCTTTACATAATTTGCTTGGACGTTTGCTGACGAAACGTTTGCCCACGAATGCCCTTGAGGCCCCTCCAAGGCTGCAGGGGGCAGCACCTGCCTGTGCACGTCACAGTGAACGTCTCGCTCGCACGTTAGAGTGCGTCACCCGTGCAATAGAAGAAGAAAGCCCTGTAGCCAGAGAGGAGAGGCTAATGTACGTCCACTACTGTACACTTGGAAGAAGCCCGCACCGCGACGACGACTATGATTGACCGATTCCGAGGAACTTTCCTCGGGCAAGTCCTCACTCTCGCACGGTTCACCTGAAGTGAATAAAAATGAAGAGCACAGAGCTGTCTCGGCGACTGGAGGGAATGGCGGTGGGCCAGGAGGAGCGAGCCTGCCGGACTTCTCGCCATTTTTCGTACACGAGAAAGCTGCCGTGTGTGGGACTCTTGAGGATATTATTTATTGCTTTTATCCACACGGCGCGGGCGAACAAACAAGGTCTGTATAACGGAGGAGAAGGAGGAAGGGACACGGGTTAGCGAAGCTCAAGTGAGCTAGCGTAACTTCATTGTAAATTTTTTGTAAATCATTTGTTATGAAGGCGAGCTGTTAAATCAAGACTGACTTTTGTTTTTTACCGTAATGACGATAGCAGCCTGGTTTGAATACTGGCTGACGTTCCGCTACGTTGCGGTTGTGTTATAAAGCTGGTATGGTTAGCATCGCGGCGCTACCTTAAGGTTAAGTCAGGTGGCCCAGGTGAAAGTTTGTAAACGTGGCCCGGCTTGGCTACTATGGTGGGGAAAAGAAAGGCATAAATGACAGCCGTGTCATTTCTGTTCCCGGCTCGGGTGTCCGGACGCTGGCAGGTCATGGTAATCCACGGCCAGTGGACAGCTACCCCCCTGTCAGGACCAACTCCTCGCGACTTTCCCTGCAACATTTAATTACTAACTTCACAGGAGGACGCTGGCGTTATTATGTGATTTAAAGAGCAAAATAAATCGTCACTTTCACTTTGTGGAAGGCTGCGTTTGAAATGGTCTGAAATGCGTTGTTTTCATGGTGATTTTCGCTTTCGTAAAATGAACGACATTAACAAATCGTGTCTTGCATGCATGAGATACACAATACGGTTGGATGCAAATTTGTTGCCGTAAAATGAGAGAAATCAAATGAGCCCTCTGTCTTGATTGGTTAAATGTGATATTTTTCACAAAACTATACTATTGGTCAGTCCACGCGTGTGGGTATTTTATTTTACTAATTAGACTGGTCAACAGCAAAATTGAATCAGATGACTTTGTGTGTCCGTAAATATATGCATATAGTTTGACGTGTTGACGTTTCAGAAAAAAAAATAACCTGCTGCTGGACATAACCCTCAATTCATAAATATTACCCAATATATTATTGTTAATTATTATATTATATGGTTATGAAAACCCGATGTGCTAGAAAAAACAAGGGCAGATTCAGAAAAGTGATGATTTTGGAGATACGGGGATTCTGCCTGATCCCAGCAATATGCGAAGTTTGTTGTACAGGTTTAAAGGAACCGCTCAAATCAAACACGAGCAGTTTCCCGAAGCCAGTCAACATCAGATTTGTTCAGTTTTAGAAAGAGTTTGTCATTGTAAAAGGAACAAAATCCCCAAATCAAGCTATAGAATGTATTTTCACATTCAAAGAAACTGCTGTAGCATAATCAGTTTGAAGACGCTTGTCAACCTCTGATTTGCCTGGCTTTGGGAACAATTTGTCATCGTCTACAAATAAACTTTTGCAAAGTGTTGTTTGGCTTGCCAATTTTGAAGAAACCGCTAAAGACGAACATGAGTTTCTGAAGCCACTTGACCTCCGGTTTGTTGGGGAAAGACCATTTAAAGATTGAAAGCAAATAGAATCTTAAAAACAACTCTAAAATGTACAGGGAGTCAGTGAAGGGACGCCAGAGTAGGAGTTATGTGCTCCCTCTTACGAGTACCAGTCATGAGGCAACCAGCAGCATTTTGGACTCCTAACTGGAGAATCTTGATGGAGGATTGGTTGACTCCAACATAAAGTGCATTACAGTAATCAAGCTGAGATGTGACGAAGGCAAGAATTGTTTCATAGTGCTGTTGATAAAGAAGAGGCTTTACCTTAGCCAGCTGCCTAAGATGAAAAAAAAAATGGGTTTAACGACAGCACCAATTTGCCGGTGCAATTTAAAATCACTGTCCGATTTAAGAACCAAATTTGCGAGCGTTGCCTTCAGATAAGGCCCCAGGGGGCTTGTTGCTTGTATGTTTTGCTTGTATGTCCTATCTTAATTGATGTTTCAAAAGTTACAAAGAAATATATTGTCTTGTATATATATTTTTATTGATCAGTTTATAAATTGGTTATCGTAATTTTGTTCTGCCAAATATCAGAATCAGCATCGGTCGGATACTACTTGAAACTCGGACGGAATAGTTACACATTTATCATGGTCCACTGTAACTTTTGTGGCTGTTATATCGTGACTCCATTTTTTTGTCTTTCGCAATGCAAACTGACAATAAGCAAACGTGTCATTCCACCAAAAAAAAAAAAAAAAAAAAAGGCCTTGCGCTAGCCAAAATGTGCTGAAACACATTCACTGCCTCACAAGCTCAAGTACAAAGTATCTGTTTCTCAGCTAATGGAGCTATGATATGTTTGCACAGGGGGATTATTTTCGGCTGTGCTAAGCCACTTTAATTGGAAGTACGCACTCTCGCCTTCATGAGTTGATTTAATGTATCCGTTGTGTGTTAGCGTTTTCCTCCAATGATAATAACCGGGTTCTGATTTCGCTGGACGAAAACAGCCACGCGTGATCCGATTTCGACGGTGTCAGGTGATGCGAGCGAAAAGCCTCGTAAATCCCGAGCGGGCTCCCGTTTACGCTTCACTTAAGAATAACGGCAAAGTCAAGCATTGGTGCTGTCTGTCAAAGTAATTGTGCGGAACTCTAAATTCCATACAGTGTACTAAGTGTTGTTTTTGAATTGTAACTCCCACCGTAAGAAGTAATTGTCTGCAACGTAAAGGCAAACACTTTATATGGGACGGTCGTTGCCTTATGTCCTGGTCAGCAGGCCGTGGACTTGGATCGCTAATGCTAAAAACAATGCTATCAGCAAAGAAATGTTGTCTGTGGTGCTTGAGCATTGATCTGTGGCAATGAAGTCATAAGAGACCCATGTTAAGGACAGAATGAAAATTCTCTCGCAGTGTGAGTCGTTGTCTTATCTTTAGCAATAGTCACAATCTAACGAGAACCAATGCAATAATGGGAAAGAAAACAATCTGTATATTTTGGACCAAAGAGTAAAAATACATTTTTGTCACTGTGTGAATCTTGCAAACGTCCCTGCTGATTTCTGTATGTACAAGAAAATATTACATAGACAATGCGTGATTGATTGTGCATATTGTGCGTAAGTGTTCAATTCTCTTGTAAGACGCAAGTTTTATCCTTTTCGTTCGTCTGCGATGCTAATTTGCCTTTTTTTTGTTTTTTTTTTTGTTTTATCTTTCACAGCATTCATTCAGTGCGACACAGTACTAGAGGTTCTACATTTTGGTGATGGAGGTGCTTTACCGGTAAGATGTCACATAATGCTCTTTTTATACAGAAACATTTTAAAAGATTAAATTGGACAGCGATACAAGGCTGGATCCAGACTGTGAGGTGACATTTCTGCAGTTATAGTGTCATCCAAAAGAAAGTTGAGATCCCTATTTGAAATATTTGGTGAATTCAGTCTGTTCTTTTTCTTTTTCTTTTTCCATACAATGACACGTCACGATGACTATACAAGCAATATGGCCTCTTTTTACATAATGTAGGTGTGTTCCTCTAACAACGTTTTACTGACTGCGCCCATCTTGTCCTTTTTGCAGGCGGACTCTGACATCAATGTTAGTTTATATCAACAAAGGTATGTATACAGGTGTTCCGCTGGTCACTTCAAGTTTCTAGAGTTTTATTATCCCCACTCTGGATGTTATATTTTCAACTGCTCCCGATTGTTTGTGTAGTTATTCATCCAAGGACGTTTTCCCATTAAAATAGGACAGCAATCCACCTAAAATTATTTCCTGTCAAATGATTCTAAAGTAGATTATTCCATTGATTAATGGAATAATCGCTTATGCAAAATATTTTTCCAGATTATTATAATTAACAGATTCATTTGATTATTTGGTGTTGGGGCTGTATGTGATGACAATTTTAGTAATCGATTAATCTGTTGATAATTTTTCAATTGATCAATGAATTAGATTTAAATAAGTTTAATTTCCATCCCTATACTGTAAAACAGGACATTTTTTCAAATCGACAGTGCAGAAAATAGGGAAAGGCTGATAATCAAAGGTTTTGCACAATTTTAAGTTAAACAGCGTCTCTAAATGAGAAGTCGATTATCGAAGCTGTTAGTTAATTCAATAATCGATTAATCGTCAGTTAATTAAATGTTGCACATATGTTTCCAGTCGCCAAATCTCGTAAACAATTCCCAAATTCACCTAATTTTCAAGGTTAGACATTTTTAATTTGAATCCATTTCGGTAATTGCATTTGATTAATCAATTCCGCCAATCAGTAGTATTTTTCAGACGTGTATGTTATCACGTGGGTTATGCAGCCAATCGGGTGCCAGTATTGCTCATACCGGCACCCGATTGGCACGAACCCGGAAGTGGCGAGCTTTTATGCTACACTGGCAAGCAAAATTACATTTTAAGGTGAAACGGCTTATTATTTTGCAGTGAAACAAGACCAGGAGATAGCAAGGAACTTTTAGCACCATTCCATGCTCACCATTCCTCACCACATACACAACGAATGGCGTTGACGGCGCAATGCACCCAGCGAAAGGACTTCAGGAGCCGCATGAAACCGGCCAAAGAGCCGCATGCGGCTCGCGAGCTGTAGGTTGGCCAGGCCTGCTTTAAATCCTATCTGGCAGACAATGTGTGTTAAACGTGAGTCCCACTGTGCGCCCAAGGCACTTATGGGGTTCCATAGGGTTACATTTTAGGGCCCTTTGCTTTTCTCCTTACATTTGATGCCCCTGGGCTCCAAACTTGTAATTGGCCCGTGCCTAGTTGAGTATAAACACATAAATTTGGATTTGAACATAATACCACACCGCCGTGATGCAATGATGTTCACATGAGCTTAATGCCATTTCAAACGACCTCAATAAATTGACAAATTTGATGTGCTGACAAAATCCAGAGTTGGGTCTGCCCTGTATTTGTTTACAGAGTAGGGGGCCGTTTCAGTTCTGTCCTTTACCTTCTACGTTCCGCACCAAAATATTGGCACACATGTACCATTAGACTCGTAATAGCTGCAGTGAACATTCCTTCTGCACCCCAGTGAAGTGGGTCACTCATTGATTTTGTTTTTATTTTTTTAATTAACCCTAAGTGACAAATGTGAGTTGTAATTTTATAGCCAGATTTGAGTTGTGTCCCATCAGCTGATCACATATAGTCCCAGCAAAAAAGGAGAAAAGAAAGTTGACACATTTTTGGAACATTGATGCAGGATCTGAGTGTCCATCTTCATGCCCACCGTGTGTTCAGTGTCGGGCACAAGCAATGAGGCTTGACTGTACGGCACGTTCCAATCGGTAAAGGATTATCTCGCGCCTGCTCCCCCACACTGTGGGAGAGCAAATTTTCATTTTCATTTTTGGTTTTCCCTGAAGCAAAAGTTAATCACTATCTCCTGCTCTGCGGGCGTGTCCATGGGTAGGAAGACCGATGTCATTGTTGGCCAGTTTAAGTAAAAAAGACTTGCCACATAGTTGGACGAAATATGATTTGAAGGCCAAAAATATATTTTTTTCTTTTGCTTTTTGAGTCACATCTAGAACTGTGGTGTTTGGCCTTGAAGGCTCTGCTGGGTGCTGTTCAAGTGTTTCATGGCTGTTGATGTGAAGCAGTTTGCAGAAACTAGCATGTGGAGAGAAGGGGAATGAGCGGATGTGGAATGGGGTGAAGGTGTGACTCCAAGATTGTGGCCTTTTTCTTTCTTTTTTCCCAGTAAGTGGGTGATGCACATAACTAGAAGCTAGGCAAGCTTACATGGCAAATCCATTCTTGACGATCCTTTTTTGTGTTACTTCTGTTGTGGTAGAAAACATGTACACCCCTTTCACTTAGGTTTTGTAAAAAAAATAAAAAAATAAAAACAGAACAGTGCCTTACAGAACACAGAATCCCAATTTAATTTAGTTTAGTTCCTGCAATTGGATAACTAGTTGTGCATCGCTGTCTGTGCCAGCATGTGATTATTAATAGTCAAGGAGGCCAATAACCGATATTTGGAGCCCATATTTATTTTCAGCAAAAATTAAAAATATTGGCTTCATAATCTAAAAAAATAAAATAAAACTCTTAACTTTGTTGAAACGTCTGTAAGCATGTTTATTGAACAATTTTTCAGATTTGTATAATGTTTTTTTTTTTAATTATAAATGTTTGCCAACATACAAAATGGGTCCTCCCAGGGACATCAGCATGGCTTCAAAAGTTAAATGAAAACTTAAAACAATAGCTCCATATAATTATCTACAGTAAATAAAGTCCTCCAAAATTTAAAAATGACAGTAATGTTAAAAGGTCACTTCTTTGTTTTTGTATTTCAAACAAAAACAAAAATTGTGGAGTGTTCCCTGGGTCAGTAGAATCTCATAAAGTTAACAGAAAATTTAAATAAATAGGTCCTTGAAGTTAGCACAGTTTTAAATTGATTTAGTATCGTCCATCAAGATTTTTTAAAAAGGCAGATGCTGAAATTTGTCAAATCACTGAATTTTGGAGCCGATATGTATGTGAGTGTTTGTGAGTGCCAACTTGCACAGCCGCAAACAGGGTGACTGACTGGCAGGAGAAGGAATGACGCAGCTCGAATAAATGTTGCTGAAGTATGTAATCAAACACGCATGAAAATGGCCATTTATCGCATCCTTTTTATTAGAATGATAAGTCGATACAGTATTTATCGTGACCGATACAGTGTTTATCATGACTTGCCTACCCGTGGCAGAATTCCGCACACGGTACGGTCGTTCAGCAGCATTTGTCCGCGTGTTCAGTATACTCACGACTCCATTCTTGCCAACTCTGTCAATTCTATAGAGGTATCTAAGGACGCATTAGCCCTTTTTGCACAGAAAAAAAAAAAGCAATACAGCTGCCCTCTGTTTGCTTGTGCCTTTTACACAGAACCCAACATAATGAGGCATTCCTGTGCGGGCGATGCAGCTTCCTTCCATGTGCGAGGTAATTAAAAGTGTGACTCACAGCAACAGTTGCATTAAACATCGCACCTCTGCCCCGCCTCTGCGTCTTATCTTTGATACTACCTCCGAAGCCAGGAAATTTTCATGTCCCCCAACCCCATTCCATGTGGGCTTTCACACGGCGCACCGGCACAGGGAAAAGTGGTAAAATGGGCTGCTATATAAAATACTCAGCGCTGTCGCTTTTGTCCATTATTTTCTTTCTGTAAGCTTACCTGGTAACTCCATTCTAGCCAACTGTCAAATCTATTGTGGTAAGACTTGGGGAACACATTAGGTCCTTTCAAACGGAGAAACAAAAGAGCATTTGAGCAGGCCTGTATTTTGTATGCACACAACCCGACAAAGCGGGACATTCCGCCGGCGACAATGCGGCGTCACGCAGTGAGATTTAGAGTTTCAACGGGCAGTGATAGCGGCGTTAAACTTCACGCCTCTCTCCCGTCTTTCCACTCTGTCCTACATTACGCATCCCTACTTTTCACACAGAACAATGCAGGAAAAAGTTGGTGAAAACATGTGAAAGAGGCTACTATATCACACCCGTATTTGTCTGTTCGGCTTCTGTTGTCAGGCAGGCTTCCCGATTAGCATCATTTTATGACCTGGCTCAAAATTCGTACGTGTTGCCCACGCGCAACAGGAACTGTTTTAATTGAAAGTATTGAAATGTGTTCATCGTTTCTGATTGTTGGACCTGAGCAGATCAAGGAGGGTAAATTCATTCTTATGCCAGAAGCCTCTGTTCCCCCGAGAGGCATTCTAGTAACCCGGTTAGCCTGACATGCAGATCACAGTGCTCTTAAAATACTCCCCTCCCCACAACTGCCACAGCCGCCCCTCCTTAGATCCTTGGCTTCTCCAGTTACTAGCATTCAGCACATTAGCTCTGAAGCCCCAAGCTCAACACCGCTCAACCCCATTCACAGCCGTGGCACGTTTCGATTCTCCAGAACCCGAATGAGGGAAGCGAGGACTGAGCCGCAGATCTCACACACTGCCCCAGTCCAGTCTTTACACACTTTGGATGTCAGCGTGTATGTGTGTGCATGCACCTCCAGAGATGGAAATCAATCCCGTCCCTCTGCAGAGCACGTCACGGCCGCCATTGTCTGCTTCTACTCAATGAAAATGATCTCCGCTTGATTGTTTGACAGCTGTGTGAAGCTGCTGTATTTAACGGTTGAGTTGTGAATTATACAATGGCTTTGGGAGGATTGGAACTATAGGAAATGCAAGAAAGATGCTTTGCTAGGTTGCATTCACAATATGGCATTGTGGACGTGATTAAGGAGCGGCAACATTTTCATTGAACAAAAAGTCATGTTAAATTAGGTCGCTTATTTGTTTGAGCGTAATTTTCTTCTCTTGGCCAATAGCTGCGAGTGGATTTGCGTTGGCAATTAAGATTAAGCAACAGCTACACACCTAATTTACTAGTGCTTTAGAAGCATCTAGCTGGGAAACCTCAGGCATGTCCGAAACCTGCTGCCAGTTTTCAGAGGCGGGGCTGCCAGGCTCGTCTACCGCAGATGCCGGCACCTTCCAAAATCAAAGGTGCTTCTCTGACAAATTGTAATGGCATCTTCCAGAAACGTCCGAGTTAGGTCGACTGCAAAACTGCACGTGTACTGGAATCTGAGTGCCAAGCATACAACGGCAAATTAAACATTTTCTAAAGTTGTCTTCCTGTCTGCTGTATTACACCCTACAGTCTGTAAAGAACAGTTTTCCACAGCAGAAATTGTATTCATCATGACTATCCCTCTTTTTGGATTAGCTAAACTGGCCATGCATTTCGGGGTTACAGTTCCACCTGTGGTTTTCGCAGCCTGTCGTGGGGTTTGTTGAGCCTGGCATGAAGGTGACTGCTTAATAAAATGGGGAAAAAAAACCATACAAAGCCTATAATGTCGGCACAACTTTTGTGATGAAGTGTGCGCCACACCTCTCCCATGCACTTCAATTGATCCTATATTGGCTCCTATTACATCGAGGGCCTGGTCTATTTAAGATCCACCTGTCGCCGAACAGGCTAGGCGAGTTATTGTGTCTGTGTCCTCGACAACAGACGAGCTTCATGGCTGTTACTACCGCTCGCACGCCAGGCGGAGGTGTTCTGAAGAGTCGTGTGGCTGTAACTACCGTTCGCACGCGATGCTGCTGCGCGGACGTTGCAAACGGAAGCCATCCCAGTTGAACTCTTTCCGCACCTCGCGTGTCCCTAGGCGGGTTTGCAATGAACACCGACATTGATGCTGTTGTCTCCCATCTTTTTCTGCTCCTGTCACATCTCTCTGTCCCCCGCAGCACGGCCCCGCACGGTGGGAGCTGCCGCCCCATACGCTTCGAACCTCCAATGTTGGACTTTCACAAACAGTGAGTTTCTGACTCTTCATCACGTTCACACGCTTGTCGCGTCAGCATTGTCGGCTCAGCCAAAATACTAGAAAGCCATGGAATGCGTTGCACTCGACTGCACTGTTTGCTTAGTTTCACCTTTAGCCTGACTGGCGCACATTCCGCACTTGACAGCAGGTACACGTCCGTGCCACAGCAGCATGTCAATCAGGTCAACGTCAACCACATTGAAGTTCAGGGGCCACATTTGCCCAATTTGATGTCACGTTGGCCAGACCGGTAAAATCCTAGCATAACATTAGATTGTGGTTTTCTTCTTTGTTTTAAAGTTAGATATATTAAGATAATCTTTTGAATCAATGAACTCATCATATTAGAAAAATGTCTTCTTAAAAAAATGTGCATTACCTACATAATTAATTTGACCCTTTAAGATTCAGGAATTATTTTCACTACCATTTTCTACATGTGCAAAATTCTCCAAACCTAAACTGACTTCCGTACAAGCTAGATTTAATTTCCTCTCAAGTTGAAATGTTTGCCTGTATGACAATAGTTCTTTGAATCTTTGATATAAAGGGAGAACTATTTTAAAGTGTAAAAGGCAATGGTCACATGCTATAAATATGTGTGAATTTTATATATTTATCTTACCTAAAAATACCTAATTAGACTTTATGGAATTGCATAAACGATGGGAACCCGTCAAACCGAACTCTTTTATAGTGTCGCTATTGACTTTTAATTGTGTAATTGATTGCACATTTTTAAACTATTACCACAGCAAGGATTCATTTTCACAGAACTGTAAGCAGGACAGGTCCTGCGGGTCATAGCAACTGCTAAAAGCAACCCGCGCTGGGTTTTATATGACGCTAAGGTGATGATAGCGAGTCAATGCCGATTAATAGAAATTGTCATTGAGATTTTTTTTTCCAGGTATGAACTCTCAGTAGGCAAGCTCGCTTGCTCACATTGCCCGCCGTCCTCCAATGGACTGGCCCCACTCCTTGACTTGTTCATCCAATTACATTCAGCCACGCACTCATCCAATCTTAAAATACATTCATGGCTTCGCAGACGGTCAGAAATTGTAATACTGTTAACACTAATTGACAGAGCACACTGTAGCACATTATGTGTCGTAGCAAACCTGCACCTGCGGTATGTGGAGTATTGCAAGGGTTTAAAAGATCCGGACTGTCTGCGAGACCATGGAGGTGTCTTGAGTGTGGTTTGTGATTGGGTGAGTGACGCAATGGTGGGTCGACAGGAACGCTGTAGAATATGTTGTCGTTCATTTTCGCAACGCGTTCGTGTTCTTCACTCATCCACTGCCAGACACTTTCAGACCTTGTTTACTCCAACTAATAAATATAAATATGTCAATGGCAGTGAATGAGTTAATACCACAACACAATTGGCGATTACTCGACTTGAATTTTGCAGTGGTAATGTCGACTAGTTGGTTTGTCATCCTGCGGGCTGGAATGAACCCCGTAAGTGGACAGGTTTTGGCCCATGGGCCATATATTTGACAGCACTTGATGTAAAAGGAATCGTGGGGAAGTATGACGCCAGCATGCAGGGGTTCCAGCCTGTCACAAGCTATCCTCACCCTGGCCTACGACAACAGTAACAAACATGGCACTTATCAGCTGTAACCTTGAGAAAGCTCGCTTATCGCTTTTACCAAATCACGGCGGCCCTTGGATTTTTCTGTTCACTAAATCAACCTAATACAATCTGAACTCCATGAAAAAGGTTCAAAAGTTTGCGTCGACCTTGTTGAACAACTCCCACACGTGACTTTTCCAGAGTGCCAAGTGTTGAAATGTTAGTCATTAAAACAAATTATAAGTGGAGATCACCGTCTGCCTGGACGGGTTAGATCAGTTTGATAGTAACAGCAATCAAATGTGAGTTTATTATTGGATTTAATTAATTATTATTAGTATTATGAAACCCACCTGAAATAAACTTCGCCCAACCTGTTTCTCAACTCTCCACTTTTTATATTGAGAAAGTAATTGTGTAAATAATTACAGTATGTTATCGCAAAACAATCTCTAAGATAGAAAATATTACTTACCGTCGATGTACGAGGAAAAAGCATCCATCTCCAAATTTGGTTGTGTGTGCTCATAAGTATAAGTAGAAAAAAAAGTAACGATGCATGTTTTGGGTTTGTGTTGTGATTCTGTGGTTTAAAGACAAACTTAATTTAATGTATTACAAAATAACTCAAAGCAAGTATTCCTACTCGTCATTTTTGGTTGCATTTTTTGATTCAATTATTTTTGTTTTGTATTTTGTTTATTGATTTATACAATTTGTTCTATTTTTATTTAGTTTTGGGGGTAAAAAAAACAACACAATTTGGAGTAACATGTTTTTCCATCGTGGATGGCAACATTGTATGCAGATCTCTCTTGCTCATTAATCTTTGTTTCTTCCATTGACAGGCCTGTGGGGATGCCAAAAATGGAGAAAGTTTATTTACATAATCCTAGCCCAGAAGAAATTAGTTTGATATCAATATCAGCGACGACGGCGCATTTTCATGCCTCCTTTTTCCAGAACAGGGTGAGTACATACGTGTTATGTTTGTTTTGACACATTGCAGCTGATAGCATCTTACCATTTTTTTAATCATGTTGCTTCAAACAATGTAGCATGTGAGCCCCCCAAGCCCCCTCCCGCCCTCCACGCACACACACACCCCACAACTCCTAAATGTAGGAGATCAAGTGATTCAGGTATTTCACCTTGGGAGGTAATATCAGAAGTACAAGCATGAGAATGAGATCATGCGTATCTCCGTTCATCTGGGAAAGAGGTGTGAAGTTAAAACCCCCGACACGGCCGCCTCATTTTACCTGTTAAGTATTTCATACTCGATAATATCCCGCCTTCACTGGGCACCGTGTCAAAAGAAACCAGCGGATAATTGCCGTGTCTTCTGCTAAGGCTTTGATGAAACATTTAGTCACTTTGCCCCACCCCTGTGTAAAATAGGCTGATAGAGAACGTCTGTTCTCCCCTGTGCAGTCACACCTATCCCGTGTTTTTTTTTCTAAGCTCAGTTTAGTTTGATTCATAGATTATTTTATACACACCCGCAGCTGAAAGAAAGCGCTATAGATAAAAAAAAAAAAGACAATTGAGCAAAACATTTAAGGACAATAACACAAGAACAAAATTAAAAACAAAAGAAATACAATACAATACAATGCAATACAATATAGCGCATTTCATAACAGCTAATTAACGTAAAACACGATATACAATAGAGGACTCTATTCTCATGCTGGTTTTAATCGATGCAAGGAATACAATTTTTTTTTTTTTTTTTTGGTTGAGTGGCTTAATGTGCACTGTGAATTCATTGCATAGTTTGGCACCAGCGACAACCTCAGGAGCAGCTGGTTAGCTGACCTAGGGCACTGGTTAAGTGCGTAGGGATGAAGCAGGTCAGGGAGGACAGGCAGGGCAAGACCATTTCAAGATTTCAAGACAAATAGCAGAATATTCAATTGAGCTCAACCTAGACTTGTCTCATTTACTCTAATCTTTCTTTCTGTGTCCTCCACAGATAATTCCGCCAGGAGGAAACACGTCATTTGATGTCGTGTTCCTCGCGCGAGTCGTCGGGAATGTAGAAAACACTTTATTTATTAATACATCACATCACGGAGTGTTTACATACCAGGTAACACATGAAGTTGCACGTCTTTCATTTATCTTGCCCTTGCTGACTTTCTTTTTCCCCTCACCCATTTCTGAAGGTTTTTGGGGTGGGGATCCCAAACCCTTACAGGCTCCGTCCCTTCGTCGGGGCTCGAGTCCCAGTAAACAGCAGCTTCTCGCCGCTAATAAACATCCATAACCCCTACAGTGAACCACTACAGGTAACCTAGAACGGCCAGCAAACTGTTGATGAGGTATTAATTGTACTATTATTAAAATGGCTTTGCCTGTGTGTATGGCTGGCTGGAGGTGGTTGAAATGTATTCCAGTGGAGGGGATCTACATCTCGAGCTTCCCACGGGACAGCAGGGCGGCACTGGGAAATTATGGGTGCGTGATTTGCACGTTTTGTACCAGAAATTGTTCATATTTATATGCTTTTAGCGTTTCCTAACAAGGTAAAACAACATGTTTGCACAAAGCTCAAGGTTTCTGTAAAGCATGCATAAGATGATAATTAAAAGGGTCTTTTGCCACCTGATCACTAAAAGCTGCCCTGTTTTACTATTTTATTTAAACAGTATGGCTCATTGCCTGTCTTCAAAACAGCAGCTGGAGGAGGTGTGCTCTGTAGTTGAAGTTAATGTTTGATGGACACGCATGGGGGTACTCTGTTATCTAGCTTTGTTGTCGTCTTCAAGCCGATCGCAGTTACGTTTGATAAACTATTACAACCTTGCACTGTGAAAGATAGAAATGTACGCGTACTGGATGTAATTGGCTATCTTGACATACTATGGGATATATGACCCACCACAACAGCTACAGCTTGGCAGCAGTCGAGTTTATTTCACAAAGATCAATTGCCCTGCCCTCCATACGGGCAAGAAAAAACTGAGAAAATCCAGGGAAAATTTACAGCGAAAAATGTAAGAAACCTTCAAATGGCAGGACAGAAGGAGGTGTTTCCTTCCAAATAGCATGAATATTTTATTAAATGAAGCACCACATGTAGACACCTTCAGGGAAGTGGTTCTCCTCAAGACTTGTCGCGTTTGGTTGGTGCAGTATCGTTCATAGCAGGCTCACGTCGACCATTGCCACCGAGCCCCCTCGCTGAGCAGGCGGTGAAGCTGCAGTAAAACAGGCCAAAATTCAGAGTTTTGTTGATGATGCCAAGTCGCTTGAAAATGCCAGATCTTCAGCCAGTCTAGCTTCCAGGTCATGAGCACAGAAATTTTTTTATGCATCGTAACATTCAGGATGCCTTGCCTGGAAGTAGGCATCTCTGGTTGGTTGTTAAATAGGGGTGGACGATATGGGCAAAAAAAAGAAATATCTCGAAATTTTTTCAAAAAACTCTAACGATAATTTTTACGATATTCTACAAAAAATATTTTAAGTCTGCACTTGCTTCACAGACCAATTCTGGATAGACAGCGTTTGTGAAAAACATCTGTTTTGAATTGTCAAATACAGCTTCTGCAGAACATAATGATATTCTATGACAATATTTAACAATAAAAAACAAAATTATGTATAGACTTAAATTGACTTTTGGGAATATTTACGTCATTTAAATGTCTGTTGTTATTCCATAATGATGTGACATTTTGAGCTGCAGTAACTTCTGGTGTACCACTGCCAACTACCAGAGCAATCAGAAGGAGAAAAAGGTGTCAACTACAGCAATCAGAATTAGAAAAAATGTATTTGATATGTGACGTGTGACGAAGTGTCACCCAGCGAAAGAAAAAAAACGCCGTCGCCATGACAACACCCATTCTCATTCATTGGCCAACGTATTCAGAATAAAGTTGAATAACAAAACAAAAACTTACAGAAAAGTGCATTTTCCCACTCATTCATCGCTGTGACTTGTAGACTCGACTTTATTCATGTTTGGGTGTATGCTTATATTATATATTTATATTTGTTGGTCCAACTCGGCGACTGTTTTCTGAGTGTGTGTAAGTAAGCTTTTGTTTAGCGTGCTTGCGTGGTCGCCAAGTTTTCCTCATAATCCGTATGGCTCGTGGTGCAACAGAAGTGCTCTTCACGGTGACCGTTTTGGCACGTCAAACAGTGTTATTCCCACCGACGTCAGTCTTGTCAACACCAAACCATTTACAGCCTCGCTATGAATATCCGCTCGACACTCCTCCAGTAGTGCGGACAGAGTCACGTGACCGGGACCTGCCCGCTGATTCGGTGAATGATTATCACTTCCGCCGTCGATGCGCACTGATTTTTCAGCATTTCCTCATACTTTGCGGCCGTCGGCTGACTCGCTTCGAGGCAGTATTAATCTCGATAATGTAAAATTACACATCGTGAAAGCAAGATTGACGATGATATCGATAACGATATATATCGCCCACCTCTATTAAAGTTCACACAACCTTTTTTTTTGTAACTAATATAAGTCCATTTTGTCTTCTTGACATGATGCCGAGGTAAAATATCATAACCCGTTGAGTATGTGAGCTTTTTGTGTAAACGTGTTGTTTTACAACCTGAGAGGCGCATTGTCACCGCGTTACACTTATGTCCCTAAGGAGATCCCGCCTTTCGAGACTAAGGGCGTGATGAGAGCCAGCTTTTCGTCCAGAGACGAGGACAACCACACAGCTTTCATCCGAATCAAAACCAACGCGCCCAACGAAGACAAGTTTATCATCCTGCCTGTCGAGGTGGAGGTCACATCAGGTGTGCTGTAGTTTTTTTTTTTTTGTGTGTGTATTTTTTCATTTACCCCATTCTAAAGAGAGCTTCCATGTCTCACGTTTTTACGGCCTTGTGTGCATGCAGCACCTGGTATTTACTCCTCCACAGAAATGCTCCACTTTGGCACATTGCGCTCGCAAGGTATGTATTCTAAACGTGAAATGGATTGTATTGTTCGTTTCCCCCACACACCCTAAGCCATCTTGTTTTGTTTTTTTTCCAGATCGGCCAAAACTGATGGCTTTGTATCTTTTAAATTCGGGAACAAAAGACGTTCCTATTACAGTAGGTTGCCTTTTTATCTGCTTTTAAAATTCGTCCACATGTAACGCTTTGATTCACCGACTCATGTATCTCTTGCACAGAGCATCCGTACGACGCCACCCAATGATGCCATCACGATAGACTTTAAAGCTATCACACTCAGAGCAGGAGATAGTAGATACACCAAAGTAGCTACTATTAGCTTTGACGGTAAGTCTACCATCATATCGCTGGTGTTGGGCCAAAACCTTTTTTTTTTTTTTCTATCTGTACTATTGACGAGTCCACACGCGTGAATATAAGTATCTATCTCACTTTTCATGTCCCCTTCCTTGAACAAATATCTGTATAAAATGTTTATTCAACAATCAGGAAATAAATTCAGTGGTGCTTCCGAAGTTGTCATCACAAAACTAAACTGCAGGCATCCTTGCCAGTCATGAGTGTAAAACATATACTGCAGGAGGAAAACCTACTGTGAACCCATTGGAATTTCTTAAATTTCTGCATAAATCAGCCATTAAATGTAGTCTGATTTTCATCTGAACCACCACTGTGCGCAAATGAACTACTGCAGTATCCAAGCGACCACCACATTTGATCGTGGTCCAATCGCACAAGAGTCGTGGTGGAGCATGAGCTGTCCTCTGCGCACCCTAATGCGCAAGTTTTTATTCCATTTAGTCGACAGAAGTGACAAAATGGCTGCCCCCAGCGATGGCTAAAAACAGGTGGATTAACTTTTATTCCACAAACGCAGTACTTATCAGAATGCCTTGTTTTAACTAGTGGGCCTGCATAGAACATATTCATGAAAAATATGTATGGGTTGACTTCCGCTTTAAAGAAGTGAATCATTTCCACATGAGCCAGACTCAGTAGTTTTGTCTGTAACTTCAAAAGGTTTGAAAGTAAGCCACTTCATCTTGTATTTGGCTGTGTTTGCCATTTTGCCTACTCCTTTATGGAGCTTTAGATGTACCCGTGTGCTGACTTGCACAACTTCCTCTTTCATTTCTTCTCATTTCTCACTGCAGCCTCGAAGGCCCGAAGACCATATCAGTTCTTTGGTAAAATCACAGTAAAAGCGAAGGAGAAGAGCTACTCCAAGCTCGAAATCCCCTACCAGGCAGACGTTTTAGAAGGGTAAGTCAAACGTGCCTGTGAAAAGACAGATATACTCGTTGATAGTAATGTTACTTTATGTTCCCTGTCCAGCTACCTGGGCTTTGACCACTCAGCGACGTTATTCCACATTCGTGACAGCCCAGTGGACCCGGTTGACCGGCCCATAATCCTCACAAATGCCTTCAGCTTTGCCATCCACATACATAATGTGTCGCTGCCCGAAGAGGCCAAAACCATGTTCAGCGTGAGTCCCCAACAACTCTTAACCTTCCTTGAACGATAGTTTCACCGTAATAGCAATAATGTTCCTGGGTCAGTTTGACCCAGAGCAAGCTCAATTATTTAAAAGTATCACAAATAGGGAAACGATCCCAATAAATGTTGTTCATATATCTCATTTGCGCAATTGCTTTTTATTTGAATATCAATATTTATAGTTGGTTAAATTTACGCTACTACGCGTGGTACTTTGAAACTTTTTTTCTCTCTCTCTGTGACCAGCAACATTAAAGGAAAGTTGACATTCTTTCGCGATCAAGTTGGCCTCTGATCTAAAAAGTGCCAAACATTGTTTATTATAAACTCTATTACTCACCATTTAAAACAATATTTTAAGTCGATTAAACTGTACATCCAATACACATTACTTAAATAAAAACAGGTTAAATGGTTCACATTGACTTGCAACATAACAGGTAGGTAAACTGTTTTTTTTTGTTTTTGTTTTTAACTTTGAATCAATTTGAACTAATATGTAAGGATCCGAAACTAATATGCCCTCTAGTTTTTTGTACTTTGTTTTTTTTTAACCTTAAAATGGGTCAATTTGACCTGCAACATCACTGATTTTTTTTCGCTTTGACCCATTACTGTTAAGTATGCCAAAAAGGAATCCTAATAAACATTGTTTACATCTGATTAACTAAATGTAAACTATGGTGAAAAAAAAAATCCCAATGAACGCGTTTTAAATGTCATTATTAACCCCATAACTCACTGTTTCAAAACCAATAAGCCACTAATTTTAATACTTTTTTTTTATTTATTGTTGTGCTTTGAAAAGGGTCAATCTTAGCTGCAATTTAACTGAAGGTTTAACTTATTGTTATTTTTAATTTAAATGGGTCAATTTGTCCCACATATTCTTATTATCTTAACAGGGCGAGTTTTAAATGTTGTAAGAAACCAACTTGCATTACCTTTTTTTTTCCTGTCACTTATAGGTACAAAACTTCAGCGCGCCCGTTCTGGTCCCCGCACACGAGTCGCGCTACATCTTCTCACTCCTGTTCCAACCGGTTCGGCCATCCATCCACATAGACAGCAACATTCTGCTCATCACTAACGCATCAAAATTTCACCTGCCTATCAGGGCCTACACAGGCTTCTTGGAGGTACACGTCTCATTAACGCCCTCTTTTCCACTGCACTGTACTTTCACTTACTCTTTTACTTAGGGATGCATGATAGCTGCTGGGATGTAGTATGCAAGGATGAATTACCCATCATGGCTCTAACTTTGACTTAATGTATCTGACATTACTACAGCATAAATCACAAAAACAGTTCTGAGCTTTACACTGACACCTAATTCACTGAACTGATCAAACGAGGGTTATGTTTTTTTTCTGCCACCCAAACCAGCCTCATGTGCTGCCGCCCAGCCTGAAGAAGAACGTACTAGACTTTGGCATCCACAGCGCCACAGACACCAGCAGCATCATATTCGTTGTGGTCAACAGTAACCCCATAGAGGTGAAAGCTGTCGCCTATTTCCGTTCAGTGCGTGTCCGATTCAATAGCCATGTTACAACATGTGCTTTTGTGCCCGATGTATTCACGTCTACGCCGACTTAGAGTTGCTCAACCTCAAATGGTCACGTATACGGTATTCCCAAATAAAAATGTGATTTTGAACTCCCTCAGTTGGAGATAAGGTCCTGGCAGGTGACGGGTGACAGCCTCTCAATGGAGCTGCTCAAAGCTGAGAAGGGAAACGCAACAATGGCGTCCAATCGCCTGAGAGACCTGCAGAATGTGTCGGCGTCTCATCACAAAACGGTAAGAGTGCCAAAGATGCGCGGTTAGGGGTGCACTGTGCTGAAAAAAAAAGTTCCGTAATTCCTTGCAGTCAAAAACTGTACAATCCTACGTTTTTTCAGTAGCTGTATTTTTAAGAGTGGCTGTGTGCAGTTCCACAAAATAGTTGAAATTTACTCTAAAACTGACACTTAAACAACAAAAGTCCACTAACCTCATGTGAAACTCCATAGACGGGTTAAAGACAAACATATATGTTAAAATAATTATAAACGGTCAAACAACAACAACAGAGCAGCCTCGACACTTATATTTTAGTATGGTTAATCGTAATGGGGACAAATTAAACAATTGCACATCTATGCATCGCTTTTAGCACACAACGAATAAGTGTCAACACATTACACGGGTCTACCGCACTAAAGGGAAAAACCTAAGCCAACACAACTTGTGTCACATTAACCATCCATCCATCCATTATCTGTACCGCTTCTCCTCACAAGGGTCGCGGGGCGTGCTGGAGCCTATCCCAGCTGTCTTTGGGCAGTAGGCGGGGGACTGAATTGGTTGCCAGCCAATCGCAGGGCACACAGAGACAAACATCGGCACTCACAATCACACCTAGGGGCAATTTAGAGTGTCCAGTCAACGCACCATGCATGTTTTTGGAATGTGGGAGGAAACCGGAGTACCCGGAGAAAACCCACGCAGGCACGGGGAGAACATGCAAACTCCACACAGGGAGGCCGGGGCCGGGATCGAACCCACGATCTCTGAACTGTGAGGCGGACGTGCTAACCAGTTGACCACCGTGCCGCCCTAACATTAACCAATGCACCTAAATATAGGAATATTCGAATACTTCATATATTAAAACATTATAGATGTGTAATTAATATTAAAGGTTAAGTCAACCTAAACTTTTTTTTTTTTTTTTCAAAAATATGTTCTATGCAGGCCCACGAGTTGAAACAAGGCATTCTGATTAATATTGCGTTTGTGGAATATGAGTTGAACAGCAAAATCCACCTGTTTTTAGCCATCTCTGGGGGCGGCCATTTTGTCACTTCTGTCGACTGAAAATGACATCACAGTTGCTCAGGGCTCAGGTAACGACCAATCACAGCTCACCTGTATTCTGAAGCTGCGCCATCAACTTGTCAACTTTCTTTTTCTTCACTATGGTATCTCTTTTAGAAATGGGCAACACAAAAGGTCATGCAGCAAGGTGTTCATTCTGACACCTAACACGAGAGTGGTGTTTTCGGAGAGGCAGAGCGCGCTCGGCGTTTATTTCCGAAAGCACCAAAGAGTGCTGCCATCTATTGCCATCTTATGGTTAAATATAAAACAGCTTAAAAATGTTTTTTTTTTTTTTTTTTTGTACTGTGGTCAACACTCCTGCCGGGCCGCTTATTGTTAATTGTATGCCGGAGACCGCGGGCCAGTAAAAATTTGAACACGGGCCGCATTTGGCCCCCGGGCCGGACTTTGGACATTGTGCTCTTCGAATATTGTTTCTAGGTCAAAAGTGTGCTACCATGAGATCACTATGCAGCTCCATTGATGGGCTGTTTAGTCTTTTAATCATAAGTAAACAATACACTGGTTTACGACACAGGGTGTGTCTAATCTACAGTTGCTATGAAAATATACTAGATACCATGTGTGTTTTCTTTGTTGAATTGTCGGATGCGTCACTATAATGTTGTAAAGTCATGCTGGTTACACGCACACCCATGGTGAATACGTGAGCTTGATTCAAACAGGATGGTGGCAAAAAAACGTAACTCTAGGTAGAGACTTGGAGGCTTTACATATTTTGGTTTTACTTTTACATATACAATCAGTACCTCATCATGAGCAGATGTATTTTATTTAAATTTCTGTATATAATTTTTCCTTTAATGTAATTGCTTTTTATTCTAAATTTGTTGAAACATATAGGGATTTTCACGCACTAAAGATTGTTTTTATTTTAATTCCTTTTCCTCAATTGCCGCTTCTGTAACTGCATTTTTCCCCAGATATTACTTTTTTTTCCCTCCAGGCTTCTGATTGGCTAAAATTTTGTTTAGGGCTTATATTGCCACCTGTTGAATAGACATTCACCTGACAGAGTGTGTCATTTTTACTAACGATGGTAAGAATAGTTTATACCAATACATGTATGCGATGACAGCTAGGTGGCGTGACATTTTTTTTTTCCACATGTACACAAATTTACCTGTTTGTCTATTTGGCTCTCAAGGTAATTATAGCGTCTGGCTTTTACGCCGCCTTCCGCGTGACACTGGTGGCCAAGGCACTGGAGGGCACGTATGACGGAGCCATACACATCACCACAGACTACGAGGTAAGTCGCCGTTTCCCCCATTTGTCTGCTACGCCACCTCGACTCACCGGCTCATTCTTGAACCGCGTTTGTCCCCTCAGATATTAACCATCCCGGTGAAAGCGCTTATCGCGGTGGGCACATTAACCAGCTCCCCCAATCACCTTGTCCTGCCTCAGTCATTTCCAGTAAGTAAGACAGCTTTTACATTGGCACTTGTAGGTTGTTTTTAATCTAAACCTACATTATGCCTATTGTCGCTGTCCTGAGAAAAACATGTATGTCCAATTTTTTTCTCCAAGTTAATGCAATGTCTGTAACGCGGAAACGCCATTCATGTAAAAATTGACTTAAGTGTAAGTGTTTTTTACAGGACAGGGACGATCTGAAAAATCTGGGTTTTACTCAACAAAACCCCTACAGTGGCAAGTGTTGTAAAATACACATAATTCAGTTCTAAATTAAGTAAAAAATAAAATACATTGGAAATAAAACTCATAAAAATGTTATTTGCATTTGTGAGATAATAATAATTTAAAAAAACTCTTCATAACCAAAAAAAACATGTTTTACATGTAGCAATGTTTCTCATTGTATTTTTTGTTTTATAGGGAAAAGTTGTTCACCAACTTTTCAGCATTCGGAGCTCATTCTCGCAAAAAGTGAGACTAGAGCAGATTCGCTCACTGACCGAAGACATCCGCTTCTACTATAAGCGCTTGCGCAACAACAAGGATGAGCTCGAGCCCAGACGCAAATCCAAGGTAGGCCTAACTCTTTGAGTCGCTGTGTTTATTTTTATGATTCTGCCAATGAATTGCCATTTTTATTTTTATTTTCTAAATGAAAATCAACCATTTTTGTTTGAAGCTGCAATTTTGGGGCGAATTCCAGGGCTCATACTCAGTGTTCAGTATGAATGAGGGCCGAGCATGGTATCGAAGCTTTTTGAGGATTCGCCATGAACAGATCCCAGATTGCTCGTACTGAGGCTACATTCACACCAATCGCGTATGAGCGTTCTGCTTCGCTTTATTCGCTGGCGCTGACTGCAGGAAATTTGAAACCTGAATGCCGCAGCTGCTCATTTGCGCACAGTGGAGAGTGGAAGGTCTTCGCTCGGTAGTAGACATCGACAGCATTTTTCGACATCTCAATCAAGTGGCAGACACTGTGCTAATGTAAACGATATTGCCATCTTGGTAAAGTTCAACAGCTGTAAAAAACAAACGAAAGAAAGTAAAGACATCAGGTATACCAAGCTCCTCATTCACGCTTCTCCGAGCCCGTTTTTTTTTTTTTTCTTGTGCCGTTAGTGATAGCTGGCCATGTTATATAGCTCGGGATGTCCACAAATGGCAACAATAATCTTTTTCTCCATTTTGCTCTCCACACAAAACCCGCTGAGTGTACAGGACGCTAGTGACGTACTCCCCGATGCTGATTGGCTGTCGCGAGGTAAAGAGGGAAAAAACAGTGCTTCGCTCCGTGTGACACGGCTGCAAACGCATCATTCGCGCCGCCCCGCACGCAACCGCGCCGTCCGCGCTAACTACATTGACTTCAATTGAATCGCTCCACTAGAAACGCCCTCTATGGATTTTGCGTGAATGCAGCATTAGACTTCACCGACCGAATTCACTCAAATTAACCTTAATTAGAAGCAGATATCAATACAGATGAGTGACGCTAAAAATGATTTTTGCCTGTGCCATTGAAAGCACAGCATCAAAATTGGACCTTTTGGAGTATTGGCCTTGAAAACGGCCTGTGTAATGCTACTTGCGGCTTAAAGTAAGTACTGTCCCACTTAACATATCTCATGCCGCATTGCAGGTTGCAAATATTTATTTTGACGCCAGTTTGCAGTGTGGAGATTACTGCTACGTGGGGCTGCCTTTCGTGTTTAAATGTAAGTGTTATGACATCCCCCCCAGCGCTCGCAACGGGAATCTTGAAAAAAAAAAAAATTAAAACTCAAACTCTCGATTGACAGCTGAGTCGAAGCCACACAGTATGGCGATGCAGGAGGACAATTGGGATGCCGATGTGGATCTCCACCAGAAACTTCTCAGGCGATGGAACGAGTTGAAAGAGCGCTCCGGCCACATGTGAGCGATATATCCTTTTTTCCCCTTTCAAATTAGTGGCTTCGCGGGTGGACACAACTATTTACAGAACACCACATGCTTTTTTTTCCCCCCCACTTTCTCTCCCCTACTGAATTTTTTTCCCCACTTTCTCTCCCCTACTGAAGAATTGAAGCCATGTTTGAAGTCAATACAGATCTCCAGAAAAACATCCAGGCTAAAATTACAGCCCAGCTGACCTGGCCCTCACTGATCAACTCCACGCGGCACATAACGTTTCCGCTGACCAACACAAACAGCTCATCTGTAAGTGCCCTACAATGCGCCTCTTGTGCGCCCGCAAACTCCCGCAGGAATTTTTTGAGGTGTTGTTTAACTTCTCTTCCGCTGCATCTTAAGGAAAGAGAGGTAACGCTGCACAATCCAGCCGACGTTCCCGTATACGTCCAGATTCTCCCGCTGGCGCTACTGCCCAACCCATCGGTCTTCTCTGGAAAGTTGGCAGACAGGTGACATTTCACTCGCACCCTCTTGCGTCATCTCAGTATGTCTACATGCGTCGTTTACAGATGTGTGTACTTGGGGTCTTGTCTCAAACTGTAATTGGTCTGCCTTGGCTACCATAGGTAGTGCTGCCCTCGCTGTGCCTCTTCGGCTGAATTTACACTGCAGGTTCAAGTGCTCATTGTAATTTAATGCCTACAGGATACCCCGTCGTCACGGAATTCCATAGGTGATGAAAATCCACATTACAGAAAAAAAATTATTTAACCCGAATTTCCAAATGACTCCACTGGTCACCGTCTGCTAATGTGGTGCTTTTTTTAATGGACATCAACTGTAACATATATAAAGTACTGTAGTATATACATCCAACATATCTAATATTTAATGTGCTGTGATTTTGCTTTTATGTTTTCAGTGGGTTTTTTTTTTTTTTTTTACATGTTTGTGTAGACATGGGTGTGTCTTCATCACTTATTGGTGTATTTAGATGATGTCAAGCTGGCATTAAGGGGATATATCCCAATTGTATGTTTATGCTGCACTTTTGCATTGGTATTTGCTTTTGCATTTTTTCCCGGTTTTTGATCTAAAATCAATCAATTTCCAATGCATTTCTTTTTGTAAGCTGTCATGACCCATCTCACAAAAAAAAAAAATCTGTCACTTGAACCATGGAGTGGAAATCCCGCCTAGATATAGTACAATGTAGTATTTATAGTCCCAAACATGATGAGGACAAACTAATAAACGGCTCACTGGTCACCTCTAAAAGCTGATTTTTTTTTTTTTTCTGTATGTTTTCCTTGCTGTTTTGCATGAATTGCAGAGGCATGGGCAAGGGAACAAAGTCAACTCTTAAATTTTCTGGAATCACTTACTCTCCTCACAAATAAAATCTGGCTCCATACAGACAACCCTTTTATCGTGTCTTGTTCTGATTGACGTGTTCAATGCAGCTCGATTTTGTCAGACTCCCTCTCTCTGTTTGTCAGGTGGCAACCAGAAAATCTGTCCAACATCAACATTGACACACACACAATGGAGTTCCAGGTACAAAGAAACCTGGTGAGTGGTTGTGAAGATCCCGCATGAGCTCACACAAGGGACGCCATTTGTCTCAACTCATTTTTGTCTGCTCGCCAGACAACTACGGTGAAGAGCGTCATAGATTTTGCGGAGGGTTCAAGCCGGCCTTTTGTGTACAACCTGGTCTTGATGCCAAGGGAGGTGAAGTCATTCAACGCAAGATTCACGCCGGTCCGCAATCACAGCGTCTCCTCGCTGCTCATAGTCAGGTAAAGGCCTCAGCTTGCAAACACAATTGTCTCTACCCGAGTGTGCTTGTCTAAAGACTCCAGTTTGGCTTTTTCAGGAATAATCTGACTGTGATAGACACCATCGTCCTACACGGCCACGGCGCCACCGAAAGCCTCAAAGTCGCTGGGAAGCCTCCGGGCCACGGCAGTTCGCTGAGGTTCAAGATGACAGAAGCGCTGCTGAGAGAATGCACAGACAGTGAGTACCCGCACCAAGCTCAAGAGATGTCGCAAATCTTCTCTATAAGGCATCTCCAAAATAACTTTGCGGGAAATAAAAAAAAACAACAAAAAAAACATTAAATTGGTATTATATTGCATTGTGTTCAAATTTGGATGTGCCAAATCACACTCTGCAACAAAGTATTACACTAGCCATAGTCGTTCAACTCCTGTTTGAGAACAGCAAGTTGTGCAAAAAGTACCCAAACAACAGTTGGACTTTAGAAGAGGTCCAATTAAGTTCGCCTTAAAGATTGTCGCATTGTAGGTACATCCTGAAATTTCACTGAGAATGCCCAACTATGTGGTAGATAGAACACCACTCACCAGCATCCTCTAAATCTCAGCTAACTGAACTCCAATTGATTTCAGAGAAGAGAATCAAAGATCCTACCTTCACGCTGAAGAGAATGTTCCGCGTAGAGAACACGGGCCTGCTCCCCATCACCATCCGCTCGGTGGAGATCAACGGGAAAGCGTGCGAAGGATTCGGATTCAAGGTTCTGAACTGTCAAGAGTTTTTACTTCAACCCAACGCATCAGAAGACCTCGTCATACTGTGAGTGACGTACGACTGACAAGTTACAAAATATTAGTGTTGTTCCGATACCACTTTTTGGGCCCCGATACCGATTCCGCTACTTGGCGGTGCAGTATCGGCCGATGCCGATGTGCAGAGATGCTTGCAAGACTGCCAAGTGGAATAGCAGCCACTTTTACAAGGAGAGACTGCCGATACTGCACCGATGCATTGCCATTTGAAAAATCAAAATCAAAATATATGCATTGATGCATTGCCATTTCAAAAATCAAAATATATGCACTATTTTTCTTGTAATTCTAAATAATTGCATACTCACTTGAATGTAAAATTATTCATATTTAAATCATCACTTGTGAAGTATCTGTTGTAATAGGGCTGCTCGATCATGGAAAAAAATATTAATCACGGTTATTTTGGTAATAATTGACATCAAGATTATTCAAACGATTATTTTTTGCTCCAAAACAAGAACAGGTTTAAACATGTAAAAAATATTAAGACAAAATTCTTTGATTAAATTATTTTAAAAAATTTAAAAAGTGCAAATTTATAAATTAAAGTGTGGATTCTTTGTATAAACAAACAGAGCATTGGAGTTAACTTGCTATGCACTTTGTCAAATTGCCGAAGTAGTGAACTGCTTGGAGTAAAATGCCAATTTTGACAGAATAACAGATATGCTATTCATCCATACATTTAGACCTTTGTCTGTTTTGTTTTTAAAGTAATATTTAAGTCATTTGTTTCTGATAAATTATAAGTTTAATATGCTGATTGCGTCAAACTAATTTAAATGTTGACTGTTACATAATAGTAATCTATACTATACAATACTTCTAAATTACAGTAAGCCATATATAAACTATATTACGATATAATGACCAATAATATGTTTGCAAATTGCATTTGAAGCAATTTGAAACAAAAATAAACACAACAACTTTGACTTCATATTATAGACTACACAAGAAATGTAACTTAAGTCACAATAATAATGTTTAGCATGGTTTCTATTTTTGTGCTAGTAAAAGTAGTGTATATTTGCATAAGATATGTTATTTAAAATAAATCCCTCGTGCCGATTGCGAAGTGGAGTCTGTGCCCTAAACATTTGGAAGGCCTTTCCGGGCAATAGATTCTGTTATCTTTTTATGTCTCTCTGATGTTGATGGGTGGGGGTTGCTGCGTACAGTGTTTCAACGTTGCGAACGATGCCAAATCTGACTGTTTTCTTGCTTTGGTATATCATAACATCATCGTAAACCAAACGATGGTTGAATAGATTTTTCGCGTTGCCGGTGGGTGCGGAGACAACTTGCACTTTATACGCCTTTGCTCACCGTCTTCCACGGCGAACCCAAAATGTAAGCAAATAAGCGACTTCGACTTGCCTTGCTTGTTTACAAGTCGTTCCTGTGGCGGTTCGTGTGCCATTTTTAGGTCTGTTACTTTGTTAAAACGTTGAGTAGGAGCGTGTGCAGTGTGACTTGCCGGGTGCGGGGTACGGGCTGGCTGGCTGGCTAGCTCGCTAGCTAGCTAGCTTAGAGAGGGCGGCGCGGCGGAGTAACTCGTGAGCGCATGCCTCAAAACAACTCAAAATTAGTAATAATAATCATTTTTTTTAACGATTATGCCAATTTTGTAATCGTGGAGTGTAGTAATCGAAAATGTAATTGAATTTCGATTAATTGCACAGCCCTATGTTGTAACATATACACACACACACAGAATACGTGTGTTGAATAAACAGCCTATTTGCATAGCTCTTCGTGCTGGTGAGATTGCGACATGGGCTAGATATTAACATGCATGTGCATTTGGATAAGGCTCTTCTGTTTCACTCCCGTGTGCGGCTCTCAAATATGCGCGCTGCTTTCAAAGAATGATACCAGTATCGATACCAGTATCAATAACCAGCATCGGCGCTTCATTTGTTCGGACCCGCCGATGCCGATACCAGCATTTTAATGCGGTATCGGGATACTTGACGATACCAGTATCGGAATATACCTGATATATTTGTAAATATCCAAAATATCTAAAATGCCCGATCCTGGCAGATTTACTCCAGACTTCACCACATCGCGAGTGATACGCGAGCTCAAGCTGGTGACGTGTGGAGGCTCAGAGTTCGTCTTTGTGATGAACGCCTCGCTGCCCTACCACATGCTGGCAGCGTGCGCCGAGACCCTGCCCCGGCCCACCTGGGAGATGGAGCTCTGCATCATCGTGACCATGGTCATGAGGTGAGGTCAGCGTGAGTGTACTAGATATAGCTATAGATGTAGATGAATTAAAGACAAGGTGAGGTGATAATGACTAATACAATGTGGGGAAAGACTGATGATTATGTCTACATCTCCTCACAACACTCACACTTTATATTTGCCCTGCAGTTCTATGTTTCTCTTGGTGATCGGCACGGCCTACCTGGAGGCGCAGAGCATATGGGAGCCCTTCAAGAGGCGCGTGTCCGTCGAGCCCAATTGCAGCTTGGAGACGGGGAGGCCATTTAATCTCAGGGACATAGTGCAGCTGCACAGTGATTCAAAGTGAGTGAACGAAGGCCTGCAAAACTGGCCATGTACATACCAGCAGTGTTAACTTGATCCAGCTAGCATGAATACAGTACATCTCTATTTCAGATACGACTGCAGCACAGCTATATTATGAACACCATTAGCATTAGTTTTATCGAGGTGTCTGTGTTTGCGCTATGAGTGCCTCTAAGACTAAGACTTCACCGCTTTTAGCACTGCTAACACTGGTTCGTTACACAAGAGGTGAAATTAGCTCTAACGTTTGACCACTTTCATGTTTCAGTGACTCATCTCAGACCGCGAGGGGCTTGTACGCGTCCACCAACGGAGCGACGCGTGGAGGCCGACACAGTAACAGCCGGACCCTATCCGACTCTGACGTCCAAGACAAGCGCTCCAGGATCAGCCTGAGCCGCCCGTCTACGTCTATGCAAGCAGCTTCCTCCTCCCAGGTGCCCAGAGGGGGAAGCGGCAACTCGAGCCAGGAAGGCGCCACGCCGCCCTCCGACTGCCAGCTGACGAACCGCAAAACTCGCAGCGCCAAAACGGACCTCCAGGCTCAAAGTTTAGCAGTGTCGTCGTCACCGCCGCAAAGAGGGGCCACCTCCGACACGGAATACGCTAACCTGGTCAACGCCATGGACACAGACCGCCACCGTCCAGAGTCACTCGTAGAAACGCTACAGGACCAGAGTTCTCAATTACTTCACAACAAAGGTGCTTTATTTTGTAGTATTTTTAATCAGATACAAATCCACAACGCAGGTGTTCATAAACTCTTTGGATCCAGGGAATCTGTACAAGATGATTTTTTTTCCCCCAATGACCTCATAACACTAATGGCAATCAAAGATGCCCACCATGAGTATAACATGGGAGTAAAAAAGTTGCCCTTTTTTTGAAAAAGGTTATGAGAATGAAGTTTCTTCTCAAAAGATTATTTCTGTAGACAAAAAGTATTTTCACAAGAAAACAGTGGTAATCTTGAGAATAAAGCCATATTTTTCCAAGGAGCCCCTCATAATCCGAACGCCAACTAACAAAACTGTACCTCTAAAAGCCATGAGAATTAAAAAGTTTACTATTTTTGACAAACAATGTCTGAATGTTACAATAACAAATTCATATATTTTTTAAGGCTGAAAGTCATGAGAATAGTTTTGTGTTCTATTATGTCAGGCTAAGAAATTATCTTGCGAGAATTGTTTTATTTTTCCAAGATAGTCCTAAACTGAAATAAAATGTTTTTTTTAACATTAGAATCCAAAGGGAAACTGCGGGGCAAAACAAAAGTGCAGCGGAAGAAGGAAGAGAAGGTGAAGAAATGCACAGTCAAGACGCCGGGTGATGAGCTGAAAGACAACTTGGCCGACAACGACGACAGCTCCTCCACCACCACGGAGACATCTAATCCGGACGTGGAGACCAATATCAAAGAGGTACTCCCCCAAAAAAGTTTTCTCGTTTTCATAGCACATTTTGCCAACCTTATTTTGAAGATACATGCACAAGGGGGTACGAAAAGGGGACGAGCTATTCCTTTTTTTAAACCAAAAGTCTGACCAATTCACCAATTTGGAAGTTTTCTGTAAAAGACTAAATTTATTAGTATCATCTGTGAATACCAAGTGTTGGCTGGCAGAGGTATCAGTCTGGATAATTTAACCTTTCATCACTTCATAGCAATCCTCCAGCATCCTCGCTGCAGGGCTCTAGTGTTGTTGGACATACACCTTATCCTTTGCCAACTGTGTTTCTTTCTGGCTCATTTAAATGATCCTGTCAAAATTGAAAAGATGCAAATCGAGTTCTTGAAGATCACAGACAAGGTCATAGTCAAACAAGTACCGTATTTTTTGGTCACACTTTTTTTTTTTCATAGATTGGCTGGTTGTGCGACTTATACTCAGGTGTAACATGTATATATTAAAATCAGAACTCGGACTGGCACCCAAAATCCCCCTTCCGTATTCGTGTTGACGCCAGCGAACGATTTGTGTTTGGATTCAAAACTTCCGCTTCCACCTACAGAAAGTTTAAAATTGCTTACATAAGGCCTGGTACACACACAAGGCTTTTTCAAGTCTAAAAACATGTTTTGTTTTGGACCCTATTAATAGAGACAAATCCACACTCAACGCACCTCTCACATAAGGATAATCTTATTGGACATAAGATTGTCAGGCATTTGAAGTCTTTGGTCTGAAAGGGTCAAAATCAGGACAAAAACAACCAAATTGTGTGTACCCTGCATATATATCATTAAAAGTTGTGTTGCTTTCCTGCCAGGAACCACTGAAAAAGAAAGGAAGGACAGGAATTCCAGCAAAAGAAGATACAAATTCAAATTTCCTCATCAAACAGAAACCCAAGAAACAAGGAGCTGCCAAAAAGGAGGCCCAAATTGAAAAAGCCAGGTCTGTAGTCAAATGCCTGCCGGCATGTTTTATCGCCTTGATCGTTGCAGACGTCATGATGTCACACGTACATCTCGGTGGCAAAAACTCAAGATCAGTAAAGAAACCCTTCCATGTCATTGAACCAAGGTGGAGCAGCCGAGAAAACAAATGGAAATGGTTATAATGGTGATTTTTAGCCTTCTCTACCTCTCTTTTGAAAGTGTGAAGTCATTGAAAAGGGTGATTCGGTTCCCAGTCTCCTTGTAAAAGTGGCTGCTATTCCACTTGGCAGTCTTGCAAGCATCTCCGCGCATTTTTACGATTTATTTGTATTGTCAGTTCACTGGAGTTGCCGTACGTGACGCCGCTTGAAAACAAACAGCGCAAGGGCTTCACGTCCAAATCCACCCAACCCCTCACCAGCGTCCCCAAGACGAGACCGCTGCAGAATCCCAAATGTGAGTCTTCACCACACCCCGGGCTCGTGACCTCATCTTACTTTTGTTGTCATCTTTGCAAAGTTTGCCTCATTGTCCCCCACAGTTGAAACAAAGCTGGAAGAAGGTCGCTCTTCTCTGCTGGTCAAACTGCTGTCCACCTCCGTGCAAGAGCTCGGACACAGCAGCAGCTCGGAGGGCGAGAAGGAGTTTGCCCCCCCTGAGTGGGACATCCCCATTTGCAAAAACAGCGTCCGTAAGTGCCCATCCGGAGCTTTTTCAGTTCAAAGTTTCAGTTTTGAAATAAACGGTTGTGATTCTGTTGTCGCTTGCGGGCAATTTGATTGAGTGAGAAAGCTGCAGATTTTTTGCTAGCTTAGCGTACAATGCTTTTTGGTTAGGCTGTGCATCCAACAACACTGCAGCTTTTGTAGCTCGTTGCCCAACTATCTCCCCACTTGTTCTCTGGCAGCCATGTTTATCCCAGGAACCACTCGTTGTGTATCATCCCCCGCAATAGAGCGGCAATTAATGGCTCGATCAATTTGCATAAGACTGCCCTCCAAAACAGACTCATCTGAACAGGGCTGTTCTGGACTGGGAGCTGTTGAAATGAATGCGTGTACAAATGCGGTGCCATGACTCGTTGAATGCATAGAAGCAGACAGTCTCCAGCAGATCTCCCTCCAGACGCTAAACGCAGACCCCTTCCTCAAGCGATCGTCCACGGCGGGGGCTTGCTCTCCACCGCCCACCTCCCCCAGCCTGCTGTCCCGCGGCAGCTACAGCAGCGTCCTCAACAGCAACAGGTGAGCAACGTGCGCACGCACACGCGACGACGCAGCTCCCTGCGTGCCGTGATTCAAACTCCGGGTTTGTTGCAGTGATGTGAACCACAATAAAGCCCCAGGAAGCAAGTCTTGCTGCTCCACGCCGCTCCCCGGCAAAAATGGAAACCCCACCTTTGCCGCTGTGGCTGCCGGTTACGACAAGAGTCCAGGTAATATTATTGTTGGAATTTAGCGGGTCACTAGGACGTAAGCCCACTTAGCAATTCGTAAAAACAACTACTTCCTCAATGCGTGTTCATTTTATCGACCAAGAAGGCGTCCAATGGAAATACAACTCACACCAAGTCAAATTTAATTTGTTTGTTTCTTTCAATCTCTGAAGCTCGGGAATTCTACAAAGTCAGATCTGGGCTGCTTTTTCTTGTCCCCACCCAAGGGGTGGGCGAAGTCAGACTAGGCACGGTCTAAAATGCAACCCTCACATTTATAGTGTTGCCCCAAAAAATTGAGTCGAAACAGGATGTCGATAGCTGCTCGCCGGCTGGTCCCCGAATCCCCGGGTCGTCCTGGGCGTCTGGGTTGCCCTGACTCCAACCCTCCCTTCGTTCCCTGACTCAATCCTCCCCCTCGTTTCAAGGCCTCCGTTCCTGTAAACATGATCTAATATTTCCAATACACAAGACTATGTGACTGCATGTGTGTGTATGCGTGTGGGTATATGTCACGTTAGAGCACAGTGAAAATACACGAGAGGCAAAGGGTTTCTTTATACCATCACTGTTGATTGTACTATATGGTGTTGATATAAAACTGATTATATGTGATGACCATAAATGTGTAATGCAATTACTGTCTGATGCATATGTGGCATGCAGTTACTGTCCGATTAACATATAGCTAACAAAATGACGAATGTAAAACCATGATTATTGTGTAATACAATTAATCACTTGATTAACATTGGGTTAACTTATTGGCTAATATAAGGCCACCCATATAGAGTTAGTAATTAACGGCCTAGCTCTAATATTGAATAGATCCTTCAATATTAAAAGCTGATGTACTAGAGAAAAAAAACGAGGGCAGATTCGGAATCAGCGCAAACATCTAGAAATCTCTTGATTTTAAAAAGTGGTTGTCAAAGTGTAGAAAAAAATAAGATGTACATAATCATGAATGTGGCCTCTATACGCTCATGTGTGTCCCTACTGCATTACAACAAGGGCTGAACGTTGACATTAATTGGTGGAGAAAAGGATCAGTGATGCCTGACTTTTTTTTCCCTAAATGTTTCGTCAGCACGATATTCTGATTACATTTCTTGTATTGGACTTATTAAAAAATAAATGAAAAAAAACATTCAAAATAGCCTCTAGATGAGCTGCGCACACGGATCCACTCGTTAATGTCACATTTAAAGTGTGACATATTTTCCAAATGGATCTCTATGAAATTCCCCTTTTGTGAAATCTCCACCATCTGAAAATTAGGGCCACCTTCAGACTTGAGCGAATTGCACCTATTTGGTGGTTGTACACCAATTTGCACATTACTTGTGGTGGGTGGGTGTGCCGGAAGCCTGGACGGGAGAATCGCTGCACCATGAAAATGGACGGCGGCCTGCAAATATCCCATTAGTGACTAAAGACGCCCCTGATTTACTGTAGAAGGAAACGTTGGCCTCAAGTTATTTTTCGCCAACAGGTGGTTCTGGATCGGGCAGGCTCGAAGGCCAATCAAGGAGCCTGGCACATACGACATCAGTAGAGAGTGACAGCTCGGACAGGTACTGACGACAGACCGTAAGCGCAAGCGACACGTGACGTCACGCACAAATCCCAACATGCACATGTTTCGTTTGTTTGTGTTGCAGCTCAGGGTTGTGGAGCCCCATCGACACAATCAGCAGTCCAAACTTTAACTCGACCAACTCCTTCTCTGCTTTTGGGCCCAATAACTCCTTCAACCTGACAGGAGGTAAAAAACTCACATGGGTTGACACTAAACAGGCATGTGTAAGCCTGGATGCAGATTTTTTTTTTTTCTTTTTCTTTTTTAGCATGCCAGTCGGACTCGGCCCATGTATTTTTTTAATTTTTTTTTTTAATGAAAACCTTGTTTTAGTTTTCAGCGGAATGAGCCTCCAGAAGCCATCCGAGCCTCAGTTGAGCTGGCCCGACTTCACCACAGTGCAGTCGTCCATCTGGGACATGCCCAGTGCGGACCCCCTGCACTCCTGGCCCAGCAGCTCCAGCTCACCCACCGCGCCCACTTCAGTAAGACCCTGCCTGTCCACCCCGCCTCTGCCGCCTCCGGGTCTAAGTTAAAGTTTTTTTGTTGGTTTTTTTGCCTCAGTCACTCCTGGGGAGCAGCCACAACCCGTGGTCCACCAGCGCCGCCTTCGGCAACTCCATTTGGTCCGCGAGCACAGAGTCGTCGCTGCACCCCTACTCTCCCGCTGTCAATTCGCCCACGCTGACGGACCCCCTGGAGCCCTCACCGCCGCCCTCGACCGACATGAGCCGCACTTACAACCCGTGGAGCATGTGGCGGCCCACGCTCAGCCGGCGGAGCTCGGAGCCCTGGCCCAGTTCCTTGGAGGACGGCAGTTAGAACGACACTTAAGGCGCCGACCCGATCTGATATTTTTCTCAAGCGGGACGGGAAGGATTTCGATCACTCGCCAATACTTTGTTTTTCCCGTCGCTTTTTATTCACGGGGGGCCGGCACTTTTATTTGTTTTAACAGAGGCACACCTGCCCCTCTGCCCCTCTAAAATGAGACGTTACGGCTGGTAAGGCTGGAAGTTTGGTTCGCCACGCAGAATCTCAGTTCAGTATTAAAAAGTTTAACGTTTTTCAAGAGTTTTATTACAATTGGTTTAATGGACTTTCAGCCACACGCAGAGCAGCTCAGATTGGACAGCAACCTTGGCTCTGATTGGACGTTTAATGAAAAGGCTCCCCGTTTTAAAAGTCCAAAAACTACTTAAGTTTGAGGTTTGAATTACACCGGGGCTCCCATTTGTCAGCAAATTACAATAAAGGATTTCAGCACAGCGCCTCCTTCTGGGTCCCAATATTTACTGATTTGCAGTGATTTTGCTTTATGTGAATAACATCAAAGGGGGATATTATACAGTGGGCTTAAGAAATAAAAATTTTAATTTCAATGTATTTAGACATTTAGCAGTACCTAGGGGTTGTTTAAAAAAAAAAATAGAATCACTCATTTATAGAATATTCACCCCAACTCGATATGCTTTGCATACTGTAATTAAAAGTACATTTTAAAACCGTTAGAAGTAAAGAGATTTAAAAACAAAGTGAAGAAATGAAAAATAGCTTGAGTGCTATTCACAGGATTTTACGGTACTCTTTTGCCTCAAATAGTGACCACTTAGGACAAATATTAATGATTCACAGCTATGCACTTTTACACCTTTGTTCCCTGTCTTATACTGCCCCCAGGTGTCCAAGGTATGCACACTAGCAGTAGCACCATGTCAGTTGATGCAAAAATTAGTCTTTTTAATTATTATCCATATATGAAGGTACAATATATTTTCTTCTAATGTAATCTAATTGATTATTGGTTGAATTAAACTGGGTGTTTATTTTCCAGCGTCAGGGCTCCTAAGGGGCTGCCTGAGCGACTTGAGCAGCAGCCGTCCCAACCTGTCCTTGTGGCATTTGGTGAACACGGTTACGCTGTGCTTCTTGTTGAGCCGGCCCACGCGGTCCAGCGCCATCATGCCACGGCACATGGCTCCACGCGCACGGGGCAGCGCACGCTCTCGGCCACCACGCCGGCGTCCACGCAGGCCGCCATCGCGTATGAGTCAAAGGAGACGAAGCCCGGCCCGAAGTCAAGGTCACGCGCCTTATATATATAGATCTATATCTCTATATATATATGTCTATATATATATATATATCTATCTATATATATCTCTATATATATGTATATATGTATGTATGTGTATATATATATATATGTATGTATATATGTGTATGTATGTATATATATGTATGTATGTATATATATATGTATGTATATGTGTATATATATGTATATATACGTATATGTATATATATATATATATACGTGTATATATATACGAATATATATATGTATATATATATATATATATATGTATATATTTATATATATGTATATACATATTTTTTTTTTTAGACAATACCTTTTCTGGAACAAATTAACCCTTTTTTCTCAATTTATTTTCTCAAATAAACAATTAAGAACCTTTTTCTAAACCATGTTCTCTCACACTCACAAAAATTATTACTTTCAGTATGACGGTTATAAAAAAATATGAGTATGACTTTTTTTCTGGAAATAATTTTGTTCTCGTAAATTTACAACTGTTTTTGTTACCAAGAATATGTAGAGTTGCTGTTTTGAACCACTTAGAATTTATTTATTTATTTATTTATTTTTATAAGTAAAGGTGAATTCAACCCAAACATACCGGTACATATTTTTTAAGAATATGTTCTATACAGGCCCACTAGTTGAAACATGGCATTCTGATTATTATTGAGTTTGTGAAATATGAGTTAAGCAGCAAAATACACCCGTTTTTAGCCATATTAAAAAAATAATAATAAAAAATACTTAGGTCGTCAACCCTAATATTTTTTTTAAAGAATATTTTCTATACAGTCCATCCATTTTTAGCCATCTCAGTCTCTTCTTTCGACTGAAAATGACATTGAAGTTGCTCAGGTAATAACCAATCACAGCTCACCTTTTTTCTGAAGCTGAGCCATGATTGGTCATTATCTGAGCCCTGAACCACCTTCTCAAAGGGGAAGTCAACCAAAATTTTTTCACGAATATGTTCTATGCAGGCCCACAAAATTGAAATGATGTATGAGTTAAGCAACAAAATCCACCAGTGTTTAAAAAAAAAAAAAAAAAAGTGTATTGCATTTTTATTGCACCCAAAAAATGTGAATTCACTCTTCTGGAAAAATCACCTCACTCTTGCTCCCAGTGGCGTGAATGATCATTTTTACCTTTTTAAATAAAAATAATCTAAATAAAAAAACTCCCCTGATGTTGGGTTACCTTCCATATTGCCGCCCATGATGTAAAGTTCTTTAAGCTTTCCGGGGAAGCTTGGGTCCAGCTTGGGCATATTTCACATGCAAAGGGGTAAGGTATGTACTAAATGTTAACAAAAAAAAAATTGCTATCGACCTTTTTCCTCGTCAGTAAAATGGGCGTCCTGTGGTGTAATCCATGGTATTACATGTTGAACCACTAGAGGGCAGTGCCTGTGCCAGTTACTGTCTGTGAGGGCAGACTATACCTGTGGGTCTGGTATCACAGAAGAGAATAGTAGTCTATTTAATAGAACACAACAGTCAGTACTTGACTCGGTTAGTGACTATTACAGGGATGGACGAAACCCACTTCCGTCCTTGTTTAGTGCATACTTTAAAAACAAAACAAACAAAAAAAAACTCGTATTCTGTCCCCAAAATGGTCCCATAATGACGGACCGTTCTGACCCTCCAAAATGGTCCCAAAATGAGGGACCTCCGTTCCTGGGAAAGATATAACATATCTTACCATGCTATGTGATATTTATCACGTTAAAATGTGATAACTTACCACGTTGTAATGTCATATAATGTTAAAACTTTTTTCCGCAAAAAAATTTCTTGGGCAAAAAAACCCAAACTTTTTTAGGGATTAGGGGCTGTATTTTTTAATATTTTAAAAAAATATACATTTTACTTTTAAATCTGAAATGAAATCGATTGTTTTTGCTTTTCCATCCGTCCATCCAACCAACCTGCTCCCGCTGCCCCACTGCAAGTACTTTCAACACATTCTGACACACGGCGGCCACCGACGCGTTCCCGAACACGCAGGTGATCGCTAAAGCGCGTACGTGCGGTGCCGCCAAGGCCACCAGGATAGCCTGGGCGTCGTCGATGCCAAAATCTGTGTCGATAACGAGCAGGTTCTCAGACATCTTTGTATCGGAAAAAACGAAGCGTCAGTTTTCAAGCGAAGGAGAAGTTTGACTTTTCCGAGCGGAGTTTGAACCTCTCTCCACAGAGGAGGTGAGACGCAGGATCCTCTCGTTTGATTGGTTCGAAGTGGCGGAATCACTCTGGGAGGGACAATATGACGTAGCTATTAAAACAGTCAAAATGTATCGAAATATACTTGAAAAACAGACATGACATTAATAAATCATAATAAAATGTTTCACCAACAGTTCCCACGTGAGTATAACTGTATAGCATTCCTTTTTTGTCCAGTTACTAATTTTGTTTACTCCTATTCTCGAGAATGGTTCAATCCGGTACAGCTAATCCGGAAGTGTATACATCGAGAATTAATTGACGTCTAAGCAAGCTATTATTGCAAATGTGATAACAAAATGGCTCTACTTCTAACATTTTAATACTAACAATTAATAATAACCTCACAAGAATACGATTTTGTGTGAAAACAGCGAACCACACACCTGCTTTCATCCTGAACTGATGTATAGCCTGGCGACCGAGTACTCAGGTAAAATGGGATTTTCTTATGTTTGTTTTGTTGATGAGCAATTTTGTTAATAGATCAACGTTTTTGGTAGGGAATCACAATGGAAATACCTTCAAAGGGCAACACTGTTTATTTCGTACGACTTTTCCAAAGGAAAAACAAACTTTCATGGAATAACTGTTTTCGTGGAAAAAAAATTACGAAACCAACTAAAATGTTTGCAGAAATGCGACTATTGGAGCATTTTCTTTCTCTTTTCTTTTTTTTTTTTTATTGGACAGATTATTTTATTTAGTAGGTTTTTCCCCCTTTGGGGGAGTCTTTTCCCTAAACCTAAAGTACGATGATGGTTTTTGGGGTATATAGAAATACGACGAAAAAAGTTTATCGTAAATTGTAAGAAAAAAATATTTCTTTCTTTCTTTCTTTCTCAATAAATACGACTTAATTGTTCTTGCGAAGCAGTATTAATGTTTTCTTGGAAAATGGCCCTGAACAGAATATATTTGAAAAAAAAAAAAACTTTTTGCATCGACATTTTCTCAGGTAAAGTGAGTCGTCCATGCCAAACACCTCAGAAGGTCACGCGGGTCCGTCAGAATTGTCAAGTATGCATAGGCAGACCGTGGGCAGGGAAGAAGAGGACCGCCGCCTGATTGGCTCCCTGGCCCGGGACGCCTCCGCCGTGGTAACCCGGCGGGCGTCCAGCGGCGAGCTGCAGCTGCCCCGCGCCTTCCCGGTCACCCACTCGCGGGAGAAGTTCTACACCGTCTGCTCCGACTACGCGCTGCTCAACCAGGCAGTGAGAAAGGATGACGGAGACAAGGCCACCCGAGACTTCGAGTCGGCGGGAGCCTGCGTGGTTTCCGACGGTGACTGCGACATGGAGGACCTGACGGCCAGCAGGGATTCCAAGACCACGCTGGCGTGGGAGATCGACACCACCGACTTCAATGCGGTGTTCACGCGCAAAATTCGGAAGGGTAATATGACAGAGAAAAAAAAAAATCTGAATGCCCCAAAAAATTGAAAATATGGGAGGAAGCTATATTACAGTCGGACTTGGTATATAAACATTTTCCTTTTTTTTTTTTTTTTTTTTTTTGAGTGCCTTCATTGAGAGAGCCTTCATTCCAACTAAATTTACGGAAACCATATTTATTTTCCTGACCCCTTTTTTTTCAATACAACTTGTCTATTCACATTTGTATAATTAAGTAATTAATTTATGGTAGTTCATCAAATACTAAGTTAAAAAAAACAATTGGTTCAAATAATTATAAATACATTAATCTAAAATTCTAAATAAAAAACGGTCATGAATTATTTTATTACTACATTCCTCTGTTTTACATATATGAAAAGATATTTCTGTATCTTATCAAAATAATGTATTTTTTGTATTCCTCTTAAGGCAGCATGAAGAAGTGCAGCAGCAAGAAGATGAGGCCGGACCGAGCGAGCCGAAACCTTCAGGAAGTTCCTCCTCACCCCTCGCTGGAGGACGTCAAGCAAAGGAAAGTTCTCGACCTCCGAAGATGGTAACTATTTTTCCACATTGTATACCTGAACATATTTATTTTATATGCAGTGGTACCTTGCTGTACCAGTGGCCCGAATAGAGTTTTTTTCTTTTTATTTATTTTTTAATTTGGGCTTTTTGTGTACAACTTGTGATTTCCTTTTATTTTGGGTGCTTTTTTCACAGTTGACCGCTAGATGGCAGCACACCATTTTAAAATTGTGTAATTATAACCTAAGAGAAGATGAAACCAGGAAGTGCAGTATTTCAGCATGCCCTAGTTTTTGTTAAACTGTATTAAATGTCACACCGTTATCCTGCTTTTTATGCCTACATAAAGCAACAAATGTAGGTTCATTTTATAATGTACATATTTGGACATGATTATTGCCGTATATTATGAGATGTTTGTTAGTTTGAAAAAAAAATTGAATTTGTAATGTTTACTAACAAGAGAGGTATCCGTACACAGTACAATATTTCTATCTTGTCCATTGCACTTGCTCTCGCAATATATTATGTTTAAATATGTATTATTTTCTAAGTGTGTTTAAAGACATTAAACAAAACTTATTTCTATATTGCAACATAATTCAGCAATGTTGGGACGATTGCTGTATTTTGTTGCCAGGTACTGCATCAGCCGGCCGCAGTACAAGACGTCGTGCGGGATCTCGTCACTGGTGTCCTGCTGGAATTTCCTGTATAGCACATTGGGGGCAGGAAGGTGAAGGCCGTCGCCATCTTGGCGTCATCACACACAAAATGTCGCCTGTTGACTTTGCGTTTCCTTCAGTCTGCCGCCCATCTCCCAGGAAGAGGCCCTCCACATCCTGGGCTACCAGCCGCCCTTCGACGACATCAAGTTTGGGCCCTTCACAGGCAACGCCACCCTCATGCGGTAAGGAGAGGAGGCAATATAATCTATCCATCAATCCGTTCTCTGTACCGCTTATCGTCAGACATAAGCCTATAAATCACAGTAATAGTTGTTCTTTGCAGAGGATAAAGATTATATGCTTAGAAGTATTGTTATAATAGCACCTAGATAAAATGATATTATTATCAACAAGTGAATTCCAAGAATAATTTTAATGTGCCAAGAATATGCCTTATTCCGGAGAAAAAAAAAGCATAAATTCGGCCCCAAAAAGGGACTATATTCTGAATGGGGGAAATAAACCCACTGTTGTTCTTGAGAAAAATAGGACTTTATTCTTGTAATAACCTTTTGTTCTATTTATGTGATGAACCATGACAACTGTATCAAAACGAGTTAGCGATAAATAACTGGTTTAGTATGTTTCCCCATGAAACAACAAATTATTTTGCTGTCCCCCAAGCTAGGGCTCATGGACCCTATTTGTTTTTATTAAAAACACAGGTATCACAGGTAAGTGGGGCTTTGTATTCTCCGTTGACAGAGAAATCGAACTACAGACTCTTATTAGTTGGCCTCCAGTTGTGCCTTAACATGTGTACCTCGCACTCTCTCAAGGTGGTTCCGGCAAATCAACGACCACTTCCGCGTGCGGGGCTGCTCGTACATCCTGTACAAGCCGCACGGGAAACATAAGACTGCGGGAGAGACGGCGGAGGGAGCCTTGGCCAAGTTGATGCTGGGCCTGAGGGACGACACCATGGCCTACGTGTACCACTGCCAGAACCACTACTGCTGCCCCCTCGGATTCGAGGCCACGCCCCTCAAAGCAGCCAAGGCGTATAGGTAAGTAATTAACGCACAACATTTAATACGTTTACTCACTAACATTTTGGCTTAATTGTACTTGTCAGTGGTTTTAATGCAACATACTTTTTATTTTGTGTTTGATGTTTGACTTCATTTCACCAATCAGAGACAGTCACATGACTGCAGAAAGTCCCTTTATTTTAATTTATAAAGCTTGACTTTTGTATATTAGTTAAGAATTTTATTGTTGGGCAATATTTAGCTAAGTTGCACTTTCGAAGCGGAGCACTAAAGATCAAATTACAAAAAACTCACTAAACAAATGGACGTGAAAGGGAAATATAAAGCCTGAGTCTGAAAACAATGTGGAATATTTTCGAGTAAAATATGCTCCTGGTGTTGCACTTTGCCAGGGGTCCTCTGCCCACCAATGAGATGGAACACTGGATCCTGATCGGAGAACCCAGCAGGAAGCACGCAGCCATCCACTGCAAAAAGTAAGCCTTGTGGTCCTCCCGCCAAAGCTTAGCTCTTCTCTAAGATGGTTGTTCACGCACAGGTGGATGGACATTGTCACCGACCTCAACACCCAGAATCCGGAATATTTGGACATACGCCACATGGAGAAGGGCATCCAGAGGCGCACCACCAAAAAAGTAGGCATTTTTTTGTTCGTCAAATTTGAACTTCCGGGCTTTCATTTGGGGTATGGCTTTTTGTACTTTGTTGCAAATTAATTTATAATTTGAGGTATGCCTTACTACTTTTGGCAAATTGATTTATGACCCCGTTGCAAATTTGATTTATGATCATGTTACAAGTCGAATTTGACCTATGGCTGTATGTTTGTGTGTTTTTTTATGTCATTATACGAGGGCATATTGAGAAAATAACTGTCCTCATAAAAACCATTACCTTCAATTTGATAGGCATCCACTTGTTTTGTTTGTTTTATTACATCGCCATGTACAGTACATCGCAATATGAGGGCAAATAGACCAAATAGTTATCGATCGGGCAAGCCCTCATTTAAACCTTTAATTTGACGTGAGTTTGCGCGGTTTCTTTCAAATAGGTTTATGACCCTGTTACTAGTTGAATTAGCCGAAAAACGACGACGTTGTGGGTTCTCAGGTGGGTGGCAACCTACACTGCATTATGGCCTTCCAGCGGGTCAACTGGCAAAAGCTGGGCCCCTGGGCCCTCAACCTGGAAATGCTACGGCACGCCGACGGCGAAGGGGAGGAACCAAAGCGCCTTGCCCAACTGGGACGCTCGCAAAGCACGGGCAGCCAGAAGGACGCCCCCTGGAGGCACATGTCCAACTCTGCCGACAACAGACAGAAGAGCTCGCCCGACAGCGACATCAACGAGGATGATGAAGGGGGGAAATAACACGAGGACAACAAACAACAAGAGAACTAACTAACTAACTAACTGATGGTGGAACGGCGACATGGCATGAAACAATTTCCTCTGGTAGAATAATACGCATTCGGAAAGTTCCTAAATACAAATGACATAGAATGCATACATTATTACAAATACTGCTGTTACATGCTGAAGAACTGAAACGTTAATTTATTCTTTGTACAAAACACATAGCTGTCACATGACTTTTTCTCCTTTTTGTCATTGTAGCTCAAAATGGTCAAAACGAATGAATTTTCTGTTGTGTTTACGCGTTTTTCCAATTAAAAAAAAATACTGTGATTGAATTGAAACTGCATTTTTAGTGTTACATTTCCAGCTCTGCTTCCTCCTCCATTGGGTGACGTGTTTTTAAGTGTTGTCTCAGCTCGCCGATTTGTTCCGGACGAACGCGGCAGCAGCCACCTGACAGGACAGAAACATTTTGAAGTCGTGTAGTCTTTCATCCATCAGATGCTGCTGTGGTGAAAAAAATGATTTTTCTTACGTAGTGATGGTGAAATCAATGTGTAAATAAAATTGCCATATAATCCTTGTACAGTGCTGTTTTTCTAGTGACCCTTGACTTCATGAGGTATGACTAGGAGCTCGAATAACTTCAAAACCTTTGTTTTGAGGTTGATTTATGACTACATCATTTGAAGGCCTATTGATGAAACAATTATATATACTTTCATTTGATGTATGACTACTGGATTTTTTCTGCATATAAATGTATGGCCCCGTTACCGGTTAAAATGGACTTGGGGCTGTGTTTTTGGTTAAGTCGTCACGTGTGGGCATATTGACAAAAAGACATGAGGATCCCTGATCAAGACTTAAATTTAAGATATTACTCCATGTGGTTTGTTGAAAATTGATTTATGACCCTGATGCTTGTCAAATTTGATGTGGGACTGTCTGTTTTTCGGGTTTTAATCATTGTGTGTGCATGTTGAAAACAATTAGTGATCTGGAAAAAAACGCAAGATCTTTAATTTCAGGCCTGACTCCATATGTTTTGTTACAAAAATAATTTATGATCCTGCATAGGAGTCAAATTAGTTTGGGGCTGATTTTGTACTACATCTATTCTTCACAATGAGGACAAAATTGACATCTAGAAAATCCTCATCAAGACCTTCAATTTGAGTTATTACTACATCTGATTTGGTCGGATGTGAAGTTTCATAAAATAAAAATCATGACCTTACCAATCAAGGCAGCCCCTTGCTTTATCCAAGTGTCACTTAGATCTGGTATGGTTGCTGATGTTTTCCCTGATGTCTGCCATCTTAAACAAAATGTACAAATCAAAATTTGACTCCATAGAAATGATAAAACAAAAAATGAAACCAAGCAAACTAATACTATTGAGCAAGGCATGCTGAATTTCTACAGATTCTTAGATTAGATTTTTATATTAGATTCAATGGCATTGCGTAGTACTTTTTGGCAAATTGATTCATGGCACCTTCCAGAGTAGAGACTGCATGTTTTATTACGTCATCTGTTTGTGTGTATATTGATAAAATAATCAGAGAGACAAAAAGTCCTCGTTAAGACTAGGTGTGGTTGCAAATTGATTTATGACCCTGTTAATTGTCAAATTTGAATTATTTTTGCTTATTACGTTCTCTTATTAGAGCACATTGACAAAGTTACTTAAAGAAAGGTCAACCCCCCCAAAAAATCTTTTCAATAATATATTCTATGCGCCTGCACTAGTCTAAACATGTCATTCTGATTCATATTGCGTGTGTGGAATATATGGGTTAGGCAGAAAAATCCACCCATTTTAGCCAACTCAGGGGCGGCCATTTTGTCACTTCTGTCGACTGAAAATGGCATCACAGTTGCTCAGGTAACAACCAATCACAGCTCATATGTTTTCTGAAGCTGAGCCATGATTGGCTAAAAATGGGTAGATTTTGCTGCTTAACTCATATTCCACAAACGCAATATTTATCAGAATGCAATGTTGAGACTACCGGGCCTGCATAGAACAAATTCTTGCAAAGAAACATTTGGGTTTGACTTCCGCTTTAATAAAGTGCTCATTTTTTGTTTTGAAGTACGACTTGTCAGGCTTTGTTTCAAGTTGATTTATGACCCAGTAATTGGTCATTTTGCATAATTTATTATGATGTGGTCAAATGAGAACAATTGCAAAAAATGTGCTTATCCTGTGAAGCCTTCGTCAAGACCTTCAATTTGAAGTACGACTCGATATGGTTTGTTGAACATTTATTTAGGACTCCATTACCAGTCAAATTAAAATTGGAGCCTGTTTATTAGTTATGACAAAATAAGCAAACATTCTAACTGTAAATTCTAAAATAGCCTCTTGTCAACTCACCCCCGTTGATTGTCCCACTCCTCCCCGCTGTTTGGATACACCACCCATCTCCTATCGGGGCTCCTAAGGGCCGCCACAGAGTCCAGTAGAGGTTCCACCCACTCTGGAGGACAACAGTTGACGCCAGTGGCCAGCACTTGCGTAGACCTGCCCGCCACACGGACGCCATCTTGCAGCGGGCTTCCATCAGACAGATGTGTCCCGTCCTGACGCACCGGCACAAATTTGCATTGATGTAGTCGACCGAGCAGTGGTTATTGGTCTCTCATTACCTTGCAAGAGAAGGAAATCCAGGCGTTGCAATTTGGGAATTCCCGGAGCAGCTCCACCAAAGCTCCTGCCTCTTTGACACTCGGGATGGTCTCAAAAGCGAGGACGTCCGCTCCCGCCGTTGCCAAACACTCCAGCTGAGGCCGATGCCAAGCTTTCAACTCCTTGTAATGCGGAGATCAAGTTTATAGAACTGATCTGCCTTGTTTTGAGGAAAGATTCTCTAGGGTTTTAAGTAAACTGATTAAGGATCTTGGTACAAGTGAAATTTGCATGATTTTCCACTTACATGGGTTTGAATAAACCTTATTTGAAGAATATCATGGGCCCAACAATGGAGCCCTGAGGGACAGCGCAGCTAGTTTATGCAATGCATCTCACCTCTACGCTCATTTTGTTGGCGTATGCTCCATTATACTCTGAGCCGTCGTGGAGAAAGGCTCCGTAGGATCCCACGGACACCGCAACCGCCACAGGGCGGGTCACCCGCTTCCCGGAACCAAACGCCGTTACCACCTCTTCTGCCAGACGAAGCCCGGATGCTAGCAATTCCCTGGCGGCGTCAGAGCTAACACACAGGTGTTGAACGAAGCCTTGGATGGTGGCCTGGTAGGTGGCGCTGGTGATGACGTCGGCACCGCTCAGGAGGAAGCTGACGACGCATCACGTAGATGTCAACCAGCAGTTAAGGAGACATTTTGATTCATGATTCAACAATTCAGACAAACCTGTGATGAGCATCTTTGATAGATTGGGGATTGGTGTGTAACAGCCTGGCACTCCACAGTGGATCTCCCTAAACATAATAATAATATTAATAACAATAACATTGTGATACCTTGACCTACGATTTAATTCGTTCTGTGACCATGCTCATAACTCAATTAACTGTGAAATTTGCTGCTGCCATCGATTGGCGAATGGTCTGAAGCTTACTCAAGTTTTGTCTCGCAACAAAGCAAAAAAAGAAAGTTGACCCAGTGACAGCTCGTGACTTAAAAAAATAAAAATTAAAAAATCACAATTTTAGTACGGGTAACTATAAAAATTCTGTGCTTTTCCTTTTCTTTTTTTTTATTCTGAAAACAAGACTTTTTAATTAGATATTTTCTTATTCTTATTCCTCCTTATTTTATTAGTAGTACTTTTAATTATCACTCCTGTGCCTTTTACATTACTATAAAGAACTAAAATTAAGAAGAAGACCTCATATGTCACATTTTAGTAATTTTTTTCCTAAATCTACACCATTGGTCTGTCCACAAATGGTGGTGTTATTTTACTAAATAATTGACCAGTTTTAAGTGTGTTGAAAATGGCTTGTTCGCTTTGACCTTTGACCTATTGTTAACAACGGTGTAGTGGCAAAAGTCCACTTTTCATGTTTGTAATTCACTTAACGTATGTATTGTCACAATGAGCAATTAAATAAATGCTTCTTTTTTTTTTAATGAATTAATCCACATTTAAATCGGTCAGTTTTAACATCTTCCACAAATTGGATGAAACAATTCTTTAGAACAAAGGAAATTATATACAAATTATTTTATTGGTATCATATAAATAAGAAACGTGTAAAATATATATTTTTTGCCCTTATTTATTCATTATTTGTAGTATACATTATACAGTTAACTTGAAATGAGTATCACTGCAGTACTGTGGTATATTTTACCTCTAAACGTGCACCTTGTGCCTCCAATTCTGTTGCTAATCCGCCGTCCAAGAGCAGAACTCCCTCATTGTCCGAGTCATTTCTCAGTCGAGCTCGTAAATTCATTAAAAACAACAATGATGTGAAATAAAAGTGAAAACAATTGCTTATATTATTCATAAATAACAGTGACACAACTTGACAACCACCTCGCTCCTTTGCAGCAATGTTGTGCTTCCGGGTTCGAAGCAGGTTCAAGTGTTGCGTTTTAGTTACTCGAACTTTTAACCACCACGATTGTGATGACTTTTGCACTACCACAAAATATTTTGTATATGACGCTTTAAGACATTATTTTATTTGTAGCTTGAACACTTGCAACCACAAAGTAATTCGTTCTCATATTTGATTTTATTTCACTTGTAAGTTCTCCTCTTACCAATCCTACTCTTCCAAATCTGCCAGTAAAAGTCATTTAGTCTACCTTTTGACTGATTTATCTATCAAATTTGGAGTTGTGTTGTCTTTTGGTGAGCTACTATATTTGGTGATCAACGTGATACATTTCTTAAATTGGTAGAAATCCTTTTACCATAAATAAGCGCTCTTTGTTTGGTCCCTGAACGCATTCTACTTGTAGTATAGTTACTATAGAAACCAATGCCGCATTCAAATATCCTCCGAAATGTTAATTTCATAGTTCATCTCTAAGTCTCAGCCCACGACTAAAAGGACATAGACGTCTTAAGAGATTGTAAACAATAATTCTATTTTAAAAATTGCAAAGTATTGTTAAAAACGAAAGGTTGGGCATTAAATATATTTAGGAACTTTGTGACGTTCCATTAAATATCAAGGAATTCATTACACATCCGACTTTACACTAGAACGGCAACGCACCACGAGCACAGCCAGGGCTACCTAGCTAACGCTTGCCGAGCTAAACATTTGTGAAATGAGGACTTCGTGAACGGCTAAATAATGGTAAGTTGAGTAAAACTAATCGTTTATATACAACAGACAAGGCAAACACACTCTTTAATATCTTTATATTTGCCTCCGGTACAAAAAAGTCGTCGAAAGCTGTCATTTGTGCTCCCCGCTAGTTAGTATTCACGGACGCTAGTACTGCACTTAACGAGAATTAACGATTTGTCGTAGTTTTTCCACACATTATAACCAATTGTGGTGAATAAATGCGTTTTTAATAAATGTTCATTTGGTGTCGGTCGATCGAGTTAATTGACTTTTGAGCCGCTATTGTGCGAGTTTGTGTCAATTTTCTGTTGCTATGGGGATTGTTGGTACAACAAGACCGCAGCAACACAAGCTACACTTGCATAAACGATCGACAATTTCATGAAATCATGACTTATTTGTGTACAGAAAAAAAAAAAATCATTAATATGTAGTTTTTGCCAGTAGGGAGCGCGACTACTCCATATTTGTGCTTTAAGGGCATCGATCCCCAACCATCGGGCCGCGGACCGTTACCGGGCCGTAGGCCACTTTGGACCGGGGCGCGGCGGGCTGCACAGATGAAAGGAAAAAAAATATATATAAAGTACGTCTGGTTTATTTATTATCTGAGGCTGAAAAATATTTTATTTTGAAAAGTGACTGGATTCTCTCCGTTACATCCATCTATGACTGACTCTTTTCAACGCAAGTTGTCCCCGTCGCGTAAAGATAATGCACAAGCTAGCAAATGATTAAAACAAACAGACGTATTTGGAAACATGAAAACACGTCCATGGCATTGATTGAGTTTAATGTTTTTGTCTCTTGTTGTCCAGGAGGAGAAGGAGCGCTTCGCCTTCCTGGCCGATTGGTATGACTCGACGGCATCTCTCCTGCGGCGCTACCAGCTTTTTTACTACCCCCATGACCAATCCGTGGAGATGGTACGGAGCCGTGTGTGTTTTGTGTTGTTTTGTTTTACTTTGTTTAATACTTTATTCGCCCCCCCTAGCCTTGATCGTCTATGTGCGATCACTTCAGCAGTGATGTGTTGATATTGTTTTTCAGTAAATGAAAACATAAATAAATCTGCCATTAGGTAAATAAATCAATCATCAAATAATAAACTGGTTATAAAATGTATAAATAACAGAAAAGTGGTCAACAAATGTTTTCCTTTTTTATCAGTGGCGCAAGTAAACATTTCTAGATGTTTTTTTCTCTAGAACATCAGGTATTAACAATACAATACAATATAATTATTAATATTTAAGAATTAAGGCTTAGGTTCAGCAACAGTTGGATTTTTTTTCTGAAACCGCTATAAAAAATACAAGCAATGGTTAAATCCGTATTGTGCAAGCTTTCATCATTCAAACTTTTTAACAATTAAAATATCTCAAAAAAAGTAAAGACATTTTTAAAATAAATTGGACATGAAAAAATAAGAAATGCATACTCGAATGAAGGCTCAGGTGGTTAACATTTTTATCAGAAATAAATAAATCAGTCATAAAACAAATAAACCATTAGAAAAAAGAAAAAGACATGCCATTATTAAATAAACAAAAAATCGCCTTGAAATACATGAGTCATTTATTAAATGCAGAATGAAATGAGTAAAAATATCAAACAAATACAGAGAATAAATAAATAAAATAAATACATTTGTAATGATAATAACAAAATTAAACGGTCCTGAAACATATATTGTCATTGCATTGAATACAAGGTGATTGAAAAATTAAATATGTAAATAATTCATCATAAAATTAAAACATAATAGAATTAATCAAAAGCCATGAAAACATACATAACTAAATTTATTATTTGGTTATGACAAATTGGTCATGAAATGAATAGACCAATACATACTTTAGGTTCTAGTCAATTATTTCGCGTTAAAATCAACATTGCTATTCATTAACAGCGATTTTTAGCTTTTCATTTAAATTTCATCACTTTATACTTTTTATTTGGTCCCAAAAAACATACTGTATTGGTAAAGCATTTTAAACTTTGATGAAACTAATCCATCAACACTCTTGCAGTTGAATGAATAAACAACACTGGCCATTACTTGAATATGCGGAAATTTAATCTTATTTATTGCTGTGGTGATGGCTTTTAGTGTTATTTTTATGTGTTATTTTTAAGACAGGCCTTTTCATGCCTCATTAGCAACACAAATGACGGAGCCCAACTTTCGGTGTTTTCATGACAGTTTGACGTGAAGAACCAGCGCATCTTCCTGCGACGCACCAAATACGGCGACCTGCACCAGAGGGATCTGTTTGTGGGCAACCGGGTCAACGTCTTCTCGAGGCAGCTCAACATCGTCGACTACGGCGACCAATACACGGCCAGCAAGCTGGGCAGCAAGAAAGAACGGTAACGGCCTCACCTCGTCAACAAAAGCTGCCTGGAGATTATTTTTAGAAGCTTCTTAAGCAGAAGGCCAGACGTGAGCGCCACGTCAGATCAGAATAATCATGCTCGACGAGGTCAAACGATGACTTGTATCATTTTTCGAGAGCTATTTTGGAAGAAAATCTCATCCACTTTCACATTTACTGCACATTTGTTCATCTTAAAAGTCACGAGAGCATTTAATACGCATAATAAATGCAATAAATTGACTTGATGTCGTACAGGACCCTCGCGCTGCTCAAGCCGGCCGGCGTCAGCAAGGTTGGAGACGTCCTGGAAATGGTCACCCAGGCCAACCTGCTGGTCACCAACGCCAAGATGACGCACTTGACATGGTAATTCATTCCTTAAAGCATTTATGCAGTACGGTAATACCTTGCTCCGATAAATACAATTCTCCCCATTGAAAGGAATTGAAATGCCATGAATCCGTTTCTGTCTTGGATATGAGCAGGGAATTAATGTTCCCTCGTCTTCACGTGCCTGGCAGGCATTTTTGACGTGTGAACAGTTTTACCTTATTTTAGTTTCATTTAATGTTTTTAACATGAGCGTGGTGTGAATCCTTAGAGACTAATGTTTCAGCCTTGTTTGATGCTAGTGACCATCTATGCACATATGGACTGGAACATACTGTATGATTCGAATGAGTTGCCAGTTAATTATCCATTAACACACATTTACAGCAGCATGTACAGATGTATTTCACGTTCCCCTCGAGGCCCACTACGTTTTATTTTTTTTATTTGTTCAGCGCCCCTCATTCGTTTCCCTTCATAAACAATAAACGTAAGAGTAGAGTGCTAGCGTGGCAACACATGTATTTTATTCATTTTATACACCATTTACAATATGTTTTCATTACAGGAGCCAAGCTGCAGACTTTTATGTGGAGCATCAGTCAAAGCCCTTCTTCAAGTGAGTGTAAATGTTGACAGCAGGTGATGTGATTCATGATAACTATTCACCACGGACATAAAATGTTAAACAGCTAGAATGAAACGACAACATAGATCAATAGAATTGCTCAGATGCTTTCAAGGCCAATAAAAATGAGCAAACTGTTGTTGCTGGGCAGACTAAAATAAATCTGAATTACAATAGGCCAATGAAACAAGTGAAGGCCGCTGTTGCTAGGCAGATTAAAATATGTCTGAATCACAATTGGCCAGTGAAAGCAGATCAACTAGTTGTTACTAGGGAGAGTAAATAGAGCTCACAACTTCACAATAGGTCAATGAAAACATAGTGGGCAGATCAAATTGGGCTCTTTTGCAACTGCCCAATAGGCCAATGAAAATAGAGTAGAGATGAACAGGAAGCCACTCCAAAGTGCATGTTGTACAAATCTACTTTGTATTGCAATTGAAGTCACTGCTCTGTATTGAATACAAAATACACATTGGAAAGAGGATACATTTCCATACAGTGTATGCATGTTATTAAACATGGCTCCTTTTGGCAGTTCCTTGGTGCAGCATCTGTCCTCTGGTCCCGCGGTAGCGTTGGAGTTGGTAGGCGATGAGGCCGTGTCCGTCTGGAAGAACCTCCTGGGACACTCGGATGCAGCGGTGGCACACAATGAGACGCCACAGAGCGCCCGAGGGCAGTTTGGCAGCGATGTGGCGCACGGCTCGGACTCGCTTTCCGCCGCAGCCAGAGTAAGCAACTTCAGGTCCTTCTTCATGTCCTTTCCGGTCTTCATGCAATAAGATAAAGTCAACACTAATCTCATAACTAACATGTTTTGTGTCTTCTGTAGTCCTAATGGCCTCTCTGCTATTTACATCCCTTTTAGTATAAATGTGCCGTCCTCTCTTGACTGTACCCTTTGTTCTCCCAATGTACAAACAAGTCATAATGTCCTCTTTTAGCTTGTTGAAGTCATACCAAATCAAAACAAACTGATCACATGTAGTCACAGACTACTTCTACTTTTTCCCACTACTCCCACTAATACTAATAAGTGTAGTGCTATTCTTACACTTCTGCTGCTGATACTACAACTACTACTACTGCTACTACTACAACTACTACTACTGCTACTACTACTACTACTACTACTACCCCTCATACCCCTCAAAACTACTTCTCATTAATTTAGCACTGCTACTACTTCTCTTTCTTTTGATACTGCTGCTACTACTATTTCTACTCCTCCAACTGTTGCTACTACTACGACTCCTATTCTTCTTTTGCTGCTAGTAGTATTGCTATTTCTTCTTTTACTACCAGTACTACTGCCATTCTTCTTTTACTACTGCTATAACTGCTGCTGTTTCTCCTACTACTACTAGTACTACTTCTATTTCGTCTACTACTATCTAGCAGTTTGTTAAACTACTTCATCTGCTATTCATTCTTTCTTTTTTTTTTAATTAAAAAAAAAAAAGCTTCACTAGCCTTACTACTTCCGCCGCTAATACTAATACTACTCATTCCTTCATCTGGTACTATGAATAAGTCAGTATCTCACTGAGCGGCGAGTGTTTGCACACAGCCCAAATGTGGATTTTTCGTCAGGGTCTGTTTAAAGTTGCAAAGACGTTCACCAGACGTCTGCAAACAGTTTTAATGGTCGCAAATAGTTTTTCTTGTCGCAACGAAATTTTGAACATGTTCAAAATGTTGTTTGCAATCTTTAACGAACCCTGATGAAAAAAATCAGCTTTTGCTGCGTTCGCTCACACTCGCAAGCCTCTGCCGCTCAGTGAGATATGGGCTTATGATGCTACCACTTCTTTCATGCTCTATAAATAAAGTTGCGTGTACAGAATTGAGGACTATTACTACTACGACTTTGTCTTCCTCTACTACGAGTACTGTATTTTCCGGACTATAAGCCACACTGTCATATAAGCCGCAACCACTCCATTTTTCAGGACATTTCGAAAAAACCTTAAATAAGCCGCACCTTTATATAAACCGCACCAATCTATGTTGAACACTTTTATATTTACTGCATTTACAGAACGATTATGAACTGTAAATGTACATGTGTGTACCTGAGCAGATTCTTTCCTAACAGTGCCTTTTAACACTGCAGCAACGTTGCTGATTAAAACGGAAGAGAAGAAAGAGAAAATAAACAGTACTTATCTTCATTCACTTGTCAGCTAATGTCCACCAGACTCCACCATCTATTGTTCTACTACATTCTACATTTGCACCTGTCTTGTTTTATGTGAATAAAGTCAGCCAATCTAACACACGACGTGCTAAATCAACAATAGCATTTCACATCGAAACAACAGAACAGACGTAACATCGGCCAATCGCATTCATGTGCACTTCAGGAACCTCTAGGAAAACATCAAATCAAAGCATTACAGCACCTAATGCAATAACCTAGTGCATGGCGCCCTCTCCTGTTGAACTCCTCCACCTGCAGTCACATCCAGTCAATGGCAAATGTATTGTATTGAATTGTACTGTCATTCCGGTTAGAGCGCCCCGAGCGGTGGAAGAAAAATCCACAGAATAGCCGCACCGGACTATAAGCCGCACGGCTCAAAATCTAGGAAATAAATTGCGACTTATAGTCCGGAAAATACGGTAGTCCTTTTTTGATTACTTCTACGGAGGCAAAAAAAATCGTAATCGTGCCACCAATGCTGGTCGAATCCGGTCTGAATGTCCTCACTCATCTTTATGCACACTCTAGTTTTAATTGCCTACGTCTCGATGGCTTCTCAAGTTTTTATGTCTTGATGAGGTGCAATGTCCTCCATAGTCCTTATGCCCTCCCAAACCGCAATGCCCTCTGTACGCCTCACATTCTCTGAAGTCTCTGTCATCCCTCATCAATCTTAATGTTCCCACTAGTCTTTATGTCCCCTCTAGTCTGTCTTCATTAGTCTTGGCACCTGGCAAGTAGGCGCCATGTTCTAATGCAGCGTTGTGTTCTCGCCGCACAGGAGCTGGAGTTCTTCTTCCCGACCACAATCTGCCACGGCCCCGTCAACACGGCCCTCTATTCCCAGTGCACGTGTTGCATCATCAAGCCGCATGCCGTCTCCGAGGGTAAGAGCGAGCGTGCACCTTCCTGCGGAATCTTTTCCCAGTTATTCGCTGAGAAACTCTGGTATTCGCGTTTTTGGTTTTTTTTTATGCTCATTCTGAAACGCCCAAAAATGCCATATGTCGCCAAAGACTAAAGTCTATATTGGAATGGTTGTACACTAATTGGTGTCAAGAGGTTTGTTGAAGTGATCTCAATTCTCGACTGGGAGTTGAGTTTTGCGGCGTCGGCAGGGGGTAGGTTATGCCTGGGTTGTAAGTGGCAGAGGCGAGTCTCGTGAGATCGAAGCTCCCGATTTTAGTATTTATAATCATTTGATTCCCAAGATTATGTTTTTGAATGAGAGCATGCCAACATGCAAGGTTTGCAAATGAACGATCGGAGAAAAGACAACTACGGCATCGCACATCTGTCACTGTAGAAGCCACAAAGAGAGGTTAGCTGTGTTAACGTTGCAGTTTAGCTAACCGATAGCTGGTCATACGCTAACTAAGCTTCATATCGGTTATGTGTTTGATTGAGAAGACATTCAAGTCATAAATTATTTACAATCCTATTTGCGTGGGATTACTGTTGATCGTTGGGTTTTACTGTTGTGACCCGCAGAGCACTCCTAAATCCTTGGACGCGGACCAGGGACTTATAAAATGTTTTAGATTTAGGATTTTTAATACCTTGCAATCCCGAGTGACAACGTAAATGACTGCTTCCATTCACTCCCCTGGTAATAAAACTAGCCGTACTTATTAAGACACGTCGGGATCACGATGGCATGCACGTTCCTCCCGCCACACCTTCCTGGAGCCACGCCAGGGTGAAGTTTGTTGAAGGAGTTTGCTTCTCCTGTCGAGACACGTCAATTTTTGGTTTATATAAGGTAAGCCTCGGACCGTGATGTTTGTTTGGCTGCCGGGGACGATTGAGCAACCGGCGGTGAATGCTCAACTGGCGTCAGTGTTGGGCAGAGGAGAAAGCCGTGCATGTTACTTTCAAATTCACCTAAGTTCATCTCCCCAAAATCACCCAAATAGTTTGTTAATGTTAATCTAACGAGATCACATATACGAGCTCTATCTCAAATTGTTCCTCCTACAGAGATGATCGTGGTCCGTTTGGATCACACTTTTAACCGTATCCCAGCCACGTAAATTGCATAGAATAGTCATTTGTTGCGGTTTTAATTGGAACGCGTTTTCATAACAGTATTCAAAAACACTGTGGATATACAAACCGGAAACACTGCAGAGGTGGAGAATTCAGCTGTGCCTGTTTATTGCCTTCATTGCCTCTGATAATTTGGTTGTATCGGTTCACTGGCTCCAGTTAACGGGCTCGTCGAAAATACCACTGATTCGGATTATTTGGTTCCGTACATCGACTTGAGTTAGCAGACTGACCGGGAACACTGCGGACAAGGATAATATGGTTGCATCAGATCACTGACTCAAGTCTGCAAACACGACAGACTCAGAATATTCATCTGTATTAGTTCACTGACTCGTGGACTCGGGTTATAACCGTTGTCCCCGTTCACTGACTCGAGTTAACGGACTCACCAGTAACACGCTGAACTCGGACGACGTTATTGGTTCAGTGACTCCAGTTAGCAGATTGATGACTTGGCTGTATGGTTCTGACTCGAGTTGGCAGATTCGCCAGAATCACTGTCGACTCTGATGATTCAGTTGTATCGGCTCTCAGATTTTGGTTTGCGGCCTTATATGGAGTCGCATCCGTTTATCGAGTCGATTTATTCGACTTGCGCAAAACACTGCAGATGATTCGGTTTTACTGGTTCGCTGAGTGAACTCACGTTTGCGATCGGCAGCTCTTGTATTGGATCTGATTAGAATGTGCAAGTGTGCCTTTTGAGGTCTCCAGTGGTTCATAGAGTAAGACAAACACAGAAATGGCTAAAGTAAAGCCGTTTTGCACAAATGGTCCGCTTTGAATCGGCACGCCTGGCACCCGTCTTGTCAAAATCGCTATTCCAGCCGCACAGTCTCATTCCAGACGAGTCCGCAGCGTCATGGCGGCCGAGCGCCCCCCACCCAGCCCCGCCCCGCCCCCCCCGCCACCACCACCACCCCCGATGGCGGTCACGCTCTAGGAAACGCGCCGTGCAGACATGATTGGAATAGAAGAAGCTTCTGTTGCCAGGCACCCACAAGTAGTAGCGGGTCGCCTAGCAACAGGAGCAGTTGTTTCTTTTTTTTTTTTTTTTTTTTTTTGGGGGGGGGGGGGTTTGTTTAGTTTTTTTTAAGAGGGAGGGCGACACATGAGCCAAACAGACTGAGCCAGATTGGCAAACGTCTTATCATCATCCCATGTGACCTTCGCTGTCTTTTTGTCGTTATCCATCCCGTTTTTCAATCTGCCTCCACCTGACTCCCATGAGAGCATCTGAGTAGCTAAAGAGACAGCCTGGAATAACCTGTAAAGAAGAATGCTGCTGCGTTTAGGGTCATCTCATCTGATAAGAATACATTTTCAAAGAGCTGACGTTTTTTTATTTTTTATTTGTCTGTTTATTTGTTCTTTCGGCAGGGCTGGCCGGCAAGATCATCAACTCCATTGCCGCGGCCGGCTTTCACATCTCAGCTCTGCAAATGGTAAACACTCACACACACACACACACGCTGTTGTCCTGTCACGCTACAGGTAAAAGTATTGGGATGCAACCCGAAAACAACATGGATCATTCCTTTCCCTTCAGTCGGAGTCACTCAAGTCAAACAAGCACCTGTCAAATGTTTTATTTGGATCTATTATAATGTGTTGGTGGGCGGCACGGTGGTCGACTGGTTAGCACGTCCGCCTCACAGTTCAGAGGTCGTGGGTTCGATCCCGGCTCCGGCCTCCCTGTGTGGAGTTTGCATGTTCTCCCCGCGCCTGCGTGGGTTTTCTCCGGGTACTCCGGTTTCCTCGCATATTCCAAAAACATGCATGGTAAGTTGACTGGACTGTCTAAATTGCCCCTAGGTGTGATTGTGAGTGCGGATGTTTGTCTCTGTGTGCCCTGCGATTGGCTGGCAACCAATTCAGGGTGTCCCGAAGACAGCTGGGATAGGCTCCAGCACGCCCCGCGACCCTTGTGAGGAGAAGCGCTATCGATAATGGATGAATAATGTGTTGGTGCCGAGTTCCGCACACATACACAATGGTGATGTAAGCAAATGTTTTTTTTTTTCTTTTATGTGTGACCCCCCCGCCCAACACAGTTCAACGTGGACCGGGCCAATGCAGAGGAGTTCTACGAAGTTTACAAAGGCGTCGTGACGGAATACTTGGTAAGTACAACATCGGCGCGTCATCGGCTGAGTGGGAAAACATTTCAGAGTAAATGTTGACATCCGAGCGCGCGTTGTGACCACGATTAGCAACATTAGTTATCGTGTCCCCACGCAGGATATGGTGAGCGAGCTGTCTTTGGGAAGCTGCGTGGCCCTGGAGCTGCATGGCGCCGACGTTGCCAAGACCTTCCGTGACTTCTGTGGACCCGCCGATCCGGTGAGTTGCTCACCAAAACGGCAACACCTACCAACATTTTACCACAAACTCTCTTGTCCCGTATGTTATTGAGCTAACCATCTGCGGCGGAGTAAAAAGAGGAAACGCACTATTTCAAATGGCTAAGTTGCCGTTACCTCCCTAATGCGTGTCGGTGACACATTCCTACGATGATGTGACTAAGTGAGCGTGTGATCACATGACTGTCACCTTCATATTAGATCATGTGCGTTTTGACATCGAGATTAGATTTATCAGTTTTTGTTTAGTCATTTTTTTAATAGTGTAATTTATTAACGTGAATTATTTTCAAATTTTTACATTATTCATTATAGGATATATTTTCTTATTTATTTTGTATTCATTTATTATTGCACCCTTTCTGTTGTACATATCTATTTATTTCGTATTTCATCTGTGTGTCAATTGCTTATTTTTCATTTTATTTTCACATAATTTTATTTCTAAATTGGTTTGGTTATTTTTTAACTTATGTATTTATTTACTATTATTTTTGTTTTATTTTATTTATGTCTTGTTTGATTTATATTTGAATTATATATATATATATGTATGTATATATAATAACATATATATGTATGTATATACGTATATATATACATCTATATATATATATACGTATATATACATATATATTTACATATATATGTATATACATACATATATATATATATACATATATGTGATACGTATTTATATGTCCTATATCATATATATGTATATATATATATATACATGTGATACATATTTATATGTCCTATATCATATATATGTATATATATATATATATATATATATATATATATATATATATATATATATACACATATATATACATATATATATATATGTATGTATACGTATATACATATGTATATATATATATATATATATATATATATATGTCAATTGTGTATTTTCATTTCATTTTTATACTTATTTTTATTTTATAAGTACCCCTTTGATTATTATTGTTTCTGTAATCGATTATCAGTTAATCATCATTCTAGTTCAACATGTAGCGATGGAGTCTGCGCATCTGCTGAGCGCGTTCCCGCCGCAGCAGCACGTGGTTTTGCTTTGTGGATATATCAGCAGCATATTTCGGAAATGACGCTCTGCCTTTGTCTGAAATAGAAGAGCTGTTGTCGTGCATCTTTGCATGCTGTTGCGTAACTTCCAGCCACCTGATGAGACACATGCAGCCCCACCCCCGCCAAATACGTCATCAATGAGTGTAGCGTCTGATCAATGAAGAGGAGGGGTGTCTTATTATTAGCACCGACAGTTGTGCAGTCATGTGTTGTGGATCTATTAGTCAATAGTCCATTGTGACCATCAGCCACAATACAAACGGGCACGGTGACCTTCGCACCGCAGTCGGGGGCTCGCTCCAATTGGTTGGAGTGGTGGTAGCTCTCCCCCCCAAAACCGCGTCCCGCGTCCAGCTCATTTCACAACACAACACATGGATGCGGGCCGGTATCGAGCCAGCCTCATTATTTCGGCAACCGGAGCCCGGCAGGATGTGCGCTCTTGTGACCGGCCTGGAAATCATTAGCCGATTAATTAACCTTATTTTGCCGCGCACTTCCCTGCATGTTTAATGACAAGGCGAGGAAAATGTCAAAAAATAAATAAGAAGAATGAGCCATTTAATCACAAAAAAGCTTTTATATTTGTTCTACTGTATGTAGTTACAATTTGTATTATTCTAATGAATTAAATATGATTCTTTCACTTTTTTATTCAAATTATAAACACTTGTTTTATTTCCATTTTATTTAATTAGTAACATTTTTTTAACATTATTTGTATTATTAATTAAGAATGAAAAATAATTTATTATTTGTATTATTGTATTTATTCATTATTGAATCATATTTTTCTTTTTTAATGTATTTAATTCAGATTGAATTACACGTTATTTTCCATTTAAAATATTTTTATTATTATTATTTGGAAAACATTTAATATTAATATTGTAATTATTAATATGCAATTTAATTCGATAAATATGTATTATTATTTTTCATTCATTCATCATGCATAACATACCTTTCGTGTGCAGGGAAAAAGCCGTCATAATAAATAAAATAAAGAAACTCCCCCAAATTATTATGAATCCTTTTTATTTAGAATTTATTTCTGAATTTAATCTTATCAGAATACCAACACGTAAAGAAGAAGGTGTAATAAACCTGCTTATTATTTTTTTTTTTTAAATTAATAAAAAAAACTGTGCTGAGTCACATTCCTGCTGACAAGCTCGTCGCCACAGCAACAGGGCCCGGCGTTGCATCCATTAGCTTTCACGTCACGCACCTGCAACCCCTTAACTAACACACGCACACGCTCTCTGTCACACACACGGTAAGGTTGTAAGTTTGATTCATAGCAAGAACAAACATCTGTCTCAAGGTGCAAGGTTTCTCTTCACTTGTCTCCCTCGGGAGAAAAGGGGAAATGTTATCTTGGAGCAAGGACGGTGACATGTTGACTCATTTGGTGGACTGCAAAGATTTTGAATGTGAATGTTTATCGTCAACTGAGGTTGTGAATTTGGGGAAAATGCTCCTTTTTCCTCAACTGGATTTGAGTCCTTTTACGTCCTTTAAGAATTCGGACATTCCAATCTTATTGATATATATATATATATATATATTTAAAAAAAATAAAAACCACATGGCAAAGGAGTTTGTGCAAATGGCCAGCGCAACACTGTGTAGTGGTGTGTAGCAGAACAATAAAGTAAAAGTGCTTCTTCTTAAATGAAGGTAAAGTCAAACTAGTCAGCCTATAATGGTAAATGCGATTGTATGGTTGAGTGAAGCCTCTGCAAGTAACTGAGCAAGGTGGGGTTCCTAATGCCTTTTTTTTTTTCTTTTTTTTTTTTTTTTGTCCTTCCGAATGTGAGCGATGACGGCTGTCAGTCCTCCACCTTGTCGATGCGCTAATGTGATCGTGAGAAGAGTTTGGCCCGACCTCTAACTTCATGTCACTGCTGTGCTGTAACACAGAGAGGCCTTTTGTATGTGTAAATGCAAGGTTATAGTATTATATAACATTGGGTACTATGCGGTAGTGTATTTATACAGCAAAAAATAAAATGGAGACAATACAAAATGGTCAGTTTCTCAGATTTGAGTCATATTATGTTTTTGTTGTCACATCAGTGATATTTAAAAAAAAAAAAAAATACAAATGTATGAATGTAATTTCCGATTATGAGACTCCTTTTGCCAATTTCATGCTAATGTTAGACCTCCGAATAATTGCCTTTTAAACGGCATCTTCAATTTCCCCGATGCATACTGCGTACGTGCGCGGATCGACGGACGCGGCAAGCCGTGACGCCGGCGAGGGGTCCGCGCTCCCTCTCTGTCAACACAATCCAATTACAGTTGAGGAGGAAGGTCGATCACCAGGAACCGACGCAGTTACGCAAACATCTCTCGCATGAAAAACTAACGCCGTTACCGCCCCCAAGGCCGCTTCGCCACGAGCTCTGTCCCTGCGTATATTGCGACCGTCGGTCCGTTCGGTATTCATCTCCTGTTGTGCTCGTGTGGCTCAATAACGTCCATTTCCTGTTCTACATTTGTTATTATTATACATCTATACATTCGGTACTGTCCCATTTCCAATGCACACATACTGTACAATCCTGTGAATAACACCATTTTTTTCTTTTTGCCCCAACCTCCAACCTCTAGTTTGCGCCACCGTGACCCCATTCAAACTTACGGAGGGTCTACGAAAATAGCAACTTTCCCCTGCCAAAAGTCTTTTGTGCGCAGTAAATAACAATCCTTATTGTTGACTTGGTGCGTTTCCCCCCGTCGTATTACGGCGTGTGTATAACTTAACCTTCCCGTCAGGTCGTATGTACTGTTTTACGTTCATAATTCATGAAAATGATGCACATCAAAGGCAGATAAGAGCCTCTTTATATTAGAGGACAATGAAGGACTTTGGGAATTGCGTTCCTGTGACAAGTTCCTGCCGTTTACAATTGGGACCGACTTTCCTCATGATCTGCTTTCTTTGTCGGCTTACTCTCCATAGAATTAACACTCGTCTTTGCACGTGTGTGTGCTCATTTCCTGGAGGCGAGGCGCGGTGGTGACCTTCGAGGAAGGACACTGGCGCTCAGGATACGGCGTGCGCTGCCATTTTGTGTGTAACACAAAGAGGACCGTAGTACTCACTTTTGGAGCCATTCATCGGACAATGTGATTAGTATGGGACTTGTGGTTCGTAGTGTGTGTAATTGTTCAGGTGTCCCTAATCAAGTGTCCAGTGAGGGTCATAAATTTCAGTTTCAGGATGTTACGTAGTTGCTTCCTGATGTGAACCTTGTTCAACTTTTGGTCCTTCCACAGGACACCGCTCGCCACCTGCGTCCGTCCACGCTGCGAGCCATTTACGGCACAGACAAAGTTAAAAACGCCGTCCACTGCACGGACCTTCCCGAAGACGCCATCCTGGAGGTGGGTGTTAACTCACCGCGCTCAGTAGCCGTGCGAAATGGATGCAGCTCGACCGAGACACAAGGGAGAGCCTATGCCAATTTAACATTTTCGACAACGAAGTTGAGAATGAAGGTCCAGTGATAAAGGCAAAATGTTTGAGATCGGAAATCGAATATTTTGGAGCCCCCCCCCAAAAAATTGGTATCGTCGGGGCATCATTTTTAGAAAGTAGATCTTTTTGATGAAAAAAATTTGATTTAAAAAGTAATGAGAAAAGCCTAATGGAAAAAAAAAATGTGTATCTGAGGGGCTAAAAAATCCTATTTGAGCAAAATTAAACCCTTAGCGGAAAAGAGGCCAATATTTTACAGACAAAAACTCAAATAATTTCGGTGAAAATATTTATATATGACAGGGAAAAGAAATAAAGAACCAAAGCTAACATTTTTGAGTCTTTTGAGATTAAAGTCAAATTTTTGAGATAATGATTAAGATTTTTTAAATATAACTGAATATATTTGGGAAACAGATGGTATAATACACGAGCACAAGCAAAATTAATAAATGAGTCCAAAGGAAAATCAGCTTTTGAAGGCTGATTTTGTGGGTGCGGAATATATGAGTGTTCGTTATACTAGAGAAATTACGATACTTGAAAAGATGTCTGCTTCATATCCCCCATTCCTGTTGGTGCCATCTGTACACGACAACTTGGAAAAATGCTGCCTTTTACAGGCAGTGTTGAAAGGGACTATGTTACCCCCCCAGCCCATCCCACAGAAAGTCTCATGACCGCAACGTGGGCCCCGATCCCGCCCGCCTCAGATCTCTCACAGTATGACGGGAACAAGAATGACGGCGGGATTTGAAACAAAAGCTTTTGTTTAGAGGTGGAGGGGTGGAGCGATGGCGGGGGGGGGGGGGAGACATAATGCCTCCTTGTTAAACCATTTGCCACTTGAACCTGACGGTGCGGCCATTTTGTGGTCCACAGGTGCAATATTTCTTCAAGATCTTGGATGGCTGACTACAAAGAAAGTCACGACACATCAAGACTTTTATTTTTTTCCACACAGTTAAAATAGTGACCAGAAGACCCCTGGCAAGTGTTTGGATTAGTATCATTACTAGTACCCAACCGATTAATCGGCCGATATTAGCTCCTTTATATTCTGCCAAATTTTGAAAAAGATGCAGCGTGAATAGAATCCTTTTTTTTTTTTTTAGCGGGCGTGGTTTCACACATTCATCAGACACATCCACAGCACACTGAGAGCGAAGAAAATAGATTGATTTTGATACGTATTCAAATTTGGCCGGGTTGTTAACTACACACTCTCTTCTCTGTGGTATGCCAAATGCAGGAGACATTTATTTTCACTTGACAGGAACTTTGATGAAACATTACTGCTCAGATCAAGTATCAATGGTACCGATGTTGATTTGAGAATTTTAGTCCATAAAAATTTTGTACCAGAGGAATTGCTATGTTTCCAATGGATGATCTGATACTCTTGATTATTCTACTCATTCTAATCCCTCAAAGATAGATTCAACTTAAACAAGGTCTTGGACGGCTGATGGGGGGAAAAAAATGACAAACAGCACAGGACTTTTTTTGTTGTTGTTGTTTATTGTTTCAGCCAGATTAAATAAAGTGACCAGAAGACTCTTGACAAAGTGTTTTGATTATTTTCTTCTTTCTTTTTTTTTGACAACATGTAACGGGATACTGCATTAATACTTGTTTTTTGTTTTTTTAAATGTTTTCAACCAGCGACTACTTTGGTATCAGATTCAAAACATGACATTTCTGAGAGAGAAAAATAAAATGTACAACTGCATAAATATAAAATTCTTCCACCATGAACATGGCTAAAACATTCAACAGTATAGGACTCTGCTAGGAACTACTAAAAAAAAAAAAAAAAAAAAAAAAAAAACTACAAACGACAGAAGGGGGGTGGGATGATAAGCGTACAAACAATGGATCCTTCCTCGATGGTGTCCAGTACCGCGCTAGTATTTCAGTTAGTCGCACACACACACAGACAAACACGCGCGCAGGCACACGCACACAGAAGCGGACGAGACAAGATTTTACGACACAAACACGTCAGTAGTAGTAAGTAGTAGTAGTGGAGTTGCAGGTTCTGTTTTTTGTTTTTTCATAGACAGTATGGACGCGTCTCTATGGCTCCAAGAGGAGTAAAATTCATCATCATGTACAGCAGAATAAATATGATTTGATTTGCTTTGCTATTGCTACGCCACATCCTAAAACCCTGGACAGACACAAGAGAAGCCCGAGTGGGAATGAAGCGCGCACTTTTTTTTGTTGTTTTTTTTTCAAGTGGAATACGATCCTGTAGAGCAGTGATTCTCAACTGGTGGGGCAGCACCTTAAAGTGGGTTTGGCGGTGGAAAGGGAGTGGAAAATCGAAGACGTGCCCTTACTTTATGACGGTAACCGACATATGGCAGTGTAGGATTATAGAATCATTTCAAGCACGGGTTAAAAACAAATGTAGGTTAAGAAACTAAACGTTTACATTTTTTTTTTTTTTTTTTTTTTTTTTTTAAAACCAAGTAAAATTTTTATGAGAACAAAGTCACAGTTTTGAGGAAAAAGGGTCCTAATTTTTATGATAGTCTCATATTTTCAAGAAAAAAGCCCAGATTTTTGGAACAAAGTTGTAATGTTAACAGTCTCATATTCAAGTAAAAAAAAAAAAAAAAAAAACTCAAATTTTGTTGCCCTCAAGAGGGTTCTAACTCTGAAACCATATAAATGTATTATGGCCTTATTGAATTTATTACAAACAAAATAAATTGATGAATCACTTGTTTTTGAAATCAAGAGTAAAAGAGAATAATATCAATTATTCAATTCCTTTTGAAAAAGGAGTTTGGCAATAAAATAATGCTTGAAATGAGAGGTGCAATGATTAATCGATGAATCAACAACTAATCGATTATCAAATTAATCTATAATTAATTTGGATAGTTGATTAAACATTTAGATGGGTGATTTTTTGGGGGGACGTTACAGACCAAACCAGTGACTGAATCTTTGAAATAATGTCAGGTTTTTGAATCTTGGAATGGAAATCAAAACAAGATTTTTATGATCCGTTTCATCGATTGACAGATTAACTGATTATCATAATAATCGTTTGTGGCAGCGCTACTTGAAATATCTCAACGTCTTTAACGTGAGGACAATTTGCAATTTTGGCACGGATTCGAGCAAGAAATGTGAAGTTGACGTGTATAAAATTATGTGGCGGGCCAGATCTGGCCCCAAGGCCTGAAGTTTGACACCTGTGTCCGCGGACGGTGATTCCCACACCCGGTGGAAAATGATCCAATTTCACATCATTGGTCCAAAAATTAGGATTTATTTACTACAAATAATATTTGTTCATCTATCTATACCAGTGATGTAAAGTGACAGGCAGAACAATAACATGCTCTTCCAACATTTTGTGACTTTTTTTTTGTTTTGTGGTGTGCCAAGACTTTTTATTTTTACTTTTAATATTGTTAGCTTAATAGCATAATTGACCAAGTCATTCTTAACTAAAAAAAAAAAGTTATTATTTTACATCTGTGTAGATGCTCAGTCATCCAGTTTGTGGTAAAACCGCAAAAGTCGAATCAAGGCAACTGGACTGGTCTTCAATTTGTCGTCTTTTCTTGTTTTTGAAAACATAAAAAAATGACTTTTGCCATCATACTTTTAGGATAACAATATTTGCCTTGGCTTGATAAATTTGGAGGAAACTCTGAAGTCGGTAACACGAGTTGAGAACCGCTGCTGTATAGTGTGAATGCTTAAAAACTACTATAGTGGTGTTTTTTTTTTTTTTCTTTCTTCCTGATTTGACTTTTATCATCTCAGTTGGCTCTACATGTTTTTTTGGGAGAGTTGCTTGTCAAAAGAAAAAACAAAAAAAAACAAAAAAAAAAACCAAGGGGCGGGGTGATGAGTGCGCGCCGACTGACCGACCGACCGTGTAGAGGTCACGAGTTGATGGTGAACTTGACATCGAATCGTCCCTGATAGCGATCCTTGTCGCTGTACTGGATGTTGGTGCCGTACACCTTGCACTCGATGCGCACCTCCTGGCCCCGTGTCACGTTGGTGAACTGGATGGCCACCAGGGGCTGAAGGTAGTTGGCGTGCAGCAGCCGGCCGTAGTACGGGTAGTACTGCAGCGGGAAGGTGCCGTCGAAACCGAAGTAGTTGATCTCACCGATCTTGTCCACGTCCTCGTCACGCTGACAAACACACACGGGAGCGGCATGATTCTGAAGTCCTGGTTTTATAAAGTCCTTGAGCCCACTTACTGCGTTTTGCATTATGTTAGCTCCAAGCAGACGTTCATTAGATTCACTGATATGATTTTGGTTGACATTTTCAGTTTGAATATGCGTTTCATTTTCATGTTTTATGTGTCAGGTTTACAGCAAACTTTAACTGGGAGTGGCAAACACATTCGGAGAACGGCGCGAGCCAGCGTATTCCTTTCGTTTGACGTAAGTGATCTTTTAACAATAGTCTCTCAACTGGCGCTAAGGAATACTTGAAAAAGTGTTTTACTATGTTTAAAGCGCATGGGAGGAGTAAACTCTTACTCTTAGACAATGCGATTCTAAATTCGTGTGGTACGAGTCCTCGCTCTTGCGGTATGCCAAAGACTCACCGAATTAAATGTTCCAACCGTGCATAATGTTACAGCGGCTTCAACTTATTTTTCATTTAGTGCAGTACATTTGTTAGCAGTCATTTGAGTCTTGTTTACTGTAACTTAACTACGATACATTTGCATTTAATCAATTTGAAAAGTTTCTTTTCAATGTAACCAATTTGAAAGGTTTATTTTCAATCATTTAGGTCAAACTTGCATTGAATGTTTGTGTAATACCATTTAACTGAGACATTAAGGACTGAAAGCGGAAGTCAACCCAAACAGATTTTTTTCAAGAATATGTTCCCAGCAGGCCCACTAGTTGAAACACGGCATTCTGATTCATTTTGCGTTTGTGGAATATAAGTTAAGCAGCAAAATGCACTCGTTTTTAGCCATCTCTGGGGGCGGCCATTTTGTCTTCTGTCGACTGAAAATGACATCACGACTGCCCACAACGACCAATCACAGCTGACCTCTTTTTCTGAATCTGAGCCGTGATTGGTCACTGTGAGCAGTCGTGATGTCATCTTCAGTCGACAGAAGACAAAATGGCCGCCCCCAGAGATGGCTAAAAACGAGTGGATTAACACTTATTCCACAAACAATTCATCAGAATGCCCTGTTTCAACTAGTGGGCTTGCATAGAACATATTCTTGAAAAAAAGTATTTCTACTTTAAGTATTTCTAAGTATGTGAAAAAACGGATTTTTTTTTTCCGTTTGGTGGATTTTCATCATGGGTGGCTCTGGAACCCCTGGGGTTCACTGGAAACGTTACTCACCTTGTTCTTACAGAAAATGGGCACGGAGTTGGGCTGTAATCGGTCCTGAAAAGGCGCGGGCACGGCATCTGCGGTGGGAACCTGGAAGCGTACAAACGAGACATTTATTTGACGGAGACATAATTCTAACTAAGGCCAAGGTTTGAGAACATATGCCCCATATCTTTGATTCCGGCTGTGGCGAGGTGGTCACCCGAGCAGCCGTTTTGTGACGAGGTGCGCGTTACACGGGTGGTCATTTCGTGTGACCCCGCCTCACCTACCTTGGGCCTGAAATTGACGATCCTGTTCAGTTTGACGATGATGCACGGCCATCCTTTCTGGAAGCCGTAGGTGGCGTCGCTATTGCCCGAGCAGCCTTGCAACCAGGACCTCTTATATCTGCAGGCCTTGCGCTGCCCTTTGTCGTTCTCTATGGTGTCGCGGTCGCGGTACGGCTGGGGATTATCTGCGCGGCGACAGGTCAACACATTGATAACGCTTTCACTCCATTCGGTAACCGCAATGGTAATATATACGGACAACTTTATATCAGCGGCTGTATTTTTTTTTTGTTTTTCTTCGTTAATGAAGACAAAGTGACACGACCCCTCCCTCTCCAGTTGTAGGTGCAAGCAGGCAGTTTTCCCCTTGACAAAAAAAAAAAAAAAGTGCTTTTTGAGGAATTTTTCAGATTCGTCAGTTTGGTCGAGGAAGAACGTCCAAAACGCGGACGCAACGCTTGCAATGCAATATGACATTTACGAGAGCGCCACACCCATCAAAGTAGCGTCGCCCGCTACGAGAGTTGGCGTGTCTCCACCTAATGAAATAAATACCGTAGACGTGCCCCCCCCCCCCGGCCGATAACGTGGCTCACCGGCAAGGCCAGCTTCAGCTCGTTTCCGCTTTGACCTGACTTCACGAAGCGCAAAGCTCCACATTTTCAGAAAAATGTGTACTTTATCTTTTGTAACACATTTTGTTTTCATTGTATTTGTTTACTAAAGTAACACATTCTACATGTTGCTTTAAAAGTAAAATAGGTTGCACGCAATGGAGAAAGGTTATTTGCCCCCCCCCCCCCCCCAACATTTCACGATGAAACCTTTTACAGCTGTAACGTCAATAAACCGTTGCCGTGAAATCGCAATACTTTTTGGCTCGGGTTGATCAAACCATCAGAATTTGATATCGGCCATTGCCTACTAACAAAAAGGCAAAGCTAACAAGCCTTTTTGTTGAAAGACACTGCTTGATGCTAAAGAAGACTTAGGAAAAGGCTTTTGAGGTCAAAATAATCATTCATTTTCAAATGCAACCATGAAACGAACCCCGAGTGATGCTGACTCGGCGCACGGCTCCAAACATTTGTAGGGTGGGCATCGATTACTCTTCTTTTTTATACAATATATTCTATTTATCTAACTGGGAAGAGGGATGGTGGTGATTGTGTTGTGATTAGGAGTTTGTATCACATGTTGGTGCTTCACTGCTGTACTGAGATGAGGCCATCCCTTTTTTTTTTTTTTTTTTTTTTCTTTTGCATGAGTTGATGCTAAAAAACTTGCCTCCGCAGTCTTCGTATTTCATCAGGTCGGTTTGGCGATCGTCGTCGTAGAGCGCCAGGAAATTGTTAATGCTTGCCACGTACTTCTCGTACGACTTCGGGTCGCTCATGTTGAATGAGATCTCGGACTTTTCAGAGCGTGGTGTGTGTGACAAACCTGCAAGAAAGGCGGGGCAAACGTTCAAGTGGACATATGGCAAATTTACTTTTTTAATTGCTGGTATACAATTGGTGCCCTGGAGAGTCATCAAGTGTGAAATGACACGACTATGTTAATTTTCAACTCAAATCTAATTTACGTAATCCCACCCGCCGCTGACCATGATAGCTGTGATAGCTCGGGCCAAAAGCGGCAATTTTCAAACGAGAGACAAACTACTAATCATTGTTGTGTCAGAGGTAGACGCAAAGCAGAGATGCAGAGCATGAACAGATTTGCTTCCAGCCAAATAAGTTCTTTATTTAAAGCACAATTCCACAAGACGGGTAATTTACTCCAAAAAGATTGGCGCTTCAATGATCCGTGCCAGAGTGATAGCACTTAAGAATATATCAGGCCTTAATTTAACGTTCAAAAAGATCAATCGTTCTTATCATCTTCCCATCCGTAGCTATTTCCACTCTACTGTGTATCTGATTAGAGTGATATAGCGTATTTTCCCAGAAACTAGCATGATCAACAATATCATTGGGTGTTTTTTTATGCTGCTCTTTCGAAAGAGCATCTTAAATTGAGTGTAACCTTTTCGATAGTAAATAGGTTTTGTTCTCAAAATTGAACATTAGCATTGAAATGTAGAACAATAAATAAAATATCCAAGATTAGTAACAAATAAAACAGAGATACCGACGTACAGTCGAGTCAGCAATACCTCAACAGGCAATATACTGCCAATCAAATTTCCAGTTGGTTAAGAATAAGTGCCAAGTAACAACATTAATTTGGTCCAGTAACAACAAATGACATCATAACAAGAACCTGTTGTGCATTAACATTCGTACGCCTATCAAGAAGGCAACATTTGCGCTGTCATTGTGTCGACACGTAGTAACAGTGTTGATATTTGAGTTGAATTTGATCCCATTTGAAACATGGACACCTGCGGCAATAGCAATAATGTAACCACGCAGACGTTTCATAGATGTCTCGTTGGATCAACACTGAGTCTCAGGTATTGAACGTCACACTCTGGCCACTAGGCCTGTCATGATAATTATATTAACTTAAAGCTCGAGAAATAAAATGGACACAATAGTTTTTTTTGTTTTTTTTTCGGGACTCCATAAATGATCATTTAGATGCGCGTTTGTACACATTTGCTATCAGCTGTCAGTGACACTGATTCGTTTCCCTCTCCTGTCAGTCAACTTGCTCACCGCACACAAATACAGAGTTAATTAAGTGTGGGACAATTTTTGAAAACCATTTACCGTATTTTCTGGACTCTAAGCCGCACCTTTATATAAGCCGCACCCACCCTATTTACATTTTTTTTTAAATAAATAAATAAAAAAATAAAAAAAAACATAAGCCGCACCTTTATTTAAGCCGCACCTATCTATGTTGAAAAATGTTATATTTACTGCATTCACCGAACAATTTTGAACTGTAAATGTACAGAACAGATTGTTTCCTAACAGTGCCTTTTAACACGGCAGCAACTTTTCTCATTCAAATGGAACAAAACAAAGCAAAAATGAAAGTACTTATCTTAATTTCACTGCCCGCTGCCACTCAAAACCCACCCATTGTTATCCATGTCAGGGGGCGGCCATTTTGCCACGTGCCGTCAATTGAAAATAACATCACAGTTGGCCATGGCTCGTGCAATGACCATTCACGGCTCACCTGTTTTCTAAAGCTGGGTAAAATGGCCGCCCCCTGAAATGTATAAAAACGGGTTGATTTTGCTGATTTTCCACAAATGTTATGTTAATCAGAATGCCGTTTGGACTAGTGGGAGTGCATACAACGTGTTATTGTAAAGAAAATGTGGGGGTTGACTTCCACTTTAAGCACAAGTCGGGGACAGAACAGCCCTCCTCAAAACCGGATGATTTCAAGAGGGCTTTTCAGAAAGGGTGGAAATAGTGCCATCATTTTTGTTTCTGGGCTATTTTGAGCAGAGCATGTCCCAAACATTTTAAGACATCCAGGCACTGTTTTAAAAAAGAGGGGAAAAAGCTGCATGTGTCTCCCTTAAGTGTTCTCTGACAGCACTTCCACTTCCTGCTCTCTTTGCTATCAGACGGGAAACAGTAGTAGGAGCGCTGTGCAGATTTTACACACGTGTGTGGCTTGTGAGCGTCCCCTCCCGCCCCTTTCACCCGTGACTCCTTCACAGTGGAAAATTTTTGGCGTCGGTGTGAAGAAAAAAAAAAAAAAAAAAAAAAAAGAAAAGCGTTTCCTTTATCAGTCACATTGCTGTAAACCAAAGTCGACAGCCGCGCCGGCCGGGCTCGACAGTCGGGCAAACTAAAACCGCGAGGAGCTTCACAATGGCTTCTAAAAATACGGCCCAAACATGTGCTGCTGCTGCTGTTTCTGACTAAAAGCTTACGCATTACAGAGAGCATTTTGTCCCGCTAATCAACAAGCTTAGAGAGGCCTCGCGCCGCCGTGCCGCAACAACAAGCCCTCTCGGTGCGCATTTGCGAGCCGCAACACTTCCGCTCGCCTGAGGGGGAGCCGGCATCGACAGGTTTTCGTTGTGAGTGAAGGACAAAATGGCCGATGCTATCTGAGGTCAGAGAAATGCTGCCTGGGGGCACAGGGCCCTCTCAGCCATTTTGAGTCGCTCATACCTGGGGGGGCCACCCGATCCTGGTAGGTGGGCTTGTAGTTGCTCAAGGTGAGCAACATCACCTGAATGGTCCCCACGAAGATGGCCGCCAAGCATCCGTAGAAGATAACGTAGAACAAAAAGATTTTGACTGTGGGGAAAAAGAAAGAGGAGGATGACGGTCAATTTCGTTTATTTGTCGTGTCACACATGAAACGATCACATTTTGCGCCTTTACAACACTGGTATCAAACTCCAGATCCGGCCCGCGAAAACAAAGGATGTGCGTCGACTTCATGTTTCTTGCTAAAATATCACAATTGCAAATTGATTTCACTTTTTAAAATGTTGAGATATTGCAAGCCATTTTGTCACAATTCCCTTTTGAAATAAATGCAATAATATTTGGAAAAACTATTTTACTGGCCTCTGATTTCAAAACTACTTCATTCATTGATTCGTTGTTTTGTTTTGGGTTTTTTTTGCCTGTATGCCACTAAAAAGTTGCCAAGTGCGCCAAACGATGGACAGTGTGTTAAAAACACAATGTTCTGAGTCATCCAAAAACAAACAAAAAAAAGGCTATCGGCTCATGTTTTGATCCCATTCACAACCAAGGGCCCGCGCAAACTCGATTTCTCTCCCAAACAGCAGTAGAAACGGCGCACTCTGCGAGGGGTACATACAAAAGTGAATTTAGCGTGCTCAATGTGACTTATCAAACTTGATACAAATTGCGAATGGGTGACTTTGTATCTAAACAGCACATCAAAAAGTCAGGCGCAAACTAGCATGCAAAGCAGAGCCAGCCGAGCGCAGGCCAAATCAGATGTGGCTTGAAGCACTTTTCTGCTTGTATGAACATTTTTGAAATGCCAGAAACTTTGTTGCACCATATCGGCTATTCGGAGCCAGTCATAAGAAGGAGTTATGCCGTATCACCTATGACAAAACTCTGTTCCAACTCTGCATTGCCGCGTGCCTGGGACATTTCAGCGACAATTGGCGATGGTCTCTCCCAGAGCTGTTTTGCCAGTTTGAGGTCTTAAGTTTTAAACACATAAAGGTACAAAAGGGGGGGGGGGGGGTTCTTGTACATCCAATTGCCACGCACTTAGAATGAAATCAGACAAAACATGTCTTTCGTGCAGTTGCTGTCTTCCCTCATATAATCTGAGTGATTGATTTTTTTTTTTGTGTGTAACTCCGCTATGTTTGTCTTCCACTAACACTTCCAATTCCTTCACTTCAACTTCATTTTGCACTTGCGGCCCCCTTCCCAAATTTTTCAGTGTGAAAATGAGAGCAACCTAAAGCGCCAAAACACTTAAGAGTGTTAGAGCCAAGTTAGCGCCCCCTATTTGGGATTAGTAAATCAGATCCAAAGTCTCTGTTAAGTGTTCAAAACAATGTGAATGGTGAAGGTTTTATCTCCAGCCAATGGAGTTGGACAAAAGGTTGCCGCTACTTGGTCCATTAAAACAAAGTAATGGCGATCATCTCGTCTTTACTCTTCTTCAAAACAAAGTGCAGTGTAGTTCAAATAGATTTGATGACCTGTGGAGACATTCTTTTTTTTTTTTTAAAGACCCAACATTTATAATCCAATGTACTTGGTTTATTAACGCCAAGTGCCGGTACTCGTTCTCATCCTGATCACTTGGTGCTTTTCCATCTGAAGTCACTAACTGAACAGGGGATGTGTGGTCTTAAGAGGAATTACAGGTTTGGTCATCAATGGAAAAACTTGAGTTGTTGAAAGTAAAAACGACCGGTTCTTGTCTTCATTGCAAAGTGAGGAGCTGTTTGCCGACCAATAGAGAAGTTACGTTACGTTCAGAATCCGACAAGGGATGTAACTATATGGGCGCTATCACGATATCAAAATTGCCATTTCCGTCATCATTATGTTACGATATTAAAAGCAGCACAACATTCATTTTGGCCGACGTCAGCCGAGCACAGCATTGTGAACTACATAGATCATGATACTTCCCTCTCTAGGAATATTATTGAGAATTTAGATAAATTAATAAATAAGTAAATGTGATTTTAGTCTATGGCAACTGTGTCAGGCTGTCAGCATCAAATTGAGCAGAGTCATGTAGGTCTATTAGCTTGGGCTCTGCTCGCGTGGCTATCTCTAAATGCCTGCAACTAGCACCCTAAATTAGCAATTGAACATTATTTCGGTTTACTGAAACGAAGTAATAGGGCTGGGACGATACACTTTTGTCCCAATTCGATACGGATCCTGATACTTGGGTTGCGATCCGATATCTATTGCGATACTTAGGTATAATAAAAACTAGATTTTTTTTTTTTTTAAAACTGAGGCACGTGTTTCCAAAGTTTTAACTTAAGTGCCATTTGACATTTTTTAAAAGCTGAGGCACGTGTTTCCAAAGTTTTAACTTAAGTGCCATTTGACATTTATTCAAGTGTCACCATTGGAAAGTGCATAAACTGTTCCAGTCCCTGATGCACAAGAGTGCAATAAATAAAACCCCTTTGCAGCATTTACAAAGCTCACCTTTAAGGTTCTCAAATGTTCCAAAATTATGTCACAGAACGTGCAAAACATAAGGTATGGCAAGTGTCTGTACTTCATCAACGTATCGATACGTGGTATCGGCATATAATGTATCACGATACATCGTGATACGATATTTTTTCCCAGCCTACTAAGTTGAAGGGGTCAACTCGCTTTGATCGTAAACTAGCTTGATCGTCTTGGCGAGGTGTAGAAACACTGTGTGGTCTGAACAAAGGAAGCATGCCTTTGATATTTGTTAAAACGTGATATTTGAAAACATTCCGCTCATAATCCAAGGTTGTCCGCACTTTGGGTTTATTAAAACAAAGTACAGTCGCGGCAATCATTCCATCTTTCCTCAGTTTTCGGCGGTACGCTTTTAACCCAACCTACTGGAAAACACCGGCAATGAAGTTATGTTAAAAATGTGTAATATGACGATACAAGGTTCTCATTTAGAAATCAATGTGGCGATACATCAGGTTATATAATGGTCATCCGTGGTAAAGAACAGTCCCCAGGAAACAACTGTTTTAATTCAAGGACGCAATGTGAACACGAGAGGAGCGTTCGCAGGAGGGGGTGACCAGTCGTTGCATATAATTGTCAGCCTCATGATGAACTACAACCACAAAGGATCCCTTTCTCGTCTCGTGGAGAAAGCTTTGTGAGGGAACTATTGTGAGAGCGCCTCCTTTTCCACTCTTCTCCGGTTGCCAGAGAGGGGGGCCATTTAGGGAAGTACAGGATAAGTCACCGGTCATTCCAGACGAGCCCCGTTTCCCTCCCCCGCCGTGTAGCCCACCGCCACAACAGGTTTGGCAGAGAAACACGGCTCAACCGCCTCCAACACCAGTTTCAGCAAATGACACAAAACCGGGTGCACATTAGGACTGTGCAATTAATCCAAATGCAATTGCAATTACGATTACACTGCACGGTTAAAAAATCGGCATAATTGTAAAAAAAACGATTATTGATATGCATTTATATCCAACGCACTATGTTTGTTTACACGGGGAAATCATACGTGAATTTATGCATTTGTACCTTTTTAAAATAATAATAATAATAATTATAATAACTACATTTATAAATTGTGTTTGGTCCAAAAAGAACTATCATAATTATAGTGTTTCAAAGACATTTATTTGTCAAACGCCGGTCCTCGAGGGCCGCTCTCCTGCGTGTTTTTCATCTCTCCCTGCTGCAAAAAAAAAAAACGGATTCAAATGATCAGGATCACGATTGCTGATGAGTTTTTAAGACCTCATTCAATAACGCACTCACTATCGGAAAAACCATCCATCACGTTTGACGCCCAACACGAGCGTTTACACGTTCACACTGATATATCCTTGCCTAGGTTTCCCGTTGTCATGTCAGCATTCCCGAGGTGTCTTTCCGTTACCAGTTACAATGCGGGACCCCCGGGAACCGGTCTGAAGGTTCCAGCGTCGCTTCAGCCGACAGGCCCCCGGGCCCCGTCAGACCTCCCGCTCCCCTCCCCACCCCGGCTGGCGTAACGTTGACTGAGAGGTTTCAAGTAATCGTAGTGCGCCGGTGCGACGACCAGTGTTTTGCTGAATCCATTTTAAGTTGTGCCCATATGCGGCATTGAAAACTAGAGCCACAACACTTCCGACCAGATTAACTCTGGACTTTATATTTTTGTTATTAGCCATTGTCTGAATCTCAGCACCTGTTTATAATGAAACTCTTCATGTTATGTTTTACCAGCAAGTGCCTGGTCATTTGTAAGGCAAATGAGTGTTTTCCTCACGGTCGCAGGTGAGAATGAGGCGTGCCGGGAATAGCAAGAACAGCACGAGTCTTTTTCTGCGTATCTGTCCATTCAAAAGTAGTTCTTGAAATTTGTGATTGCAGTCTCACGATTGATAGTCGGGGGTCGTATTGGCCATTATCGACATAATTTCTAAAGTTTGAGATGACAAAGCCGAACAAAGTACCTTACGGCAATAATGCCTCTATGATTGGCAACACAGAATCGGAGTTATCTGCGTTAATGTAGTCTAACACCGCTAGTTAGAACATATTGTAATGCAAGTGGTGAGACACAAGCGTAAGTATAGCAGCCGTACGCTTCAAATCAATCGCTTTATTGAGAGAACGGTTACAATAAACATGTAATAAGCACATTCATGCATGAGCTGCTACAGCCACAAACGACACTTTGGCCCTCACTCGACACAGACCGACAAACGGTTGGCCAGTTAAGAGCGAGTCGCTAGCCTGAGCTAACAGACAACTCTACACTCTAATTTGCTGACTCCCACGTCACTCACCAGGTCAGACCCGACTTTTGATACCTCATATATTATATCAAAAAGTCACAGATATTATAGTGTGGAATGAGTATGGTAATAACGGAAAATCAATTATCATCCGATTACTCAAACTTATCAAAAGGTATCGCATTTTAGTTAAGGGCCTCCGTTTGTAAGTTGGTTCACGCAACAACGATTGTTGACAAATTGTTGTTTCATAGCGTTTTTGAAAACGTTCCATCCAACAAGGCGGACGTCGTTGACAAAAATGAACCGCGGCCAGGCCAGTTGGAGGCAGTATCACAACACACATATGTCCAACATCTGCGTTTTTTTAAAATACTGCTCGCCCAGGTGTATGAACGTTTATCAACTTCATGTATAAGAGATAGTGTAGTATGTACACACTTCAGTGGCGTTATAAACACCAAGCAATGTTGTATGGCTGTTGGATGTTTTGACTTGCTTGTTACATTACCTCTTTTTACAGATGAGAGTCAAGCGATCAATTTCCAAGACTCACTCAGTATTAAGTGCCAAATCAATGCAAGGTTCGTTTACCTTTTTTTTTTTTTAAATATAAAAAAAATTCATCTCATTTTTGGCACGCACAAATGCAAAAAAACACTCGCATCACAGCGTCAAGACACAGATGCAACTTTTCTAAAATGGGGGACGTGCACTTGCAATCAAATAATCAACGGAACGCAGTTGCTGTTGCATGTGTGCAGCTCAAGATAATGAGCCTGACTTTTTAGAGGGACTAGCTACTGCAGTTATTGACACAAATATACTCCCAAGTATTAAAATTTGTGTTTGATGAATTGCTGTACAAATGATAGTCCGGACTGGTTTGCATTCTTTGTGGGAGGGGAGGTCTTAAAACTACTTTTATTTGTGCGCAGAACTTGTCAACATTCCAACCGAAAACTTGATTTTTAAACGGGCGACACCCCAGGAGAGATGAGCACACACATTGCATGTGGCTGGGGATAGCCAGTGTTTATCTAGCAGTTCAGCAACAGGCACAACAACCTGAAACAAGTCAATGGAAAGAGCCCCCATCCCCCAACACACTGCAGCAGGAGCTTGTGGTGAACAAACCATCACCACATTCACACTGGTCCCCCCCCCCCCCCCCCCCCCCCCCACCGCCACCCCAACCCCCGCCTTTTTCATGGCCTTGCCCTCGCTGTGGTGCGTTCACGAACACTCTGGCCACTTTGAAGTAGCTTCGATCTTTTAAATCACCACCTAAAAGCAGTAATACAACCACAGCCAATCGGACTTTGAGACATATCGTATCCCCGTTATTTTTGCTCGAGCTCTTTCCATGGTGCGTTGATTGACAAACCTGTTGCTTTCGAACATTTTGGCGACAAAGTGACGCCCTTCGGTGACAGCCAGGCACGGTGGAGTCATTAAATAGCTGGTCGTGTACGATTAAAGGGAACTTGGGTTCAATTTTGCGAATGAATACACAGCTAAAGCCAAGTTTCCTCTTTTCGGAAAATGGAAGCGTATGTGTTCGACGGCAGAGGAGGAGGAGTGGAGAGGATGGCCCTTGAGAAATGTGAGTCGTGATCAGTTCGACAGTACCGGACTCGACACACTCAAATGTGATTAACATGCAATTCGGGGGGATTTTTTTTGTAAAAGGGGAGGGGGTTGGATCCACGTCACGTGTTTGTTAGTCAACCACGTCAAGCTTGATGAGGCAAACACTGGCCGGAATGCTAACTATTCGGGGTGGAAAAAGTGGTAATTTTTTTCTTTCTTGGAAAAAAAAGAACCAAGCAGGCCCTCATTAAAAAAAAAAAGATGCCATTTAAGCTAAAATAACAAATCAATTAACTCGTTTGTCGTCTGGGTGCTGAAGAAGTGACTGTAGACTACCCGCTGAACGCAACTTTCACCACCGGCACGAGTGAAAAGCCGTGGCCCAACACAGGCTGTCCTTCAGGGGTGACCTTTTTTTCAAACGAACCCCCTCACCACAAGTACGAACGACTAAGCCTTTATTAGCCGTCATATTTCCTTTATTACCTGTCAGCCCTTCGTAGTAGACTATCTGCCCATTAAATGAATGGATTCTAAATCACATGATCGATTCTGGTCGTTTAATAGTATATTAGAGGCGTTTTACTTTAAAGTTATCTCCCCCATTTTGTTATCTTTCAGCGCCCAAGCTGTGAATTTTCGTCGATTTCCCAAAATCAAAATGACGGCGCTACTTCCAAGAGGTGGAACGGAGAGGGGGGGGGGAACCCTCCGACAAGTCACGACGCAGTCTTGTCAGTCGCGGAGAGCTCGAACAGGTGCTGCCTGCTTGCCTAACTAAGCAAGCAGCCTTCTTGTCGCCAGAAAATGGAGGGAGGTGGCGAGAACAAACCGCGTCGTGACATTCAACAGTTACTTAAAAAAATGGAAGACTTACACCAACTGCCGCCGGTTCTCCCCAGAAACTCCTTCTTCTCGGAATTCCACAGAAAGCTCCTCCAGCCGCCATCGGTGTCCTTATTCCCCGACATGTTATAGAAATCCCCCCACGCATACGCCGGTAAACTCCAACTTTTTTGGGCTTCTTTTTTTCTGTTAAAAAAATAGCAACCCAGACCACTCGGGAGTGTTTTGAGGAGGAGACGACTGCTGCGCCTCACCGGAAACGCGAAAAGGGCACTTTGTAAGCCCGCACCGCCGCTTGAATCTCACTCTTTTTTTCCCCCTCTCTCTTTCCCCTCTCTCTTTTCCCTTTCTCTCTCTCTCTCTCTCTCTCTCTCTCTCTCTCTCTCGCTCTCTCTCGCTCTCTCTCTCGCTCTCTCTCGCTCTCTCACTCTCACACGGTGTGCAACTCCGCCCGCAAACTCCCGCAATAAGTTCCACCGCGAGAGGGAGGAGGAGGTGGGTAAGACAGGGGGGGCAACTAACCAATCAGAGTGGCGTGCTGCTGTATGACGTCACGATGAAGGCAGTGCGGAGGAGGGGGGGTTCAAATGAGGGGGGCGGGGGGTAACGTCGCACAGTTGCCAAGAGCAGTAAGACAAAATGGGCCAGGTGCCATAGCAACCGTACCCCCCGCCCCCCCAACGTTCTTCTCCCTCTCTAACGTAGTGGCTGTTGGTGACTTCATTACCTTGCCAGAACTAAACGTGGGTGCTAATATGATGACAAGTGAAGGGATAAATTTGACCATAACAGTAGTGCTCTATTGGGGTGTATGAACAAAATGGGTACATGAACAAAATGGTGGCTGACTAATAACCCTTTAGGGCAGTGCTTCTCAGAGGGCCACTTTGAAAAATCAAATCTACTTACCATTTTATCAGCTTTCAATATAAATAGCCAGCATAAAGTGAATTTTGAGAATTACCAGCTTTCCATATAAATAGCCAGCATAAAGTGAATTTTGAGATTTTTTTTTCTAAAGACGTGATACATATTTGAAGACATCTGCTGAAAACGTGCAGTCTGACAATGTATAGTACACATCTGTGGTGATTTAAGTTTTTTCTTCATTTAAGTTTTTCTGATTTCATTTGAGTGTCTAAATTGGCGCAGCGTGACAAACTTCATAGGTTATCTGGTTCAATTGTACACATGTGGTTAGCTAGCTAGTTAGCTACCCTTTGGATAGTCCGCTCGCATGGCCGCTTTAGAGCGCCTTCTTGTCGACCCGTGCGTGCACGCACGTCACAGATACAGGTGGAATAGCGAGGAAGAGGGAAATTTTAGACCTGCAACTAAGAATTATTTTAATAACTTTTTAATCCGTCAATCATGTTTTCGATTAATTGATTTGGATTAAAAATAATAAATGATGTCCCTTACCTCAATATATGGGCGGCATGGAGGTCAACTGGTTGGCACGTCCGCCTCACTCTGCGTGGGTTTTCTGCGGTTACTCCGGTTTCCTCCCACATTCCAAAAACATGCATGTTAGGTTAATTGGACGCTCTAAATTGCCCCTATGTGTGATTGTGAGTGCAAATCTTTGTTTGCCTCTGTGTGCCCTGCTTTTTTTTTTTAAGTGACAGGGGCTTTGCTCTGGCATGGACACTTTAGAGCGCTATGTTATAGCGACGTGGAAAAGCACATCCTCACCTTGTAATTCTTATTACCACCACTTGTAGGTCTGGAGTGGAAAAGCATCATCTTCTAGTTACAACAGATGTAAATGTCTTTTAAACAGTTTACTTAGCAAGAAAGTATATATTACTTGTTCATTTTCCCGTATGCTCTGTTGTTTTTGTGCTCTATTTTGCTTGTGTACCAGATTTATGTTTTTGTCTGTTTGTGTGCCGGATTACATTAAAACTACTTCAACAAGTTCCACACACTTTGTGGCTGGATATGGCATGGGCCAAAAAACAAAACAATTTTGGAACGGTGTTTCGGAGCCAGATGAAGGTGCGTGTCGGGGTATTTATTTTCACTTTTGTTTGACCTCTGAGTGAGTCTTTATGGTAGAATTAGCGTAGTCTTTTTCATTTTAACAGTTAAACCTCTGGCTCACAAAAAATTCCATTCACAGCCTTTGTGCCCACTAGGCAGTAAGTTTCCACCTCACATGTGTGTGTGCACACGCATGCAAGTTTGTGTGTGTGGAATATTGAGCCGGGATTTGGCTACCGAACAATTGAAAATCACTCTCCAAGCTCTTCAAATCAGATTTATAATGAGCACAGAGTCGGGAGCAAATGGGGGCGGGGGTGGAGGGGCACTGATATATGGCCTGATTAGCTTACAGTCTCAGCTGCTCCGACATGTAGCTGCTATGCACACCGTATCTGCATGGGTATAAGAAAAATAGGTGCATTTTGGACTAATGGTTTAATTTCAGTGACAATTGGAACCGCTACTTTTGGCTCCGCCTTTCAAAGCCACACACACTCAAAGTTGCAGATATTGCGATGGTTACCCGAAGTGGACGACAATAATACTGCCGCCTCACATTTTGTTTTTTAATCCTGCAATAAAAAAAACGTTATCCAATCACTCAATTAATCAATGGGATAATAGTGGGATAATTAGCTCTGAAAATATACTAAATTGACGGTTGAAATTCAACCCATTCTGTGTAGCTGATGTGGTGTCTATACAAAACTGCGACGTGTAAAAAAAAAAAAAAAAGTTGCTACTTGTAAAGCAAACATGTTCAGACCTGTCAATCATACCTTGAACAAACCATATTGCTATTGCTAATGTGTTGTGATGTGTTCTACGCATGTTATTGTAGTCACCTGATGGTTTACTTTGTGGATTGTTGTGTTTGAACCTATAGTGTTATTAAAGTTTGCAGTCGGAATCGTTGACAGAAGCCCGGTTAAAACCAGAGGCGGATTGGCCTATAGACGGGTACCTACCCTAAAAAAAAAGACGGAGGACGGAAGGGTACCCACGCTGCAGACGGATGACGAATAACAGACGCTCAATTTTTAGTAAAATGCCCAGCTCTGCTGTTATATTGTCAGTGTACATGTTTTGCACCGCAGTATAGATGCTAATTAGCATTAGCGTTAAGATAGCAGACCGAAAGGCTCAGCTATGGTTGTTTTAAATACACGAGGTGTGATTCTCTTTGTTCTAAATTGAGTTTGATCATAAACGTCAATTAGGGGTGTCAATAAAGAGCTCCAAGCCTTTTTTTTGAAGAACTACTCTTTTGTAAAGTGAGGTGAGTTGAGTTCGCTGACACCATATTTCGACATTTTTGTTCACAAATCAAAGCAAAACAATCGGCCGGACGACTGCACCACCGTATGACAGTAAACCACAATACACTTATTTTTACTCTTGTAGTATAGTTCCGACGGTTCAGAGAAAACAAAAACAACGTGACTTCCGCGTGAATGGCAATGGGTCTGTTTTCACTGCATTCAAAAAGTAAACAATGTAATGAACTCCGCCGGCGACAGTATTGATTTTTTTTTATGAGGCGATAGCACAGCGGGCCCGCCGTGTTTGCGCAGATCAAGGCTTAGCCAAGATTACCAGGAGGTGCGGCATTCTGAGATGGCTTGTGGACGGAATCTGGTATGCGGGGAGCCAGCCCGACTCGAACCTGTCAACAATAGTGTGTCTATGCAGGCGGCCCCCGGGTGTGGGGGGAGGTTCGGATCGACTCCTCCACAAAGTTGTCAAAAAAAAAAAAAAAAAAAAACCTTCCCATAGGCAAGTTACCTGTTGTCATTATAAAAGCTTTACAATGGACAGGCAGTGTTTACAGTAAAACGACTCAGCCTTTAAGGATTAACCACTGTGACAAATAAAGCTAAATTTAAGTCAAACTACTCACTTCTTTGGAGATGCCTTCCAGAGATGTAAAAGAGTAAATCACAGTTTGAATCTCAAATAAAGTCAAACTACCAACTCTGAGTTAACCAATGATTCAATACAACCCAAAAAAAAAAAAGAAAAAAAAAGTCTCACAACTCACCTTTGACAGCCAGGTAAAGAGGTTAGCCCCTGCTATGAAATAAAAACTACAATAAAGTAAAACGAATTACCCTTTGAAGATGCCTAACACACACATCATTGAGTTACATAACTCAAAATTAAATTTAAATAAAGGTCACCCTGTACGTCCAATTATTTAATGCACGCAATAGTGTTTTTTGTTTAGTTTTGTTTCCAGGCTATAGTTTTTGGAGATGACCGCTGCCAATCCTCTCCATGCAATTACCTCTGTACTGGTTTTTGTTGTAAAACCTGTTACGTGAATTTACGTAGGCATCCACTTTGTAAACACTGAGTAGACTTGAGGCGAGTTGAAGCAAGCTATACATCTAAGAAGGCTGTGTTGCGTTCTAAGTGTAAACTGGAAGCTTCTGCTGTGACCTTGCACCAGTGGGAGGCCTTGCTTATTCACCGCAGTCTGTCTTTAATATGTCACAGTTCCTTTTCACCTGAACTAAAGGGGGGCCAATATTGTGGACAGTTCTGTGATCCCAAATTTTTGCCAACAGTTTTGGGGATGGTTCTTTGCTGTTCCAACATGCAACAAGCACCAACAAGCACCGGTTCACAAAGCAAAGTTAATAAAGGCACGGATGAGTGAGTTGTGCGTGGATGAACTTGACTGGCCCGCACAAAATTCTGACCTGATCCCAGTAGAACACCTTTGGGATGAATTACAGCACAAGCCTGCTCATTCATTGTCACTGTGTGACCTCACAAATGTGTTTCAGGAAGAATGGTTAAAAAAAAATCCCATTAACGCAATTTGAAACCTTGCGGAAAGCCGTAATGGGAGATGTTTATATCCAGCTATAGTCAGGTGTTGCATAGATGTTGCCTTCAGGGACAGCCTGAAATCGTAGTTGTTGTCATACTTAGCGATTGTTCCAAATGTTCTTAATATAGCCGGTCAGTTCACGCACTGATCCATTTGTCCTCAGACCATCCATCCAATGTCAGGTGTTGCCTTCAAGGACAGTCTGAAATTATTGCTTTCATTGTTCCAAATGTCCTTAATTCATCCATCCATTCATCCATTCATCTCTCCAATAGGCAATTGTTGTTTTTCAGAACAGTCCGAAATCATAGATTTCCTCATTTCCTGCTAAACTGCTAAATATATTACTTACACTTAAGTATATGAGTGCAAAATATAAACCTCATTATTTACTTACATTTTTGGTAAGCGTACTAAACTGATTGTTTATTGATTCTTATATTTCAGCAATAAAAATGAAAAATGTCTTGCCTAGTTGGCCTGTGTACCATCATTTAGAGACTTTGTTTGCGGTTGCCAAGCTTCGTTCGTCACTCCATTCTCGGCACTAAACCTGACACCAATGCTAACAAGCTAACAAACATGTAAACTGTGGGCAAATAAACGCACCCAAAATAGTCGGAGTGACGCTTCTTTTTCCTGCGAGGCCTTTTCATCTTATCTTAGACACGCATCCTCCTTCCGAACAACCACCAGAGGTTGTTTTTTTTCCCCCCTAATGGTTGCCCGGAGCACAATGGTTTGTCAAGGTTACTGTGTTGGCCTTTTGCTCGCACTCTTAATTTCATCAGTGAAGCCCAATTAAACAGCAAAGGTCTGATGAAGGGGGGAATAGAACCATGCTGGGTGACCTTTTGACATGCTAGCGCAACGCCACATACCACAGATTGCTTTCGGCTTTCTGTCGCCATTCATAATTGTAGCAGCCAATGTTAGCCTTTGAGTATGTCAATGGAAGCTGTACAGTACGTATACTGTACACATATATATATATATACACTGTATATACTGTATATATATATATATATATACACACTGTATATATGTATATACTGTATATATATATGTATACATTGTATATATGGATATATACATATATATATATATATATATATATATATATATATATATATATATGTATATATATATATGTATATATATATATATATATATATATATATATATATATATATATATATATATATATGTATATATATGTATATGTATACATTGTATACACATTACACAGATGTGCGCATTTTACTAAATTTTGCCGGTTCGTTATCCGGCCAGGGTACCCATCTTCCGTCACTCCTTCATTTTTCGTGACGAACTAAATTGCCACCGTTAGTCCGTCAGAAGTCCGTTGGTCCGTCAGTCGGTCCCTCCCAAAAAAACGTCAAAAAACGGGCATCCGCCAGTGATGGACTAATGGTCTGTCAGTGACGGATGACGACGGTGAAAACCCTCTTCCGTCATTCATCTTATAAAGCAATCGTCAGCAAAACCGACGCCCATCAGTGACGGACTGACGGACCGGTGCCCATCTCTGTGTGTACACAGTATATACTGTATATCTATCTTGATAAATGCCTGTGCTTACAGTTTGAAATCATACCTTTCTTTACACACCTAATCCATCTACTGTATCTACAAGCATTTGTGGTGTGTATGGGTAGTAAATATTTGTTCCAAAGTTGCACTATATTTAATTTATTAATTCAGGTGACTTTCTGGCCACTGATAGGAAAAAAGTGACTAATGAGGCGTAGCATCTTTTATCCCGGCGACCATATTGATGCTGTACGGTGTTTTCCTTCTTTGTGGAAAATGTACGTCATTGCCCAATTCCAATGGAAGCCAGATCTGCGTCATGTTGCACAGTTGTCATATTGGATTATGTTGTTACCAGACAGGCATGCTATTAGAACCTTCAAAAATATGCCTTCCCTTTTCTCTGAAACACTGATAAAAGATTAATCATTCACTTACTGTGTTAATGTCCGACAGGCTTTTAATACATTTTGAAAAGATCTGTAGTTTATCATTTGATCTTGACAATTATGAGCATTTCCTTGATCCCGATCAAACTGTGTGTGTGTGGAAAATGAACAGTATGTAAAAGTTCAACAAAACAATTCCCAGCATGCACCAGGGCTGTAGGGCCCTAAATTGTGATTCCAGTTTATGGCTGTGTTTTATTGTCAAAACAAGGCACGCTTATCTCCGTAATTGTCACGGTTTAGGGTCCAATAAAGGATTACGATAGTTAAACATAACACCTAACAACGTCTAGACAATCGTTTTTACAGCAACGATAGACATTATGAACCAAATTCGATGGTCATATAAATCCAATTCTTTGGTATAGGGACTGCCTGAAATCCGTTTGTCTGTCCGTCCGTCCTCTGTATATCATCTTGTAACCCCAGCGAAAGTGTTTTCATGGTAGTTGGATTGATTGTCATATTTGAGGTAAATCGTACTCCAACTGGAGTCAATGATATTGTATCATAAATGGAGTGTATTGAATCGTGTTATAACTAGAGTGAATCATATTCTTTTATATCTACAGTGAATCATGATTGGAGTGAATTGTATTCTATCGTAACTGCGAGGCAGATGTGCTAGCCACTTGTCTACTGTGCTGCTCTTTATTTACATCCCTTTTGTTATGTTTTATTATGTTTTTTAAGACAGTGCTATTTTTTTTACTAAAAAATTTTTTTTTAAATTATTTGTTATGCGAAAATTGAGTTGTGAGGTTGGTTAAACTCAGAAGCCAAGGCACATTTGTAGATGAATGAAGCCCTACATTGAACAAGCCCCGTTCCCAAAAGACAACCCTAAAATAGATGGCGGCGTCTATAAATACTTGCTGGTTGTGCTCCCGTTCAGGACTCTTATTTTGGAAACATGGGACAGTGTTTTATTTTGGGATGCTTTGAAGATAATCACAAGGGGGTGGTATGGAATGGTGAGGCCCTCAAAGAACAAATGGATGCCTTCCCCTCGCTAATCAGGGTGACAAGAGATGCTCGGCAGGTTGCCGCAGAGACCGGAGGACGCTTGGAAACAACGCGTCATTGGCTGACTCATGTCCTAATGCGAAAGAGCAGTTAGGAGCCTGTCTAAACTACAAACTAATGAGAAAACAGATTTCAAAATGGCAATTTTCTTGCTATTATGATCATTTCTTCTCACAAAACTACAACGTCTGTGAAGTCCCAATCCCAAAATTTTACATTGCTTTAAATATCCTGCACTTAATCCCACAAGTATTTTGTAAAATGGACCTTCTATGACATTGACACCGTGATGTCTATGAATTATTTTATGTGTACATTATGAAAGCATGAGTGCATGCAGTATGTGGGAGGAGAATGATAGGAAATGTGACACTGTGTACATAAAAGAAGATTAGCTAATTTGTCATCTTTTGTTTCCCCCACGGGAATAGATGACGCCAACGCCCAGTGATAGAGCACTAAGTGGTGAGTGTAAAATGGAGGCTTTCAGCGAATGCCCTTTTTGACCGTTTTAAGGCAATTAGCTTAATAAAGAGTGACACTGTATTGATACATTAACGGCTCCCCAAGGCATATTATTACTGGTATGGTATTAATATTTTATTTCATGTTCGTTCAGCTTTTGAGATGCAGGTGGAGTGTATGTATGTCATAACGTTTATTTGTTAGCCTGCTCAAAAGTAAGTATGCAAATGTTTTATATATCTATGATAATGACGGGACTTCCCCCCCCCCATTCTAACAACCTGAAAATACACAAAAAACAAAAACATGCCTGAAAAAGTTTTGAAAATGAAATATTTTGACATAATTTCCCAATCTACTTAGCGAGCTCCACAGCTATCCACCAACCTATTTGCCAACAAACCAACCTGCGAACCTAGCTTCAAATATAGCTACCTACCAAGCTACTTAGCTACCTGTCAACCTATTTAACGACCTCCCTACCAACCTAGGACCTTTAGGACCTTCATACCTACCAAACTACCTACCTACTTACCTACCTAGCTAACTACATACCTACCAAGCTACTTACTGACCTACTACCCTACTTACCTCCCAACGTACCTACATATGTACCTACCAACCTGTGTACCAATTTAATTTACCAGATTAAATTGTTAAATAAGTGTAAATGTAAATGCAAGTATAAATGTTTTTTTAAATATATATACCGGTACCTAATTTGTCTCAGTGGTTGCTTAGTACAGTGGTTGCTTAGTACAGTGTTTGTGTGCTTGTGTGTGTGCATGGAAACACTTTTGTCAAATCCGAGCTGGTCGCAAATGACAGGTTTGCTCAGCTCGGTGTGTAAACATTAATAATAAACGTCTATGGGCTAAAAAGCTGTAGCAACAGGAACATGCTATCACAAAAGAATTGAGATGGTTAATGTGACAGGCTAGTGAGTAGTGACAGATGTAGTGACTAATGATAAAATATTCTGAAAATTGTGTGAACCTGGAATTACAATTAGTAGCGTCGATGACAAAATGTAGTGCATGGCATGGCTGCCACCAGCAGAGGCGCTGTTGATTCACTCTTAACTGGCGTGTGGTCTGAAGAAGAAAGTGTGCCAAATTGTAATTGGAGTAATTGTATGGTATTGTAATTGTCATGATGATCGTTTAATTGTTGCCTTGTAGTCAGAGTGAATTAAATTGGAGTCAATCAATTGGACAATTGGAATGAATCGTTGTATAATCCATTGTAAGCGGGGTGATTGTTTCATAATCGGAGCAAAGCGTATCGTATCACTTTATCATCAGAGTAGCGGTAGATTGTATTGTGGGTGAAGTCAGTTGTACCGTAATTGCTGTAAATCATATCATGTATCTTAACATGGTAAATGGAGGGAATTATATAGGAATTAAATTCAAACTTATCTTAATGCATCATAAAGGGAATGAATCACATCCTATCGTGAGTGGTGTAACTTGTATGTTTTGTCACGACTGTAGTTAAACATACCGCATCACATCAGGAGAGTAAACTGTATCGTATTGTAATTATCGTGAATCCTATCATATTTGCAGTGAATTGCATCAAAACCTTAGTGAATTGTTTTGTAATTGAGTGTATCATAATTAAAGCGAATCCTTTGGTATCACATCATACTCTATATGGAATGAATTTTATGGTGACTGGAGTGAATCGTATCATATAATATTTCAACTGTGTCGTATAGCAGATCAAAAGTATTGTATTATTGTCTCAATATTCGTATCGCATTGTCTTCAGTGCTAAAGGTGTCTTGTGTAAAGGTACTTTGTCTACATTGAATATCCCATTTGTGACAGAGTCCAATTATTGGCTCCAGGTCCTAAACATTCATCTCCTGTGCGGATCTTTCCAATAACACTCTCTCCTGGTGTTTATATTAAAGTGGAACACATGGCTACGATTGCTAACAGGTGACCGAGTGCATGCAACAGAGGCTAACAATGCATGACATAAACGGAGTGAATCACATCGTAATTGGATGAAATCGTTACTCTGAATCGTACCACAATGCACACAAAGTGAATCGTGTCGTCGTATAAGTGTATAAGTATAATTGTATCACATTGGAAATGGAGTGAACCGTATCGCATTGTATTTATAGTGAATTGTATGACATTGTGAATAGAGTGAATCGTATTGTAATTGGAGTGAAGTGTATTGCATCGTAAACTGAGTGAATCCAATCGTATTTTGGAATTTGAAGGAATCATATTGTTTCACATCATAAATGTGAATCGTATCGAAATGACAGTGAATCCCGTCATAGCTTATCATCAAGGGAGTGAATTGTATCACGTTGCATTGTAAAGGGAGTGAATCGTAGCATAATTACAGCGACTCGTATCATATTTGAGTTCTGCATATCCGTATCGCATCTCGGAGTAAATTTTATCGGAACTGCAGTGAATCTTAACGTTTTTGGAGTAAATCACATCGTCATTACTTTGGCTCATCATAAAGAGAGCGAATCGTCTTGTAATCGGAGTGAAATGTATAATGTCCTATTTTAAAGGGAGTGAATCGTAGCGTAATCGGAGCGAGTTGTACATTGTATCATAATTAGAGTTGGGAGTGTCCTTTCGCATCTCAGAGTTAATTTTATCGTAAATGCGGTGAAATGTATCGTTATTGCCGTAAATAATTCATATCGTAATAACTGTAGCTACTTTCAAATATCATATGAAATGGTTGCAAGGTCCAGTTGTCCTGCATCTTCCGTTTCACGTGTACTCTTTCCCCAAAACACATTTTCTTGTTTATATTGAAGTGGAACACATGGCTACGATTGCTAACACATGAGCGAGTGCACGCCAGAGAGGCTAACAAAGCATGACGTCAATATTTGAATCGCACGTAATAAATGGAAAAATCCTGTCTTTTAAGGTGCACCCTTACAAGCCGACAGTAATTCCTGCATTCTTTTCCCCGAGTCCACCTTAAAATGTCCAACGAGGTCCAATGAGTTTTGGATCGTGGCTCTCGGCGGCTCATTTACATCGACGCCGGATGCCAAACATCTGGAGGCTTATAAGCAGGCGTTTGCGAGGGAGAGCGCCACAAGTCCTCACCCGTCAACATGAATCCGGTTCTGGTGGCGCTGTCCTGGTCCCTAGTGGTCTCGGTCCGGGCTCAGTTTCAGTCTCCGTCGCACGACCACCAGGACATGGGCTGGGTCAACGGCTACCGCCAGGGTTTCAGCTTCCAGTGCCCCCACGGCGAGGCCCTGGTGGCCGCCCGGAGCTATTTCAGCGCCGCCGACGGTTCCGACCGCACCTGGTCCTTCGAGTGCCAGCCCACGCCCGAGGGCTTGGGACCCCCCACCGACTGCTGGTGGGACGACATCAACCGTGCCGGCCTGGAGTGGTAGGTGACCTTCTTTGTGGACCGTTCTAATTATAGAAAATACTGCATTTCTGCAATTTGTTAGCCTTATAGCATAATTGTCAAAGTTGTTTTAAACTTACTTTTTTTTTTACTCAACTGCAGATTGTGGGGAGGCATTTGTATGATATAAAGTTTTTTCTGTTGTTGATATTCTGACTTCATTTTATGTCAAATTTACTTTAGTTTGTTGTGTTTTCTTGCAAAAAAAATTTTTTTTTTTCTTGTAAAGTGAATATTTTCTTTATGCTATTATAACCTTTTTGGGGGGGGATGAAATTACCAATATTTTTATTGTTGCAACGTCCTTCATTTCCACCCCTCTATTCAAAAACTTGGCAGTGCGCAAAAACAGGTTTCTGCATGAAAATCTCAGTTTATCCTCATAAAGTCATTTTTGTTTCTGTTCTTGATGGCATTTGTTTCTAGTAAAATTCTGATTCTATTAGGACGTTCTTCTCACAAAATTGAGAATTTTATTTTTTATAAATTTAGTTTTTGCCTATTCTTTGTCAAATTAAACTGAAATTACTATTATTTTTCAGTTTTCACATTACAGCTTTTTTTCACAAACTGACTTTATCCTCAAAGTAAATGTTGTTTCTGTGTTTGATGATATGACTTTTTCAAAATTGCGACTTTATTCTCATAGTGTCATGTCATGTCATCTTCCAAACCGCTTATCCGAAACAGGGTCGCGGGGAGTTGCTGGAGCCTATCCCAGCCGTCAATGGGCGAAGGCAGACTACACCCCGAACTGGTCGCCAGCCAGTCGCAGGGCACACATAGACACTGTCACTGAGCGGGAATCGATCCCACGCTGCCCGCACACAACTCGGGCGTGTGTACCACTACACTATCAGCGGACCTTATTCTCATAGTGATACAGCACAATTTTTCTCACAAAATTAAAGCTTATTTATCGTAAAGTTAGGTCTTTTCCATTGATATGACTTTTTCCTCATAAAATTATAGTCAATTTTGGGGTTGTCGGTATTCCACCGTTATTTTCGCCATTCTTGTAACATGAAAAGTTTGGTGTGTTACATTGTTTTCTTTCTTGTAAAAGCGCTATTTTCTTGTTGTGCAGTTAAAAACATTAGTAATGATGTAGAAACCTGAGTTTGAATTTCAAAGTTGTCGCTGAGTATTTTTATCTCGTAAAAATGGTCCTATAAAGTATTTTTTTTTTCTGTCTTTAACATTACGACTTTGTCCTCGTAAAATTACAGTGACTTTTTGTCATAAAACGCAATTTGATGTTTGTAGAGGATTTTGCTCTTGTTGATATTATCGCTTTATTCTTCCAAAGTTACTTGTTGACATAATGATTTTTTTTGTCTCTTAAAATTGCAGCTTTACTCTCGTGAAGTTACACACGTGTCTTCTATTTGTTGGAAAGAATGAAGTGCATTTTGACGGCCCTTCGGAGGCTGCATTTTTTTAATTTTATTAGCCACATACTAACAGATGTCCTACAACATAGGCACAGCAGTCTACTTATTGAGCTCAGAAGCATATTTTATATTAGAAAAATCTCAGGGCAGTTGATCACCAAACAACAATATCATCAAAAGTATGTATACTAAAATACTGCTGATCCCGTCTCAGTTTACTCCCAGATGGCTGGAGGAGGTTGAATGAAGTGATTCATTTTGACAAAGTAAGGGGTACAAAATACAGATACAGTAGTTGCTTTCAAATGTAGATGGAGTGGAGTCAAATTCCAAAGTCACAAGAAAAATAAAGACTCAAATAAAGTGCAGATACCTGACAAATCTATTCAAATAAAATTGTAATACTTCAGTGACTTTCCACCATCGTGAATCACTGATCTACGTGATAAAAAGTTGAAAAAAAGAAAAGGAAATTGTGATGTAAGTTACAGTTAGAATAAAAGTTGAAACGTCCTCTCTGAACTTGTCATGCGAAATGTCAGCGGTTGCGCAACAATCCGTGAATGAACTTCCAGCAAAACCGCTTTGCTGGGCCACAAAAGGAGTGTCGTAAAGTTGAACTTCAGATTTACTGCCTACCAGTTGACTTGATTCAAAGGCAAACACTCCATTAAGCACCACATTTACCCGACACTAACATACTCCCAAGTCTATTTGAATGAACACCACGGGTCGGGGGGGAAATATCCCCCGTGGGTTATAGTAGGCTGTGTTGCCATGACAAATGTCTACGTATGCCCAAGACCGCCCACCCACCCCCCGCGGACCTCAACATTCCCTACATATGTTGCACTGACAGGGAAAACCGAGAAGAATTGCACTACTTCAACAATGACATGTGATGTATTTTAAAACCACATTGTGTTACCACAGTCCGCTAGCTTAATGCTAACGCAATTTGCAAAACGCCGTAGACAGGCTAATAAAACTACCGTTGATGTGGCTGACACAAAAAAAGCAATGAATATTTGAACACAAACGGCGGAGCAACACACGTAGACGGGCATAACTCACAGGTGTATATTCTTCATCTTCTGTGAAAAACGACTAATATTACTGCAGCTTACCGAGCAGTTGTCACCACCTTTTTTGTCCATGCACATATTGCACTGCACACTCATGATGCACAAGTGGTTATGTTCTATTTAATTATTACTGTATGTCTTAATAAGGTACAATACTGTAGATTGCTATTTTTCCAAACTAAAAAAACATGTTTATGCTTTATGGGGGTCTGGAATGGATTAATGGCATTTACATTCATTTGATAATTCAAATGAATGACAATATTTGGAGATACTTGCCGTGTGTGGTCTGCCCAATGATGACTTTTTTTTTTTTCTTTTTTTTTTTTACACCTTTATCTTTGCAGGACTTCAAAGTGCACCCGTAACGGCCTGGTGGCAGGCGTGCAGAGCAAGTACTTTGAGAGCGTCTTGGACCGAGAATGGCAATTCTACTGCTGCTACTACAAACGGCGATGTCCCTACTCATGCATGTGTGTATGCAGATTTTCGGGGGAATATTTGTGTGTGCTTTTTGTGGAGAAACCCAAGTTCAAGCACCTGACAGTCTTTTGAATTTTTCTTTCGGCGCTAGATTTGATTTGGGGGGGAAATTACCGATACGTGGGAATCTGAAAAAAAAAAATGTAATAGGCTCCCGGATTGAATGATGTTGTTTTTCACTACAGAAAGACCAATGACATTCCTGAACACCACCAAGAGGAGGGCGAGCTAGTGGTTCCAAACTACGGCTATTTCATCCGAGGAGCTGAGACCACCTTTAGCGGAGTGCTGAGGTCTGTTTCCAACAGCCCTCTGAACTTCTCTGTTTTATCTTGTTTTGCCGGATTGACAAGTGTCGTCTTGATATTTGCCCGCAGGGATCGCCAGTGGAAGTACATCTTGTGCCGGATGACCGATTTCGACTGTGAATTTGAGAATTTGTAGAAAAACTTCATGTTTACCTATAAACGCAGTAATAATTCAATAATTATTAGCAATAAGTCACTAGCATGCAACATAGAAAATGCACATAAAAACCTCAAAACATTTAAACAACAAATGCCATTAATTTGTGGTCGCTTATGCAAAGTCCCTTTCATGTCGGTTTGGCAACTATAAACATATTGTTCTATAACCACAAGTTTAAAAGCGTCACTTTCTTCATTACATCGTGTAGGCCTCTTTATCCTGTGTGATGTAGATTTATATTATCTCAGCATATGGTACAAATAATCCAAGAAATCTTGAACATATTCAAACAACTTTTTCCACTGTCTGTGAAACACCGTTGTCGCATTTTGCAACGTTTCATGCAACCAAGAAAAGAAAAAAAAAAAAAAATTGCTACGTTCATAAGCATCAACGCTCGGTGAGATACTACTTTTCACTTTAACTTTTATAAGACATGCTGCTGATACTGGGAACTCCCTATACTTTTTTATTTTGTTAGATATTAAAACAAAAACAAGTGACTGTTTAACATTTCAGTTATTTTGAAAACTATTTACTGGAGAAAACCTTTTTTTTTTTTTTTTTTAGTTTTTCATTTAGCTTGAGACATGCTAATGAAAGCTCCCTGAAGTTTTTGTTAAAATTGGAAACCAAAGCCACCTATTCTCTATATGTTTAAAATGAAAAGGAAGCCTTTAACATGTTGAACATTTTAAAAGTTGTTTCAACAAACATGTTTGATGGCATTTCAATAAGGTTCCGTTGTTTAATTTTCACGCTAATATTTTCACTTTTACAGAAAATGAATATCGGTTATCGGCCCCCTTGACTACTAATAATCGGTATCCATATCGGCCCTGAAGAAGACATATCGGCCTATCACTAGTCCAAACCCCGCCACACCTTTCGACGAATAGGTTTCCCTGCATGTCGGCCGCCGTACGCAACCCCGCCCCCCACCCCGTTTAGGGAACCGAACCTGAACATTCCAGGTCTTCTCTTGCCACCTCCTACAGTTCCACTGGGAGGACACCTGAGCCATTCCCAAAACCAGCTGAGAGACTCTCCGGTGTGTCCTAGGTCTGGGAGTTATCCAAGGAAGACCTATTATACCCATAAGACCAATTAAAAACCCATGTGTAGTCCCTGAACCCGAACTTGTCTGACTTGTAGGCCAGCAGCCTGAACAAGGGTAGTCCAGGAAAAAAAGAAGTTAGGACACTTTGTTGGCTTTATCGTTTATCTCACTTGTTCGAGACAGGACTGGTGTTTTTTTGTTTGTTTTATTTACCACTCTGGTCCAGCTCCAAAATGCAGTTAACAAACTGGAGGATACAATGAACTGAGTGGTCCCTCTTTGAGGAGAGCGCCGGGGTCTGGGCCAGCTGCTTTTCAGCACTGTTTGTTTACGGCAGCTGCCGTCTCGGGGCTTGAGGCCAAACACCGTCACACTGGGCCAATCCCTTCCGCCACCGAGCCGCAGACTCACGGCACGCCACACGCCTGCTGAGGCCCCCCCCCCTCCTAGTCCCCCTCACCTACTAAAGAACCCAAAGTCGCTTGGCCCAGTGAGAACTTTTCTTGTTCTTTTTGGGCGATCAATCTTTAACTTTCTGTTCAGTGGCCAACAAACATTCAAGTTCTCATGGTGTGGGTGAGGGTGCAAGGGGAGGGTTGTTTAGACGAGCCCAAGTGGGTCAGCGCCATGCCGCTTGACGTCCCCACCGCCCGCCCCTGGGGCCTGCCTGTTTATTTTAGGGATCCTCCAGCCACGACGAAAACAGCTGCCTCTTTTTTTTTTTCCCACGTGTGACAACAACCGCAGCGGGGTAGCCCGAACGGTTAGCCGCTTGGCTGGTAATAATATGAAAATAACATAAAAATAAACAGTGCAATGCTCAAGGAAATATAGAACACATTTCTGGACTTACCAGTTTCAGTTGCTGTAAATTTGCCAGTTAATTAGCTAGTTAGTTTCATTGCTAGTCCGACAGCTGGCTAGTTGGCGAGACTGGACTATGCAAAAATAAATACTGTAGAAATACTGTACTTGAGCAATTGATCTAAAACATGTATTTGGTTGATATCAGTTAACTAGCTAAATAGTCAATTAACAGTGTTATAGTATAGAGAGTTTTTTTGTTAAGGTTAGCTAAGTTTGCTTTGAAATGTTTGTTATAACAATATTTTGTATTTTTCCAAATAGCAAGATTCATAGTGCTAGACTGCAAATGATGTTAGAGATGAGGGCACACTTCACCTTTATTATCCTTCTCTGGATCCAGTCATACACAAAAACGCAAACGCACACTGACAGGCTGGCACACGTTTGCGCTCCGTACCTCCCATAAATCCCACGCGCTCCATTGTGATTATCCCGAATGTTACAACGTGTTCCTGTGCGACGTGTCTTTGCACGTGGGAGGGAGGCTGGCAGCCTTCTGATGTCATTTCATATTCAAACCATTTTTTTGCGGGGCACGTACGGGGAGTTAAGCCAAGACCATTTATAAGAGAACGAGATGACCTCCACCAAGGCCAAACAATTCAAAATGTTTTCACTTGAATTTAACAATCGTGACGATGATGCTTGATATTGATCCACTCCATTCCTTTAGGTGGCAGTAGGATGCCCATTGTCACACATAGCAGGTGTCTTGCCACATATTTTTCACCGCATATTTAGTCTGGTGGTTCAGTTCCCCAACTGGTCCTGATATAAGTACTTAACAATGTAAGTACTTGCTTACTAAGTAACTAACGAACCGACTGACTACCTAACGACCTAACAGCTATGAAAGGAAGGTGTTACAGTGTTCTGGTTATGTATTTTTGGGTGATCATGATAACTACATAAACTGAAAAGTAACAAACCAACCAACTGACTTAACAGCTATGGAGGAAAGTCATTGGTTATTTATTTTTGTGTAATCCTGCTAACTTTCTAACACACGATATAGCTAGCAAGTCAACTAACTAGCTATGAAAGAAAGTCGTCTGTTACGTATTTTTGCATAATCCTGCTAACTACTGAATTAACTAGATAAGTAATTCACATACCAGCCAACTACTGTAACTAACAGACTAACCAACTGAACCAATGTAATACGACTACGGAAATAACTAGATAATAACTAGCTAAGTGACAAACTAAATAAGCAAGGGCAAACACAACCTATTCCTCTTGGAATTGCTGATGCATTTTTGGGGAATACTGCTTACTTGCTAACTAACCAACAAAGTAACTAACAACACTGTCTGATTGACAACTAACTGACTAACCGCTAGAAAAGAAAGGCACTGTTTAATCCTGATCACTACATAACAAACAAATTAACTACCAAGCTAACCAGCTAACTAACAACACTGTCTGGTGGGTCACTGCCCAACTTGGTTCTGACGTAAGCATACTGAAGCGCCAAAAAGTTACAAATACATTCCATACTTCTAGCTACACCAGAAATCAATTTCCGTACTCCTGCTAACTAGGTAACTAACAAGCCATTTAACTGCTGGGAAAGAACGGCACTTTTTGTGTATTTCTTGCGCAATCCTGTGACTAGCCAACTAACCTACCAAATAACAAATAAAATAAAATAAACAAATAACTTAATGACAAAATAACTGCTAGCAAAGAAAGGCACTGCTTATGTACAATATTTTGTGCGTAAACCTGATAGCTTTGTAACTAACCGGTGGGAAAGAAATGCACTATTCATGTATTTTTGTGTCATCCTGATAGCTATGTAGGGTTGCCAACTGTCCCGTATTAGCCGGGACGTCCCGTATTTTGGGCTAATTTGGTTTGTCCCATACGGGACCTTAAATGTCCCGTATATTGATAATCAACTCTTGAAAGTACCGAAAACTGCAATCTACCGATACTGTAATATAAGATGCTTTTCGTAAAGCTTTGGATGGCAATCGATTGTCAATAACGACGGACACAGACGAGAAGGCAGCTCAATGTCTTTTACTTGAATACTTGCTCGAACATACATTGCTGGTTCTTAAACAGTGATAGCACATTACAGCGCTTCTAATGGAGAGTCTCGGGACTACACATGACAGATCCTAGATCAGATAAAGCGTCAATCTCAGAACAAGCGGCAATCACTCCACCTGTCATGTAAGGACTTCTCTCTTCTCTCTCAGAAATATCCAGAGAAAAAATAAATTTGGTGAGTCACACACCTCTTTTACATTTCAGATTTCTTACACTCGTTTTTTGATGAAAAGAGCCAAATTGTGGTTTCATATGAGGTTTCATGTGAGGTGACATATCGTCGCTGTCCTGTGAAAAACACTGTCCATTTTTTTTTCATTTTTCTTATTTTCACGTGAATGTGGTTTCAGCGTTAACGTGAAAATGAGAAAAAAAATCAAAAATTCATACATCATGCTCACACCACCGTGGCACCGTGCAGCTGTCCCTTATTTAGGAGTGAGAAAGTTGGCAACCCTATAGTTATGTAACAAGTAAACCAGCGAACTCACTAACTGCCATAGCTTTCCATAAAGTCATTGGAGTATTTTGTTTCGTTATCCTTGCCATCCAAACCGAAGTCCATGTCCTACTATGCGCTTTGTCCTCCCGAGTGGAGCCAAACTGTGCACTCGTTGACGACTGCGTGCTACTAGTACTACACAGCGGCCTAAAATTCGACGAGTTAACATCTAGCGCTTCACTAGCAATACCGACGTGAACAACAAGAAGTGGGTGAGGCTCTCGGTGCTTGGTGAAGGTTATAGCGTGACTAGCACATCAGCGGTTGAGCTTCAGACAGGCGCACATGCTTGACGGTGCGAGAAGAGCTTTTGTTTTGTGTGCACACAATACTGTCAGAGCCCGGCTCGGCTCTCAGATTAACGGCAGCGCATCGCTTTCATGCTGGCTGCCTTCACCTTTCACCCCTTCACCGCCGCCTCATTCCGCGCTTCCCGCCGCCGCACACGGTGACACCCAATGAGTGGCCAAAGGAAAGCTGTTTGAGTGTTCATTCCGTATCCTTGAAATCTGCTTTGACGTCCATGTAAGTAGGCTACTAGTACACTCTTTGACCTCACTAGAAGTAAGACAATTCAGCGCACTAGTAGAATGACTGTGTCCTACAAGTAATGTGCTTTTTCCACTACTGAATGACATTTCGGCGCACCAGCTGGACAACTTTGGCATTCTATTAGTAGAACTAGCGTGTTACTAGTGAGACACAACTATTACTACTAGCACTATTTTATGTCAGTCGTAGTATTAGTAGGTCAACTCGTGTCGTTTTGATTCACTAGTAACATTTAGTTGTCGTAGTAGTTTGCCAATGTTATAAAGAGTGGATTAGTCTGCTCTTTGTCCTTACTAGTAAGACAATTAGGCACACTAGTAAAATGACTAGGGTGCATTCGTTGAATGACTGTCCTACTATTGTTTTTCCACTAGTAGTGCCACTTATGGCCAACTAGTAAACAATTACACCTTATGACTTAACTACTATCCTACGCTACAAACACTGCTAGGCCCGAATACTAGGCATGTGTCACACTAGTAGCCTCCTGGACCCTACTACTAGCACCAAAATTCCCAGTAGTAGTTTGACCTCACAAGTCACATGTAGTCGTCCTACTAGTGTGCAGAAGTGTCATTCAGTATTGGGGAAAAAACACGTTACAAGTACAACAGTCAGTCTACTAGTGCCCTGTATTGTTTTAGTAACGTTAGCTGTTTTGTCAATATGATATCCAAATTAAGGCCATGTACTAGTATACAATTTGTCCTCACAATAAAGATAATTCAGTGCACTTGTAGAACCGGTGTGACATAATAGTAGTAACATGTTTTTGATTGCCATGACCGCATTTCTGCGCATTAGTAGGTCACTACATGTTACTAGTGAGGCATGTTACTACTAATACTGCTAGTGAAGTGCAAGATATTTAGAATTTGATAATGTCACCAGTAGTACTTGTAACATGCGGTTATCAACTAGTGCACAGTTCTGCCTCAGTTGTAATCATTTGTTGTCCTACTACCCAGCGCCGTCCGTCTCAACCGTGCAAGAATGAGGCTTTTGTGGCCCAAACGTGAAGGCTGGGAACCGGAGGAGCAACCCGGCTCACCTTACGCCGCCCTGGTTCCCACACTGCCCCAAGGATGCTTTTATTATTATTATTATCCTTAACCCTAAATCTCCACCGTGATATTACCCGACACCCCAAGTTGGACATCACGAGGGCAGTGTGTAAACACTCGCGCCGAGCTCCCTCCTGAGATTTCCCAGAAGAGCGGACATTCCCATCTTGCTTGTGTTTTTCCTCCTAAAATGACAGGGAGGGGAAAAAAGGGACCATTCCTAGGCAGTTTTTAAAGTCTGTACACCTCTAATGCAATATATTCACATCAGATTGAATGCCCTATACAGATCATTTTTACAGGTACATGAACCTTCCATGTACCATATTTACACACTTATTGTACTACACACCTCTAATGTCCTATATTTAAGATGTAATTTGGCCGGCCAACCAACACATGACAATTTGAGTGCGTGTTGTATCGTGAAACACGTATTAGCGCCTGTGTGCTGTGCGCAGTCATTAAAACATTAGCGGCTCGCGGTGAAAATGTCGTGTTGCTTGCTTTCCCTCCTTGCTACCCCGGCAGCGTGCTGCAATCCCAGCACATGAGACAAGATCAACACCACAGAGGCTCTTTCTCACGTCCACACACAGTCTCTCTCTCTCTCATGGTGCCACCAACGGTGTGTCATGGAAAAGTACTGCAGCAGCAGCAGCAGAAGAAGCACCAGGGAGGGCCGTCGCCAGACGCATATCGGACGGCCTTGGCCGCACGCACAGCCATCCAGACAATAAAAAGATAACTCGGCCCGCTTCTGCCCTTCCACAGGCAGACGCTGTTATCTGGGACCCCGAGGCGGGGTCATCGGACAGATTGGTTCGTGCCTTCCAGCTGGAACGGAAAGCCATTAGAGGGAGAGATTGATGAGGCAGCTCAAGGATGGCGAACGCGCGTTGCAAATGGACAGTAGCGCAACAGCATCGTGCACAGGTTGAGGGAAACATGAAACAATGGAACGCTACCAAAGTGGAGTGCTACCAGACAAGCTATCATTTTGGGAGTCCGACCTAAAATGGTCTGGGAAAATGGGCTTCAAAAGTCAAACAAAACTTGGGAGTTGAAACCATCGTCGTGCGTCACGACCAGATGTCATCACGTTCATTAGTTGTTTGTTTGGCTGGCGGTTCTCATTTTTTATAGGTTAGAGATGAAGAAAAAAATGACTCTTTTTACAAGGTCATAGTGCAAACCTATTGGTTAGTTCATTAGCTAGCTAGCTAGAGTGTTAGTTACTCACACAAAAACAAATAATTTTCGTAGTTGATGTTAGTTAGTTAAAGATGATGCCAAGAAGAAAAAATCCTTTTTTTTGGTTTTGTTTTGTTTAAACAATATTGTCTGTAGACGTTAGGGCCGCAGCTAACAATTATTTAAAAAGACGATTAATCTTTTTTTTTTTTTTTGCTGGTAAAAATGCAAAATGCACAAATTAAGTTGATCATGATGGGTATGGTGTCGCCACACAGCGGCGTAGTGGGGCCATCGGGCCTCCGTCAAAACCAGCATTCCATTCTTCCTGTGCAACTCCAGCCTAACCACTGCTTTGCTACGAGGACCTTGCCTCAACCTTGACTAAACCTTGCCACTTAAATTAAGTAAATAGCACCCGGCCTAAAATGGATCCCTGTGGGACACCTGTCACTGACACATTGGGCTAGTATTATATTACCCTTTGCAAAGACAGTATGTAGATGTACTGGACCTGTATTACATTAATTGGTCAGACATGAAATTTTCGGCTCTTCTCCATGTGTCAATTGTGTTTTATTTTAATTTATTGTCTTTATTTCTTTATATATATTTTTTTATTTTTATCTTATATATCTATATTTATTAATACTTGTGTATTATGGCCTTTTATTGTCTTTGTTTATTGTCTACTGTTTGTAAAGTGCTTTGTTACAGCTCTAGCTGTTTTGAAATGCGCTATATAAATAAAATTGTATTGTATTGTATAATAGAATCAGAATTAATGGATTTAGAAAGTCAGACATGGTCCATTGTTACTTCTGACAGTAAGTATGATGAAAATGTTCATAATTTTATGAGAATGTTCGTAAATTCTTTGATAAATGTTTATCTTCCAAATTGAATAGATTCATAGTTGCTAATACATTTGTCAAAGGAAATCACGTGCACACCGTGTGCATGTGTAAAACAAAATTTGTGTTTTTGTACAGACAGGGTATATAGTCCAGACTTACTCAAGCTGTCAGACTACGTGAGAGACAGGCAAGAGCTTCCTTTTTTCAAAAAGGAACATCTTTCAGTCGCATCAAAATAAAATCAAACGAGGGAACTGAACAATGGAGAGGAAATGACACCGAGGAGGATGAGAAACAGTGGTGAAAATAGATAACAAAGAAACCATGCTGTTGATACTTGGATGGGGAAAAACACACCCAACAAAACAAATGCCTAAAATAAATCTGCTCCGTCACTATGCCACAGAGGTGGAATTAAGTCACATATGAGCAATTAGTCTCAAGTCTAAAGTGGACATGCATATAAAAACGTGTTTTTTTAAAAAATGTTTTAAACAAGATTCTTCATGTTTTTGTGAACATAAAGACAAGTGAAAATCTTGGACAAATTTAACATATTTTTGGCTGAAATTGTAACATTGTTTGTGTTAGCATCAAAGACAATTAAGCGTTTTCAAACAAACATAATATACGTCTTTTTGTAACCAATAAGTTAATCCGTGATGTACCTAATGTATGTACTTTTGTACACGTCTCACTAATTATAGCATGTTTTTGTCAGACAATTTACTAAACTAACGTGTTTCTCGTAAACATCAAAGACCATTTAGTATGTAATGATGTAAACCACTGAAGACCATTATGCTACTCTTTGAGTGATCATAACAGATCATTCATTTTAATTAGATAAATGACAAATAAGCGACCAGTAGCTAGCTACTGTTATCTAATGTCATAGTTATGGTTTCAGATAGCCGAGGCCTGCTTCTGACACGAAGTGCTTCACAGTGTGTTGAAGGGTTGATTGTGAGGAAATAACTTATCTGCACCCTTGAGAGGGTTTCCATGTCTTTATTTCTATTTGTTTATGTAAATTGGAGCCCTGATCATGTGTGTTTACTGTGAAAACACAGGCAACTTGTCATCCGTATCAACATGCCGACTCAACTCGATACACTCGCTCTGAGGTATTTTAGACCAAACAATGTTGATGAATTGCAGACTTTTGTGGTAACGTGGCAGTTTATTCATCATGAAAAAATTTCAAGCCCACACGTGTTGCGAGTCGTTTCCTATTCCCTCTTATTTTGAAATAGTTGCAGTTCTTTTTCCTGTGCTGGTCTTTGTTTTTGTTTTCAGGGCTGGGCGTACTCAGGTGTGCTAAGCTCCTCGCACAACTGTTCTCCATCACTCACCACATCCAGTATTTAGGTTCCGGTCTGATTTCCACACATCGCCATAACGTCTTGTCCCTTCACAAGAACAGCCCCAAGTGTTGAGTGTTTTCTTTCCATATACTTTCTATCTGTGTTTTGTTTTCATTATTTGGCATACAAATGGCATTGGCATTTGGCATTTGGTCTTTCTCCCATCCATTCATCCATCCATCCATTCATTATCTGATCCGGTTATCCACATGAGGGTCGTGGGCATGCTTTCCTTTCTCAATATTACTGTATATTTTCCTAATGCATCGTCACTTGATTATCAATCAAAACATTGTTTTCATTACGGAGCAATGCTGTTAAAACTCATCTCAACTGAACTTTATTGATAGAGCCCAGACAAAAACAAAGGTCATTCATTTGACATATTATGAAATTAATAAATGTTCTTTTCACCTTAATATTTGATTGTTAATTATTACGTTGTATTATTCTTTGTCATTAGATAATATCAATATAACATGTTATACAATATTTGACTTTAGCAATACTTAACATTAAAAGTGTCTGTTTGGTGAAATGTTTAACTACAGCGCTCTCTATCGGCGCCTCGTGTTTTTTTTTCTTCTCAGGGGCGCACTTCCGCCCGTACGCAACATCCGGTTGTGCAGCAGCCATTTTGTCTGTTCGGGCACGTCTACTCTGACGTTCGGAAAACTGCCGTTCCACCTTAACAAAAACATTGCAATATACTCACCATGCCTTTATTTCAACTTAATACTTGCATCTAAAATTATATTAACATCCCAAACGCGGGTCCGAGGAAGGGCCAACTTTTCGCAATAAACGCCCCGCGTTGAAGCGAGCGAGAGGGCCGAGCAGCATGTCGTGCAAGGAAAGCTACTTGGCCATCTTTCGCTATCTGACGGACGAGCGGGAACCGTACGCGCCGGGCACGCCGGGCAACACCAAGCGTAAGATCCGCAAAGCGGCGGCCTGCTACGTGGTCCGAGGCGGCACCCTGTACTACCAGCGGCGGCTCAAGGGCCAGGACGTGTTTACCGAGCTGGAGGTGGTGCTGCGGGACGAGCGCAGGAAGGAACTGATCGAGCAGACACACGTCCTCGAAGGAGGGGAGCACCTCAACCAGCAGCTCACCTGGGAGAGCATCTCGCGGAAGTACTGGTGGAGAGGTAAGAGCGGGTTACGAGACTCGCGGCGTCCGAGGGACGAAGCTTTGTTGTCGGGTTAAAAAGCGAAAATGAGCGAGGAAGTGTTAGCATTTCGTATCAAACGTTTCCCTCCCCGTCACGGTGACGTACAGTCGTTGTTTGGCGTGGCAAAAAAAAAAAATGCATTGATAAAACCCACAAAAATCGAGGGTTTGACTATATGGGGTTTCCACTTTAATCGTTCCAAAACCCTCCAAACGAACACTGCCTTTTTTTACGCATGTTTTTATTTAAAAGTAGCACAGTAATGTATAGGTGTCAAAATGAATCGACAACTCTGTCCAAATCCTCTGATTTCAGCCTCTCAACAGTAATTATTCTTTTTTTCTGTAGTCCTCTTTTGTGTCCAGTCAAAATAAGACATTTGCATAATTGCTTTTAGTTTGAATAACAAGTAACTGAATCAGGCTTGTAAAGGTTTGGTGTATACACCAATCCCGCTTAATTGTTTTTTTACTTGTTTTTTTATATCACGAACCAATACCAAATACGCAACAGGATTTTGGATAAATTAATTGGCTAATAAACAGTAATGTGGGGGAAAATGGTTTTCCAAATCCACTCTAATGTAAAATAAAAATGTATCTGATTCATTGATCAAATAATTGGTAGAACAATCGATATGAAAAATATTCACTAGTGACAAGCCTGAAGGTATGTAAAATACCAACAGAGTCGGCTAACAGAAAGAAATGAGCTGTTTTTGTGTTTTTGTACCCGTACCTCAAGTCATTGCTCGCGAGTCAAGGGGAAAACATCTGCTGCTTGACGGCTTCAGTCTCGAAAAACTCATGATTTGGGAGTGAATTGCCGATTGTTGTTTTTCGTCGTCCATCTTAGGTATCCTTAAACACGTGAAGGATCACATCCGCGAGTGCACCACCTGCACCGCTCGCCGTGGCGCGGATGACGGCTTCGGAGGAGGCTTGCGTTCAAACAGTCGGGCGAGGAAGCGCAAGACGGCCGGGAGAGAAGACGACGACGACGACGACGACGATGAAGAAGAAGAGGAAGAGGCGGAGGTGGGAGAAGAAGTTGATGATAATCTCTTCCTTACACACCCGTCTAGTCGGAGCAGATCCAAGGTGGCAAAGACTTCAGATAAGCACGAGCTAGTTTATGTAAGTATTGTTAGCCCGCTATGATAGCATCGGTTTGATGCAGTATGGTGTGATTGTGTAGTCCACCCCAGTGTCCAAACCGTCCATGTACGTCATCCTCCCTGAGACAGGAAGTAGCTGATTAGCAAACAGATTTTTACCGTACCTCACCGTATAGTTTGCGTTTCATGTAGAGTTGCGCGGTATACCGCCACTGGGAATGTTTTTTGATGCCTCGCCGTCAAAAATGAAACATCTTCAGTACCAGTACTTTTGAGCTCATAGCCTACTTTGATTGGTTCATTGCACGGGTCGACAGTTCCCACTTTCACGCTGGGCTGTGCGTGTGTGTGTGTATTTTTCGAACCCCCAGGTTAACAGCAAAGGCGAGGTGAACCAGTTCCTGTCCAATCACGGCCAGACAGTGCTGGAAAAACTCAACCAGCAGCGCATTAACAATCAGTTCTGCGACATCACGCTGCTGATTGAGGGCGAGGAGTACCGAGCGCACAAGGCGGTGTTGGCGGCGTGCAGCGAGTACTTCAACGAGCTCTTCTTCGAGAAGGGCGCCGCGTCCACGCACGAGGCCGTGGTCGACCTTGCCGGTGAGTGTGCGCGCCGCGTATGCCGGCCCGGAGTCAAACCGGTCGGTCCTCGAGTAATTCCAGTAGCTCGATAAAATAAAATTGCTGTCCGATTGAGTAAGTCGACTCCACTTGCTGCGCCGTGCAGGGTTCACCAAAGACAGCTTCCTGCCTCTGCTGGACTTCGCCTACACGTCCATGCTGACCTTCAACTTCAGTGTCATGGCCGAGATCGCCAACCTGGCGCGCCACCTGCTGATGCCCGAGGTGCTGCAGATCTGCGAGTCGGTGCACAAGCAGGTGGAGGAGCAGAGGCTGGTGGTGTACCAGCACGAGGACAGCCAAACTGTTTTAGCCGGACAGGAGGCGGAGTCCCACCCGGCGGAGGAGGCGGGCTCTTACACGGTCACCATACAGAGCGACGGCAGCGCGGTGGTCACCCACACCGGGCTCGCCGTGGCGGGGGAGTCTTTCGCCATCGTGGCGCCGGCGGGCAGCGAGCAGGTGGCCGTCGCGGCCGAGGGGGTGGAGACTGGCGAGACCCTGACGCTGATCGCGCACCAGGCGGCCCTCGTGGGCGCCGAGGGGGAAACCATGACGGTGGTCACCCACAGCGGGCAGGCGGGCGCCACCGAGTCCCTGGCCGTGGTGTCGGCCTGCCTGGCTATTGAGCAGCCCGACGGGGCTGAGACCTTCCTTTTAAACATGGAGGCGGGACAAGAGAAGCCCGCGGAGGTTAATGTGGTGCCCGCGGTGGAGCTCCGGGCGCAGGTGGCCAACAGTGCACCCGAGTCGGCCACCGATGCACCCGGGCCCGCCCCCGAGCCCCTCGTTCCGCCGCCCCCGAAACGGAAACGAGGGCGCCCGCCCAAGGTGAAGAAGGACGTGGAGATGGAGGAGTATGCGCCGCCGCCGCCAGCGGAGGACGAGGAGGAAGAGGCGGACCCGTGCGCCCTGGACGACAAGCAGGATTCGGGGAGCGACTCCAACATTCGGCGACTGCGGCAGCGCTCCATCGGCGAGGGCGGCTACGCTCGCCTCCACATGGGCTTGGACGACGACGACGGCGGCGGCGGCGAGGGGAAGGGCGCCGCCGGGGCCCCTCGTGGCGCTCCCACGCCCAAGGTACGCGCGTACGGCGGTTTGTTGCCAGCTTGTAATCATCCGCTGCTCTTTCCTTTGTCCACTACGTGATTTACTCAGCACAAACATTGTCTAGGTGTGTCCGAAGCCCGGGAAGAGGGGGCGGCCCCCCAAGCAGCCCGAGGAGAACCCGGCGGGAGGAGAACCCGGGCCGGCGGAAGACCGGGAACCAGACGGCGCGGAGGCCGCTCCGGACGAAGACGCTCGCTCGACAGCCGGCGCCGGCGCCGCCGCACCTGAGCCGGATGCGGGTGACAAAGTCCCGGCCGAGGGCGGCGCGGAGGGCGGGCACGCGTGCCCAGAGTGCGGCATGTCCTTCCCCCGCCGCTACGCCCTCATCATGCACACCATGAAGCACGACAAAAGTCGCGAATACAAGTGCAGCGTAAGCAGGCGCCTACTTCCTGACTCCAAATATAAAGCCAGTCTTGAAAACCCCATTTGGAACCCTAACCCTGTCTTAAACGAAACCTTAAGTCAAGTTTAAACGTCTAATCGGCTCGAAACCCCAATGTGGTCCCCAAACCCTGGCCTGCCGCCTTAATCCTTCCCACCCGCGCCCTGGCCTACGAAGGGTTAGTCCACAATGTTATGCTGTGTGTTACAGCTGTGCAGCAAAGACTTCCAGTACGCCGCCTCTCTGCGCGCCCACCTGGCCCGCCACAAGCAGCAGAGCAGCCAGCGGGCGCCCGCCTCCAAATCGGCGCCCTCGCCCTCCTCCTCTTGGCACCCCGCCGAGGGCGGCCAGGACTCCAAGGCGGCGCACACCAAGCGCGAGTTTGTGTGCGACATCTGCGGCAAGACGCTGCCCAAGCTGTACTCTTTGCGCATCCACATGCTGCACCACACCGGCGTGCGGCCGCACGCGTGCAAGGTGTGCGGCAAGACCTTCGCCCACAAGCACGGCCTCAAGATGCACCGCGCCCTCCACGACGTCACCAAGCAGTTCCAGTGCCAGTACTGTCACAAGTCCTTCGTCAGCAAGCGCAGTATGGAGGAGCACACCAGCGTGCACACCGGTTAGAATCGCGCACCGCTCGTCGCAAAAAAACAGCCTGGCTCCAAGCCCCGACCCAGGAATAAAAACCCCGTTTGAAACGCTAACCCGACGCGGACGCCGTGAATCAGCCACCCAACCCGACGCCAAGATGAAAAGCTAAACGCGGGCTTGAAACTCCAATTTGTGAATCTTCAATCCCTTAATCTGAATCCCGAACCCAGGAGGTGCGATAGATACCCTCATTTGAAGCCCTAACCCAAAGGTTGAAACCGTAACACAGGCTTGAATCTCGAAACTTTTCTTGAACTCTTCCATTTGAAACCCGAACCTTTGTTTGAAACTCTCATTTGAAATGCAAACTCGTGGATGCATAAACCTTAACCCAGACTCGAAAACCTCGTTTGAAACCCTAACTTTGCCCAAAAATCCATTCCAGTCTTGGAACGCTCATTTAATGCCCAAACAAACGATGGAAACCTTAACCCCAAGGTTGAAACCTCATTCGCAAGATAGAAACATTCATTCAAGCTCAAACCTTAACTCATTCTATCCCAATCACATATTTCTTTGCCATTTCACAATGGGTCTGAAAAAGTCTGGCACTGAATGAGTTTTAATTTGAGAAATGTCTTTTTTTTTGCCTTGCAATCCCTAATTTGAAACCCTAACCTTTGTTTGAGACCCTCGTTTGAAACACCAACCCAAAATACAAAGCTAAATCCGGGCTTGAAAGCCTCATTTGAAACCCTGACGTTTGCTTGGAAATCCATCCCAGGCTTGAAACGCTAATTTAAAACCCTAGCCTTGTCTTGAAACCCTCACTTGACCCCCGTTTAAAGATAAAAACCCGAACCCTGGCTTGAACGCCCCAATCTGAAAAGGTAAACCCCAAATTTGAAACCTAACCTAGCCTCAAACCCTCAACTAATCCAACTACTAACTCATAAAATCGAAGAGAAACAACTCTGAGAACAGGATTGAAATCCAAGTTTGAAACCACATTCTCTTCATAAAAAACAAACAATCTGATACAGCTTTAAATCCTGTCTTGAATCCTTAACTAGTCAGCCCAAACTTAACTTGAAACCCTAATTCGAACGCTTACCCTAACTCAAACCCCTAACGTGAAATCTTTCCTTGTTTTGCGATGTCTTGACTACGCCGCAGGCGAATCCAAGTACCTGTGCAACACGTGCGGAGCGACGTTCCACCGAGCCTCGGCCTTGAGCAAGCACCTGAAGAAGCACAGACCCAAGCCGGACGTGCGCGCCTTCGCCTGTTCCCAGTGAGTAGCGCCGCGCCGCGCCCCGCAAACGACGCCCCCGCGCTGACCGCCCGTGCTTGCCCGCAGCTGCGACAAGCGCTTCTACGAGGCCAAAGACCTGCAGCAGCACATGAACAAGCACATGGGCCTCAAGCCCTTCCAGTGTCAGATGTGCGGCAAGTGCTACAGCTGGAAGAAGGACTGGTACTCGCACGTCAAGTCGCACAGCGTGGCCGAGCCTTTCAAGTGAGTCACGCGCCCACTTCATTTGAAAGCCGGTCTTGGAAACGTTCATTTGAAATCCTAAACCTGCCTTGAAACCCCGATTTAAGAAAAAAAAAAAAAAAAAAAAAACTCATTTGAAATCTTAGCCCTCGTTTAAAACCCTCATTTGAAATCTTAACCTTTTCTTTAAGCTAGGGATGAGCGAATTTTGATACCAGATATCAGGTCCTCATGGAGGATGCCAATACCAGCCACCGATACTTAAGAGAAAAAAAAAAGAAAAGACATTAAGTCCTCCTCGGCAGTAGTTGGCGCTATACTGCGACAGTTTGACACATCGGCGAATCATCGGCCGCATCAGAAAGAAGTACTTACAAGTACTGGCGGTATCGGTATTCTGTGTCAGTGAGTACTCAAAGAGGGAATACTCGATGCTCGCGGTATCTGTCTAAACCTTAACCCGGGCTCGAGACGCTTAACTAGTCTCGCTGTCTCCCCTTCAGGTGCAACGTGTGCGGCAAGGAGTTCTTCGAGAAGGCGCTGTTCCGGCGCCACGTGAAGAAGGCCACGCACGGCAAGAAGGGTCGCGTCAAGCAGAACCTGGAGCGAGAGTGCGAGCACTGCGGCAGGAAGTTCACGCAGCTCCGAGAGTACAGGAGGCACATCAACAACCACCAAGGTGACGTCTTCCTCTTCAAGTCCTCTCGTCTGATTGAAAATCTCATTCAGAGCCCTTATTCTGTTTTTAAAAACGCTAACCAAGCCTTCCTTGATACCCCAATTTGAGATCATTGCCACAGCATGAAGCCCTCATTTGAAGCCCCCTCTCTGGCTTTGACATAATTTGCAACCCTAACTTCAGTTTCAAATCCTAATTTAGAAACCTTTCTTGTGGTTTCAAACTCTAATTTGAGGTCTGAACATTGCTTTCCAACCCCAAACGCAAATTGATGTTAGAAACCCGAACGCAGCCTTGAAAGCCTCATTTAAAACCCTACTTTGAAACCCAAGCTTTGAAGCCCCAGCCCAGGATGGAACCATACATTTCAAGGAAAAATGCTCTGTTTTCAAACAAACCTAGAAGCCCTAATTTGCAACCTTAATCACATTTGGAAACCGTAACCTTAGCGAAACCATAATTTGAAACCGAACCCAGCCTTGAAACCCTAATTTGCAACCATAAAGACATCTCGAAACCCTCATTTGAAATAGCTACCCAGCATTGAAACCTTGAACCGGGCTGCTCAATTTGAAACCCTAACCATCCAGGTACATTCATCGCAGGCTACACAAATATGAGAACAGGTTTCACAGAAGCTAAATAAAGTCAAAGCAGTCACCCGACCGACGCGTTAACGTCTCCGCCCTCCTCCCGTTTTTCCAGGCGTGAAGCCGTTTGAGTGCGTGACGTGCGGCGTGGCTTGGGCCGACGCCCGCTCCCTCAAGCGCCACGTGCGCACACACACGGGCGAGCGCCCCTACGTGTGCCCCAACTGCAACGAAGCGCACATCGACGCCCGCACCCTCCGCAAGCACATGTCCAAGTACCACGCCGACAGCCTGCCGTGCAAGATCATGCTGGAGAAGGACACGCTGCAGTTCCACAACCAGGGCACGCAGGTGGAGCACGCCGTCAGCATCCTGGCGGCCGACCTGCCGCCCGAGCTGCGGCTGGCGCAGACGCCCGCCCCTGCCGCCGAGGAGATCGAGACGGTGCTGATCACCGAGGAGACGGTGGAGGCGGTGCAGGCCGTGCAGGCGGCGGAGGCGGAGGCGGAGGCGGCGGCGGCGGCGGCCGACGGCTCGGTGGCCACGCTCTCCGACCGGGGCATCATGCAGGTGGTCAACTACGTGCTGGCGCAGCAGGCCATGACGGGCGTCAGGCTGGACGAGGCGCCCGACGCCATTCAGACCATGGAGGTGGAGGTGACCGAGGTAGAATAGACGTATTTATCTTATCCCGGACCGATCTTCCCACGTAGCCTGCGCCGCCCTTTCTTTTTTTAACTGTGTAAATAGCTTTGGACAAAACGGGAGGAATCATGGCTTTCGGGCCCTTGAATGCCCAAAAGCCCCGCCCCCTGGTTTTGGATTGGATCATGAGATAATAAAAAACACAAAAACAAAACAGCACTGTGTTAACACTCTTGTTTTTTTTAAAATCTAATTTCATTTGCTCTCATGTGTATCAGTGAATTTACACACTCTCACTGGACAAAAAAATCATATGAATATAATAAATGAAAAACGTCTCATCTTGCAATATTTCACCCAACTAAAATAAAGTAAAATGACTGTACTGAATAAAGTAAAATGTGAGTAAAACAAATACTTAACCAGTCAAACAGTTGTAAAAAATTAGTAGAATAAAGGAAAAATAATTCACCCCGTCTAATAATAAAAAAAGTATAATCCCAAAAAAGTACAACCTAAACCTAATGTCAAAATACAAGAAAACTAAAAGTTAAACTACTATCATGCTCATATAATTAAAATTACTTGCAGGAGAGTATGAATATTTATTTTGGATTTATAGCTTAGTGTGTTTACAGTAAAAAAAAGAAATACTGGTTTTCCAATATTTGTCATTTTTTATTTGTGTGGACAATTTTCATTTTGAAATAAGAAAAATCAAGACAAGACACAACAGAGTAGTCAAGAAGGGTGGATATTTATTTTGCATTTATATCAAAATAGCCTCGACATATTTACAGTTAAAAATTGTACAAAAAATAGGAAAATGCGGCTGTTTTTTGTCTCTATTTCTAACTTTTGACGTTTTATTTCCTGATGACAACAACAACAAAAAAACTATACAACATGTACATACATTAATCCCACGTAATAATCCTCAACCAAATACAACATAGGAGTGGCCGGGTAAAACTTAAAATTGAAATGATGCTCCTGAATCCTGTACAACAACACTCTGGCCTATAGGTGGCGACACACCAGCTAAATATCAAGATACAGGTACTTGAAATGTACAATCAGGACTTGGAAATGCATTTTTTAAACACTTTAAACATTTCTTAAGTGCTCTCAAGAAATCAGAATCGTGCAGGAAAAAGAATAAGTGCACGTCTCTTGAAAAAAAGAAGATGGAAGGAAAAAAAAAAAAAGGAATCAGGGGAATGTTCCGGGCGTTTTTGTATCGGTCCGGTCCTACTCTCCCTCTTCCTTGATGCGCTGCTGCTGCTTGTTGCGGCGCGAATCCAAGTCAAAGGAGAAGTCGGACCAGTCGTCGCGCTGCGGGAAAGAGATGGTCTGGCGCAGCGTGAAACGCACGGCGTCGATGACGCGCTCGCCGCGCGCCTCGGACGAGCTGACGGCGGACGCCCCGCTGGTGGTGCGCACGATGTGGGGCGGGGGGGAGAAGTCCATGGCCTGCCGGTGCTCCAAGATGCCTTTCCAGATGGCGTGCTGGTACTCGGCGGGGATCTTGAGCCGCGACAGGTCCTAGTGGTCATGACACAGGGGAGCGTTAGTGGAGGCCGGCGGGGCGGGGCTCCACTCGGTTGTGATTGATGACTGAGGGCTCACCTCCATGTTATAGTTCTCAATCTGGTAGATGTTGCTTAGACCCTGTGCTGTGAAGTAATCCAAGCAGCCTGCGCAGCCCAGACGAATGAGGAAGCTGTGGGGAGGGGCGGGAGAAAAAAAAAAAAAAAAACGGCCTTAGTCGAATTTTAAGATAAGCGTTCTGAAAAGTAGCATAGCACACAATGTTAAGTTTTCAGGGAAGTCGTAATTCTATGAGAAATAATGTAATGTTTCAAGAAAAAAAAAAAGGAATTACAAAGAAACTAATAACCTTAAAGAATATTGGCTACCCCCCCACCAAAAAAGTAGTTTTTATGACAACATTTTGAAAGAAAGGATATTTGAATTTTTTGTTTTTGTTGAAAACAAAAATCATTATGAGAATGTGTTGTTGCTTTTTTTAAATATAAGAGTACATTCAGGGAAAATTTGTTAAAAAAAAAAAACAATGAAGAAGAAGAATGTCATATTTTTGAAAGTATTTTTCAAGAATAAAATTAAGTGCCAAGACAATTTTGTCAATTTTTTTTCCTCAAGAAAAAAATGCAACATTACATGACATTTTGTTTTGGAAAAAAGTCTAAATATGTGTTATGAGAATCACAGTTAAGTTGTAATAAGTTATGGGTTGGATGCTGCCCCCTTACTAAAAAATTCAATGTACTTTTTTCAGTGAAAAAATCTTTCAAGAAAAGCGTAATTATTTGGGGGCGGGGAAGTTGTAATATGAGAATATTTACATTTTTTTTTCAAGAAAAATTTGAGGCATTTTGGGAGAGAATATTTATTTTTGATTGAAAAATCCTTTTTCCTACGTATGATTTTTCGAGATTATGCGCGAAGGGAAATGTGAAGTAATCTATGCAATTTAAACAGCTTTGGTTTTTTTTGCAACGCTCCTGACTGACCCAGAATCTGTTCTATCAACGGTCTCACGCAAAAACGCAGTCTCCCGCCAAGCTCACCAATCAGACGGCTACTCATGACAGGTCGTGAAACCAATCAGCTTCCGAGCTGCTGCTCACAAATTTGAAGGGAATTCTTGGGCACTAACACGCCTGGCTCAAGCTACGAGCTACATTACCCTCGCGCGGTGCAGATCGTCTCTTCTAGTAACTAATCATCGCCCCTGTGATAGCGAATGAACTACACTTTTAATAAGCATCATTATTACTAAAGGCAGACAAGGACTAGCAACACCAACTGAGAGCACAAGAAACCAATGCTAACCGCTAAGCTAACACTGTGTCGCCAAACACCAGAACGAGTGCTTTGGTGTACAATGCACTTTTCACAGAAGTCTGGTTTGAACCACAATAAAGTGGAGAGAAAGGAGCTATGAACAGCAAACTAGCAGGTCACTTAGTACTTGTCTAAAGTGAAATTGACAAATTGTGAATCGAAATTGCAATTTCTGCCCCCCCCAAAAAAATCACAATTCAGTGTTCCTTTGAAAAAGATGTTGTGATGTATTTAATCTTAGTAGAATTGTTCTGGGAAAGGTTAGAAAGCTAAACTGATAGTTCTCTAGAAAAAAAGCTGTAATCATGCGTAAAAGCCATATTTCCTAAAAAAAAAAAAAATAAAAAAAAAAAGAAAAGTCAGAATATTATGCAAATAATTCTGTATTGTTTATAGAGAAATTTGGGGTATTTTTACAGACAAAAATTGTAATCTTACAAGAATAATGTAAATGTAATGTTTTTTGGGGGGAGAGAAAAAAAGTATTTTAAAAGAATTTAGTTGAATGCCCATACCTAGTGTGACAACATTTTATTTTATTTTTCTATTTATTATAATAGTGATTGGCTTCTTTTATGAGCAAAGTTTGAACCTTTGCGCTTCCACTGTAAGTTATGTTTACTTCCTCCAGGATCAATTTTAAAAAAATATATATTTTAGGTCGCATTTTTTTTTTTTTTTGTGGGGTACCTGGAGATGCTGCTGTCCATAGGGTACGGAGGAGGGGGCGTACAGTGCGAGGAGGGCACCAGGGGCAGCTGGGGCTGCAGGGCGTGAGTGGGGCTCAGTGAACTCATGTCAGCGCTCATGGGGATGTGAGTGCCCATCATGGGAGTCACTGCAGAAACAAAAGCAGTGGCGGTCGGTCAGCCGGAAAAATTTAGACCACAGCTCGCTTTACTTTATTCTTGTTACGTCTGAATAAAAATTGGGATTAAGTAGGGCTGGGCGATTATTCGACAGACAGCGAACCCCCACTATTCGCGAAAATCGGACTTGATTTACCTCAAATGAAAAAGATTTGTAATTGTGCGTAGATGCCACAAGATGGTGGCAAAGCACTTAAAAAAGAGGTTCGTAAAGCATCAACACCATGCATTTAGCACAATCATCAACTCATACTTGTCAACTTGGACGTTTTCCCCGTATTTTGTACGTTTTTTGATCATTTCAAATTGTGTACGCCGTATAACAATTTTTGTACGGGGAAAAAAAAAATAATTAAAAACTCGTTTTTTATTAGACTGATCTCGTCTTGCCCATTTCGGCTCTAATCCGGAGCGTCCGTTAGCGATTCCGACTGCAAACTTCGGCCGACTTTCGCGAGCAAAGTTAGCTGTTAGAAGCAGCATGAAATAAACTTCCCACAGCTAAAGTGTATAGTCAAAAACTACCTAGCTTTCTATCCATGCTACAAGTCAAGGGGGGGGGAGGTTTCTGGATCAGATTTAATGTTGTAAGGAAGCAGCACCTTTAATTCAAGTGAATTAATTCATGTTCCGTTAACTGACAGTTTTTGTTGTTACATATCAATTCCAAAGATAACATTTGATGTTAAGATATTGCTGGCAAACATTTCAACTGTTTTATGAAAATATATTAATGATTGTGTTTAAAATGACACTTCGTCCCAGAGGAATCATTTACGGCTGACCCGATTTCCGACTTTTTTCGATTATCCGTAATGAATCGCATTGTTGAGGGACTAAACATGAACAAAAACTCACCTGTTTTTGAGGATCTAAACCTAGGAGAAAACTCATGAAACTTTGTACGTGCATCAGGCCTGGCAAACACATTTGAGATTTTATTGGGTGTATTGTCCTTTGTGCCAGTACCCCACCGTGCCTCTACCTCAACGTGGCCAGGTTTGCAGCTTTAGTTTTTGTTGTATTTATGAGGACGACAACGTATCAATGGCATTTCTATTCATTTTAATTGGGAAAGATGATTTCAGATGAGCTTTCAGTTACAAGCGTGGTCACGGAGTCAGTTGTTTCATATTATTCCTGTTTAAAAAAAAAAAAAAAAAAAAATCAATCTGCGGTTGCAGTAGAAGAAAATCCCAGAAGGGGAAAAGAATCAAGTCATTTCTCTTCACTTTGTATTGAAGGGAAAAAAAAATGTAAAGCAATTGAAAAAAAAAAATCTGATTAAAATCAGAAATGCGATTTCTGTGGAAGACAAACTAAATTGGCAATTTTATTTTAAGGCCATACTGCCCAGCCCTACAGGACGTCGTTTGAACGCGGGTGAGAGGCGTGACAGGAAGTGGAGTAAACAAACAAACAAACAAAAGAAGGAGCGAGCTTACTATCGGTGAGGCCAGTGGACATGCCGGACGGGGTGAGCGTGTTGCGCTGCTGCGGGTTGATGAGCTGACTGACCGACGGAAGCTTGTTGACTTTGCCGTGAGGGGGGGAGCTGGAGCCGTATGCCGGCTGAGGCGCCATCGACGTCCTGGGTGCAAAAGGCAAGAGAATAGATGGCGTCATCACTCACATTGGATTAGCATTCCAGAAATGCTTTTGTAGGCCTAGTTTAATATTTGAAGTCAAAAGGAAGATATCACCTTTAAATGGTAATTTAAGGATCCACTGACACCCTGGAAATCGTATTAGGAACTTGGTTTGGTTTTGATTGAAAAAAAAAAAAAAAAAATTCTTTAAAAAAAATAAAATAATGTTACTTAAAAAAAAAAGCATGTTGAAAAAGATTGATCAAATTTGATCAATATCTTTTTTGAAACACTTGTTTTTTTACACATTAAAAAATGTTCACATTTGTTATTTTTTTTAATCAAAGTCTTGACTTTGTCTTTCTTTTTAATGTATATAAGTAGTAAATAGTTAAGTAGCAAAAAGGTATTTAAAAATGTACATTAATATGCATAAATTCAATTAAGTCAAATAAATAAATGAATGAATACTACGGCCTAGGTGATAAGATTTTTGTGTGTCTGATTCCGATATTTGGCAGGATAAAATTCCGACAGCCAATTAATCCCAAAAATATATACCTATAAGGAATAAAATGCCTTATTTTTTTAGTGTTTACAACAAAAAAGATGTGAATTACAGGCAGAACTGTTTTTCAATACTGTTTTTTTTGGGTGGGGGGGGCAATGTTTGAATGTACTTTAATATAAAATAATAGTTTTTTTAAGTATTTCACAGTTTTTTAATACTTTTTATTTTACATTTACAAATATTTTTAAACATAAATCAAAGTCTTAAGACAGCCTGCAGTTCATATTTAAATGTGTACAGCATGACTTTTGCCAAACAGTTATCGGGGCAGGGATATAAAGAATATATAAAAAGAAAACAACAACAACTAATAAAAACAACATAATAACCCAAACAAAAAAGGCATTTTATTAGCATTAGCCACAAGAAAAGAGAATCTGTTTCAAACAGAAGAAAAACATTGGCTTGTTTCCCCAAACTGTCCTGCAGTGACTTTACAAAACATGACCAGCATTTTGTCAAAACAAATAATAATAATACAATAATAATAACATTAAGACCCCTCACCCACCCACACCATAACATGAACGAGTCCAGCTCTGGCATTAAGCAACACATACACACAAAACGCATGCAAACTCATCAAAAGAGTCCATTGAAGACAGAAAAGTCTGGAAAAAGGAGTGAAAAGAGGAGGAGGAATGAGGAAGGCTCAGGAGGAGGTGCAGCGCCACCTGGCGTCCCCGGTGGGATCCAGCAGCTGACTGCCGAGACGTGTTTTGATTACACTGCAACGAGGAACCACACACACCACACACACGCACGCACACACGCACACACACACGCACACGCACACACGCGCGCACGCACAAGAGCATGATGTCAAGTAGTTGTCAAAAGCCAAAAAGACCCCAAAGACTTGAGGAAGTAAAGTTGCACTGCTGAAGTTAGCCACAAGAGGGCACCATGCGACCGCAACAAGAATCATAAAGTTGAAGGAGCAAGAATGGAAACTGACATTGAATTATTTATAGTTTTTGTAGTTCTATAGTGGTGCTCAGGGGCATTTGTATTATCTAGAGTCCTATATTTAATGTTTAAAGAAAAAAAAGTGTCACATTCATTTTTTACTCCCCCTGCAACTAATTCCTGGTACTTGGAATAAGCATCGACGTGACCTCACAAAATGTGCAATGTTAGCCTGCTAAGCTATAAATTAACCAACAAGCAGTGATTTGTTTTATGTCGGACTGACAATGTTTAGCATAGGTACGTTATGGAAACAAATATAACATAAAACTTCACAAAATAGTTGCTTTAGTGGAACCATACATACATAAATGCAAACTACGAACGTTAGTTAGCATAGTTAGCAGAGGAGAGTGCTAATATGTATCATTTAGCTAATAATACAACATTTGATGACATTTTTGGAGGTGAAAAAATACACCTTTTGTCAGGAAAAAAATAATTTAATAAATAAGAAACCAAACAAAAAAAAAAACCCTACCTTTTTCTTAAGTCAAGGCTAGCTTGCAAAACCAGTATTTTTTTTCTTGTAAAAATAAAAATCTTTTGACTTTTTCCAACATTTTTTTTCTGAGAGAAAATGTGATTTTTGTTAATAAAACGTTTTGTCAGAAAATCATGTATTTTCCTTCATAAATATTTTTTTTCATTTTGGGAAAATATTACTTTTGTCCTAAAATTAAAGGAATGCATCAGTTTTTTTTTTTGTGGAAAAATTTTGGAGGTGAACGCTACTTTTCCTTGAAAATATATAATGCTTAAAATAAATCCCAGAAAAATACGGAAAAATATCATCTTTGTTAGAAAGGCTTCAAATCTATTTTTGTTGGAAAAATGTGATTGCCCAAAAATTATTTATGTCAAAAATGTCATTCTTGACAAAGTGTTAACTTGACTCCGTGATTGAGTTTGTTCCTTAATCTACACTTTCGGACACTTTCTTTGCCCCCATCTAGCGGTGGTGTATTAAAAGCTTGCCTGTATGTCATATTTTGGCGAACACGAAAAAAGCCACCGATAGACGGCTTCTAACCCTCGAAAACTTTTTACGTTGCTGCCGTTGAGAGTCAAGCTACCGGTGTATATATTTTTAAGTAAAAAAAAAAAAAAAAAAAATGCAATTTGCTCACTCTCCAACTGCCATCAGCTGCTGTAAAAGTCTCGTGACGTACACCGACACCAGCGACATCGACAGTAGCCCTTCAAGCTCAAAAATGCTGACGACGCGCTACACGAGTGGCCCTGAAGGCCGCGTGGCTCCACTCACTGTTTCTGCAGCAGGTTCTGCTGCTGCTGCCGGTACGACTCGATCGTGTGCTGAGGCAAAAACTGCATCAGCTCCAGAGACTCCTTGATCTTCACCAGAATCTCGTAGATTTCGCGTCCTTTTATCTGAAAGGACGAGGCGGTCAAGCGGTGCGGGGCGACGGGCGCGGTCGGAACGGAGGAGGAGGAGGAGGACGCGCTCACCGGCAAACAAAACACCTCCTCGTCCGTGGATCTTCTCTTCTTGATGGCCGACATTTGGATGCCGTGAGACACCTGGCGGAAGGCTGGAAGCAGAAAAGGGAGAAGGCGGGTAAGAGCGCGAGGCGGCGACGTTTCAGGTCTACTATGGCAGAGCGGGAATCAAGGAAGGCAGAAAGAGAGGTAAAAGTTGCTCACCCCAAGCTGTACTTAGGGAATGGGGGACAATTTTCCACCTTTGGAGGTTCTTTCAAATTGTCCGTAAAAGACGGAATTTTACCAACTATTTGTTTTGTTGTCGTGGTGGTGTTCTGTCCTGTCTCTTTTTTTTTTTTTTTTTTTTTTTTACGGTCTGTAAAAAGCGTGACAGCTTTTATACAGCTCGCTGATGGGCCGACTTCCCGACCCCATTCCACGCATGCGGGCGTTAATGCAGAACGGGGCGAAGCGTAAAAAGCCGCAGGGCCCCGTCACCAAGCCCCCCCAAGCTCTACTTACGGCGCTTCGTACCCTCACTGCTCTTTGTGGCGTCCGTGATGTGTTGCTTGCGGATGCTGTCCTCGTCCGCCTTGCGGTCGCGACCCGGACAGGCGCAGATGCGAGCCTCGAAACAGCGGCGGCCCAGAACCTGACCACTACACGCACGCGCACACCCACACACACACACATCATGTGGAGGCTGGCAACTCTCAATCTTCAAAAAGTAAAATCTGCCCAAGATGAAGACAATCGAAAACAAGCTCCAAGGGATTTCGTCTCCCCCTCCCCCCGCTTTAAAAGTCTTAAGAATGTATTGTCAGATTCTCGCAAAGGTTGAGTGGAGTCATTTCTTCTTTAATGAAGTAATAAACTCCTCATTTCAGGACTTTTTGCCTTGTTTTCTTTTCGAATGCCAGTTACGTAGTGTTGTGCCGCTTACTCTCTGGTCTCCAGGGTGACGATGATGAGAATGGGTCGCCGGTTCATGCCGCCCACGCAGCTGGAGTTGCACATGAAGTTGTACAAGATGGTGGTGAACTCCGTGCCCACCTGATGGGGAAACGGGACGTCAGCCCATCATTTCTTTTTTTGGTTTTTTAAAAGAAAAATTAAGTACATTTTTTTTTTCTTTTTTTTCCCCCCAAGCATAACTAGCATACGGACATAATAGGGTGAGCGAACAAGAATTTTCCCTTCCAGCAAAACGTCATTTTTCCCTCCTCCTCCCACTCGTCCGTATCAAAATCCCAGAGTCCTCGATTCTCACCTGAGGCGGCTCGTAGGGCACCAGCACGCTCTGCCTCCCGGTGATGGAATCCTCCACATACTGGGCGTGGCTGTTACCCTCCACGCGGATCAGGTGACTGGGAGGCGCGATCTGACCTGGATTACGCCGGATTACAGTGGCGCTCAATACATGACGACCGAGCGATCGGTTCAGTCAAGAGCAATCGAGAGTCAATCAATCAACCGACCGTCGTTGAACTCGCGGCTGAGCTCGTGGTTGGGGCAGCGCTTGACCACCTCGGTGACGTGTTCCGCCTTCTTGTAGACGGGCATGGCGCGGATGACGGCGCCCTGCGGGGGGGTGGTCAGAACTTTGATCTGGATGGGACAGGTCTTGGCGATCTGGCAGTACAGCTTCTTCAGTTCTGTGGAGTACTGACACAGGAAAGAGAACACGTGACGCGGACTGGAGTCAACATGTGAATCTGTTGGAACGCTGGCATGGTCCGTCTTCTTTTTTTTTTTTTTTTTCGGGTGTCGCTGTTCTGTATAATCAGCATGATCACGGAATTGCGCTACGTAGTCAGCCCTGGAATGTTCCGCTTTTAGAGGCGGTAAGAGAGCGCCGTTTCACGCCGCCAGATTTTCTGGCTCTTTCCTGTGTTGTTGATAAAAAGAACACCGAATGGGAGGGGGGGGGGGGGTCAACTGGACTCAAGTAGTATTAGAAGCTTTCATGCTGCTTGTAAGAGCCGATATTTGAGGCTTTGTTTTTTCATGACTGTTTCCTGATAACGGGCATAGATATGGAACGGGGAACCGAGTCCACCTGACAATTTTCCGCCTTGAGAGGTAGCATCCTAAGCCCTTTTTTGACCTCTACATTCTGTATGTCCTTCCTACATGTTGCCGTAAACGATAGAAATCACGGATATGGACCAACCGGAGCTGGTCATTTTCCGCTTTTAGAGGTAGTATTCAAAGTCCATTAAACACTGCCTGGTAAAGCCTTTCCATCGTCAGCAGTCGTCTTTTCACACTGCCTGAAAAATAGGGACGATTTCAACGTTTTTTATGTGTGACTGTTCTGTCCTTCACATGTTGACCTGGCAATTTTCCACCCTTGGAGGTAGTATCAGAAGACCCTTTTCAGAAAGCCGGTAAAAGAAAGCCTTTTTCCAACTTTTGCCCATGTCAGTATCATTTAGACAGAACAGTGAATTTGGGGGAAATCAGTCCGGCAATTGTAGGAAGTAGGCAGGTCGAAGCTCCTTTCACACTGCCTTTAAAACCGGCATTTTTTTAATCTTTCTTCTGTGACACTGTTCTTTTTCAATGGAATCAACACAGAGATGGGGGGGGGGGGCTGAAGTCAACACAGCAATTTTCCACCTTTGGAGGTAGTATCAGATACCATAACAGAGGACAGAATGTCCCCCGTGTGTAATGCCAGGGCAGGCGTGTCGAGTTTCACACATCTACTGCCCTGTCACTTTCAAACGGAACTATTTTGTAAGTCGCGCCCTACAGCGACATTGTCTAATCTGCGACAGCACCGCCGTCTACCCATCGATGCTGCGCTTTTTCGGCGAGGTCTCTGTGTGAAACAAGGTTGGAATCGAGGGATCACGATTACTTACGAGCACACGAAAACAACAACAGGCCGAATCGAAGAGACGGACGGACGAGGGGGGGGGGGGGAGGTAACACCTGTTGGTCGGACCAACCCAAGCCAAGCCAAGCCTAAGCCAACCCTGCTTTGTTTTGCCCTCCGGCAAAAAGGAGGTTAAAGACAGAACTGTGATTACCACCCACTTGAATACGCACGCACACACATTTTGGGCATCCTTGAAGATGTCTAATGGAAAGCCGGTGGTACTTCCGAGCGGCTCCATAAAAACGAAGCCTGCAGCCGCAATTAAACCAGGCACGGCTTTCATCTTTTGAAGGGCTACAGGGCGGGGGTTGGGCGGTTCGGGGGTTATCTTACCTTAGCCAGGCTACGCTAGCGCTCCCCGTACATCCTTCTGTCCTCCCTCCCTTCCTTCCTTCCTTCCTTCCTACCTTCCTTCCTTTCATACCATCCTTGCTTTCACTCTTGACCAATGCGCGAAAGTGTAACGAAAACAAGAGCCGGTGGCAAAGACGGATGGCTGCACTCGAAACCCGACACTCCCCCCCGCACGCCGCCGTCACTCTGTTAAATGAGGCGGAAAAGCCTCCGATCCGATGGGGAATCGACGCTGAATGTGACGGGACAAAGAGACTGGTCAAGGCTGTCCAATTGTCGCCGATTGTCCGCCTTGCTAGGTAGTATCACAAGCCTTTCACACCGCATGCTTTTCGTGCCGTAGTCCCGTTAGGTGTCACCAACACGGAATGAGGGTGTGAAGTCAACCCGGCAAGAGGTAGTGTCTTAAAACCTTTGTCGAGGCCTTTAAAAGATGACATTTCTCAGCCTTTATCAAGGTCGCTGTTGTGTAGAAACTGACGTGGAATGCGGTGCTCAAAGTCAAGCTAACAATATCCTGGATTTGGAGGTAGTATCAGAAGCTCCTTTCACGCTGCCTGTAAAATCAAGCTTTCTATCGATCTACAACGTCAACACAGAATGGAGGACAAAGTCAACCTAGCAATTTTCAACCTATGAAGGAAGAAGCAAAAAAAAAAAAAATCACAAATCTTTTACACTCGCTGTAGAGGTCAGGATTTTGTGCCTTTTTACGACTTTTTAAAGCCCCCCCCCATGTTGTTTTTATGTAATAACAGCACTGACGTGAAATGCAGGGATAAAGTTGGCCTGGCAATTTTGCGTTTAAGGAGGGAGATTCAGAACACTTTTTCAGGGGGGAAAAAGAAGAACGAAAAAGCATTGAGAAACGTGTCAAATTACACAAAACGGGACTCGGGATGGATTTGACACGGGAATTTTCTACCTTCAACTCAGAAGTCCCTTCCACACTGTCTGTAAAAGTTTTTTTTTAGACATATTCTTCTTTATCCACATTTCTTTAAACCAGGGCTATGCATACTGGGTCTCAAGTCATTTTAGTGCCCGGGGAAGGTTTCAATGGTTAAAACTCGAAGTTATGCTAATACCTTTTTACGAAATGTATGATTTTTATCTATTAAAAAAAAAATGTTAAACTACACAAGTAGTTGAGGAACTGAATATATCGGGTGTTTTTTTAAGTTTGGCAGAGATGGTCTTCTGTGTGGTGATTAGAATAATTACAGGCTGTTCCTTTTTGCGTAGCTGCAGGCTAAAAACAAAAGGCACAAAACACACACGCGCGGGCCGTGGAGAAAAGATCTAATCTTTCTGAAAGTTTGTTTAGATGATATCAAACCATCCCAGGCTCGTACCCACCCAGGAGAAGTGCGAGGAGAACACAACACAACCATCCCTGCCCTCCAGCTACAAACTTTTCAGCAAAAATATGCGCGCCGTTTGCTCAGCGCTAACAGCTAACGCTAACCAGTTGAATGATGGGGATCAGTAGCGGGGGCACCAAGATGTGTCGCTGCTACTTTTTCGTTGGTCATGCTGGGACTCACAATGGTCAGACACACACGCGCGCACACACACACACACACACACACACACACACACGCACGCACGCACACACACAATGCAACCTCATCCAAAAGTAAGTACAGACACATTTTCATGACCTTTTAGAGAGGAAGGGAAAGAGTGAAAAGAATCGAAGAAAAGAAGGATGGAAAGTAAGAAACTAGCATGGAAGGCATCAACAAGGATGTATCAAAGTTGGATAGAAGGGTGGAAGGAAGAAGGGAAGGAAGGAGAGAATGCTGGAAGGTAGGACAGACGGATGAAAGACGAGAGGGCGTGAGGGACGGATGAATCGCAAAAAGGATGAGTGGAAGAGTGGAAGGTTGGAAAGAAGGGAAGGATGGCAGAATGGATAAAAAGATGAAAGCATGGAAGGAATGAAAGTAACATGGAAGGTAGGGAGGATGGAAGGAAGAGTGTAAAGTCGCAAATAAGGGAAGGTTGAAAGAAAGCACGGTAGGAAATAAGAATGGAGGCTTCAAAGAAGTATGAAAGTTGGATTGAAGGAGGGAAAGCAGGAAAGAATGCTGGAAGGCAGGAAAGTAGGGTGAAAGAGGAAAGGGAGGGAATGATGGATGAGTATGAGGATGGAAGGTAGGGAGGATGGAAGGAAGAGTGTAAAGTAGCAACTAAGGGAAGGATGAAAGAAAGCAAGGTAGGAAATAAGAATGGAAGGCATCAAGGATGTATGAAGATTGGATAGAAAAAAGGAAGGGAGGAAAGAATACCGGGAGGTAGGAAAGATAAGGAAGGATGGATGAAAGGAAGGATGGAAGGAAGAGTGGAAGGTTGGCAAGAAGATGAAAGGAAGGAAAGAATGATGGAAGGAAGGAAAGGTTAGAAGTAGGAAGAAGGCAGGAAGGAAGAAAGAGGGAACATAGGATGAACGAAAACCAGGATGTACGGAAGGAAGGACGAAATAAGTGGGAAGGCAGAAAAGAAGGCAAGTAAGAAGGATGTATGATAAGACGGAAGGAGAAAAAAAACTTATGAAAGTCATGACAGAAGGGGAGGAGGAAGAAAATAAGGACAGAAGGAAGGTTGGAATAGAGGAAGGGTAGAAGGTGGGGGAAAAATTGAAAGGAAGGAATAATGGATAGATGGAAGGCAACAAGATGGGACCTATTTAAGAAAGGACAAGGGATGGAGGGAGGAACCATTGAAGAATGGCGGATGTATGAAGCAAGGATGGAAGGAAGAATTGAATATAGAAGGTAAAGGAGGCAAGCAAGGATGGACGAAAGGAAGAATAGAAGGAAAGAAGGAAGACAGGAAGGAGATCACTGTCACTTTTACAGTCTCCATCAGAGACTGCAACCCTTTGAAACCTCCTTCCTTTTTGAAAAAAAAAACAAAAACAAAAAAAAACATCCCCTGCAACAAACTTCAACCCCAATTCCCAAACCCTGACTAGCAACCCTAATTTCCAAACTTGACTTTGACAACCTCAAACTTCCATGAAATGAAAGGCCCAAACTTGTCTTCCGCACGACATTCCAAAGGTCATCGCGATCGACGCATGTAGCGAGCGGTGTCCGGCATATTCCGTCATTGCGACGGCATCGGGATAAGCGAGCGAGCGAGCGAAGTTCCCGTGCATCGGCAGGTCCCGGCAGGCCCGCCAGCTGCGGCGTTCCTGTGGCGCTGACAGGCGCTGCGGGCGCATGCAGCCCAGTCAAGTCCTGACAAAACAAGCGCGGCGTGGCGCCTCTGGTCTTGTCTGCCTCATACCTGACATGTCGCGTCTTGCTTGCGGCGTCAATAACGTGTAGGACTCATGCTTTCTTTCCTCCCTCCACCCCCACCCCCCCAAAACCCCCCCTTCTTGTGGCAAACACCTACATTGAACTCTAGCGAGAAGCATTGGAATGTCATCGGGGGATATCGTTTCAAGTAATTGAAATGGACTCTCTTTGGTTTTGGTGAAGCAGCATGTGGTTCAAGGTTGTGTTTGTGTGGCATACACATTAGATGGGGATTGCTGTTTCAGGAATGCTCAAGGCAGGAACATTTTTTTTCTTTTTTTCATAAATTCATGATTTATTTTTGTCAAAGGCAAAACTTTTAACAACTTAAAACTGATATTTATCAACCATCTCATAAGGGAAGAGCAAATGTGCTGTGAAACTCAGTGATTCCCAAACTGGGGTTGCTCTCCAAGGCATTAGAAAAAAGGTTAAAGCATATCGTCGCATTTTGTCCATTTTTTTTTCATTTTTCTTATTTTTACGTGAATGGTTTTTCCGCATTACAGACATCGCATTAACTTGAAAAAAAAAAAAAATCCAAAATTGGACATACGTGTTTTTCACAGGACAGTGATGATATTACAATTTTTATGGTAAAAAAAAGATAACACCGGTCAACAAATTATTACAACTTTTTTAAATCAGTGATGCAAATTTTTTTTAGAGATTCTGAATCTGCTCTGGGTTTGTTGTCTATTAGATTTTCATAATAATAATAATAATAATAATAATAATAATAATAGTAATAAAACAATGTCATATGTAATATATTTAGTAATATTTATGAATTAAATGTTAGGTTCAGCAACAGGTCGATTTTTTTCCTGAAACGTATACTAGAATAAGTATTGCAGAAGCTTTTATAGGTCAAACTTAAAAACAAAAACAAAAAAAATATCTCAAAAAACAAATGTGATAGAAAAAAAGAAAATACATTTTTAAAATTTGCATCAGAAATATGTTTAGGGACACATAAAGCCTATCCTGACTAAAATTTACTGTTGACCAATGGAATTAATAGTACGCAAAAAGCTTTTAAGCTAGCGCCAGTCGACGAGTGGTGCTGTTCTACGCTCGCAATTTTTTGCCGCTCAGTGGGATAGGAGCTTTAAAGCGGAAGTCAACCCAAACATAATTTTTTTTCAAGAATATGCTCCCAGCAGGCCCACTAGTTGAAACACAGCATTCCGATTAGTTTTGCGTTTGTGGGATATAAATTAAGGTAAAATTCACTCGTTTTTAAGTGCACAGCTGACCTGTTTTCTGAATCCGAGCCGTGACTGGTCGTTGTGAGCAGTTGTGATGTCATTTTCAGTCGACAGAAGACAAAATGGCCGCCCCTAGAGATGGCTAAAAACGAGTGCCACTACGTGGCATGTGCTGTATCTAATCGCGGACGCGCTAACATCGTGAGTCATGAAGATGAACAGTTGCACGCAATCATCCTCCCCCAAGCACCAACAAGGTACGTTTGGATAAACGTCCCAAGCTTTAATTTCGTACTATGCTATGTATTTTTAGTCCCCCCCCCCCCCCCCCAAAAAAAAAATTGACTTCCATGTCACGGACAATCGGCTTTAACGGACAACCCCTGCATCCAATTAGCCCTTTAAATCGAGGTCCCACTGTACTAACACACCTTTTAACCTGATTATCAGTTTGGAAATAGTACTACATTAGTTGTTACTAAAACAAACAATGGTCACATTAGAACAACGGGTCAATAGTATCACACCGTTCTCCTTTTTAGCGTCCTCCAGCATAGGTATGTATGAACTTTTCCACAACACAAGCCCAAATCGTAAAAAAAAAAAAGGAAAAAAAAAAAAAAACACCTCCTCCTCTTGCTGCACCTTCAGTAGCTTCCAGGGGCAAGTGGCGACACGCTCCCTGACACAAACAAGTCTCGGCCCCATCTCGTGAGGCGTGGGACGGGCCCGCAGATGTTCCCGGGACAAGTCGCGTCTTGCCGCCTTTCGCTGGAACGCTCTTGTCTTTGAGACAAACCCTTCTTCCTCCTCCTTCTCCTGCGGCGCAATTGACTCGAAAAGGGAGTATTGACACAAGTCTTATCCACAGTAGGGCCCTCCATCCATTACTGTAATCCCGGCGACCCCCTAAGACACTGGGCAAACACGGGCAATCTTCTCAATGCACAATGGGGGCCGAGGATAAGCTTTGGCGACGCGCCATTAATTCAGAGCAGGAGGATCAGTGATGGAGGAAGAGGAAGAGGGTGGGGAAGACTTTCTGGGAAGAGGTGGACTGGAGGTGTTGTGTGTCACCCTTGTCTTCCCAGACAGGAAGAGGTGAAGCGATGGGGTGAGGATTAGGTGTGTCTCCGTGAGAGGAGTCGTCAAAAAGGAATCGCCGATGAGTTCACCCACCCCAAGCTTGCTTCAAAAGGAGGCCGGCATTGGCGGAGCTTTCGTCTGATTTAAATGCTTTGATTTGGTGTTTGTTTGTGTTTTTAGGTCAATTTGAGTGAACGTCAAAAAGAGGAATTGACCCTTTAATCGTAATTAGCGCTGAAATGATTATGATTGTTTTCGATTTGAAATAAAAATCAAAGACGGCATTATTTTTGAGTGTGTTTTGTTTGGGCAAAAAGATCATAGAAAGTAATAGACGATTGTTTTTGGGCAGGTCTGATCTAGACATAAAAAGATCATCTTGAGGACAGTCATCTTCAGAAAATATATGGAGTGGTGGATATGTACAATACTGTAATGTGTAATGTTCACGTTAATGGGATGTCTGTAACGCAGAAAGCCCATTCACGTAAACATAGAAAAATTGAAAAAAATGGGCATAAGGGTTTTTCACGGGACAGTGCCGATTTATTATATATCTGAATACAGGCTATCAATTAAAAAAACAAAACATACCTCCCAATTTTGTGTTTAAAAAGTACAATTTTAAAATATACAAGTCGATAGCCTTAATTTTGGTAATAATTTGAACAAATATTATCCATCCATCCATTATCCAAACCGCTTATCCTCACAATGGTCGAGGGCGTCCTGGAGCCTACCCCAGCTGTCGTCGGGCAGTAGGCGGGATACACCATGAACTGGTTGCAGAAATATTATTTTAAACATATTTTTTTAAATCGTAATCGCGGGAGTTTTTTTGGTTTTTACATTTCTTCAAATCATTTTAATTTGAAAAATTCGAAATGTCTAAAATATTGAATAATCATATACTTTTATGAATTAAATAGAATTTTGTTTTAATTTTTACATTTTTAATGTATTATATTTCTTCAAACTTTCCCCCAAAATATTTTTAAATGAATTTTGTTTGTTTGTAAATTTTGTTTTATACTTTAAAAAAAATGTTTACACAGTTCCTAATTTTTCAGCAAAATATATTTTTAATTTCTAAACAGTATTTTGGGGATTCTTGCCTCATCAAAAATGATATACATGGTCTAAAAAAAATATGTTATACATTTACTACGACAGTTGAAATTCAGATTTTTTAAAATCATATATGTTTGATGAAAGAATGTGAGTATTTTAAAATAATGATTTTTTTTTAAATTAGTGGATTGGTGAAAAAAAAAAAAACATTGTAAAAAACAAATGCCTTACCCCTAATAGTTTTCTTGCACTCTCTGCAGTTGAGTAAAAGCAACCACAGACACTTTGATTATAACATTATGAACTGCCTTGTAACACTCCGTTATTGTTTTTAGCGGTATGTATTATTTTGTAATATTTGTTTGCGATCAGATCATGTGTTCGCGTGACTTGCGGTCCCAGTTTGGTTGTGCGGTTGTGTGGGGTGTGGCATTTGCAGACCAAACGGCGTGCGGGAATACGCTCGGTGTCACAACCTCACCGTTCCCAGCACTCCTTAGGCCACATTGTGCAATACTTTACTGCCATTTTGTATGTTGTCATATTTTGAATGAGGTTGTCACATGAGCGCCATGCAGTCCAGCTGTTTACAAGTCATGGCATCACTCTCTGCCAACTCATTTGCTTCACAAAGCCACAGTAGAAGATAGATGATTTATCCAACTCGGCTTTCTTACACAAAACTACGGCAGGATCTTGACAATTGCTTTCGACGCGCCAGGGCCAGAGAAGTAAATGTCAGGTGTTAAATTCCCAGCTTCTGTCACGGCTCTCATTCAGTAAAACAGTGATGAAAACAGAACCTTGGGGGAAGTAATAACAATTTTAGGTGTTCACAAGGCTGACAGCGGGTTAAAGTTTATGGTGTTGTGATGACAGAGGTCAGCTGCCGTCCAGGTGTGGCCACGTGACGCCAGGCGACCGCTCTGTCATTACCAGCCACATCTGCTACATGGCGACTAGTTCTTTTAAAATGTTTTTTTTTCCCCCCGAAAGAAAGAAATGGGAATAGAAGTCAACCACAAGCACAACTGACTGGATTGCCGCTCCTATTTTCAGTGACGCATGTTTCTGATGTCATCTAATAATCAGATTTTGGGATGCAGTGCTGCCGCGTGAAAGTGTTCTGATGTGGCTATTGTGTGAAATAGGCTGTACGATACAAACAGGTGAGAGGTATACAGAGCAGCATTTGTACAATGTAACCCTGACACTCACTTGGAAATAACTTTCAGACAATTACTCATGTCGTCAAATTATTTGATTGTGGTATGTTGCTATGCGAAACAGGCTATACAATGAAAACGATGGACGGGTTATACAGAGTGGTTTCTACTTGACACTTCTCCCGCTCTTTTGTGTTGAAAGCAACTTTTTGACAAACACTTATGTCATCTTATTATCTAATTGAGGGATGCTGTTTGAAAGAGGCTACACAATGAAAATGGCAGCGTCGGTTTATACCTGACACTCACTTCCTTTTTGCCGAAAGCGGCTGACCATTGAGCACTGAACTTATCTAATTATTGTATGCAAACATCTGACGAGGGGAAGGTGTGTGGAAGTGTTCTCATGCAGTTATTGTGCTGGTTGTGTGAAGGAGGCTACACAATGAAAATGACCGATATACACAGCAGCATCTGTATACCTGCCAGCTGCCACCCACTTCTCGCTGTTGTGTTGAAATCAGCTCTCAGACAAGACTAGTTATCTAATTTTCTGATTGGTGACTGGCTCTGTGCGAGAGAGGCTACACAATGAAAAAGGCAGACAAGTACACAGTCTGCATATGCAGGACTTGCCACTTTTCGCGCCACTGTGTTGAAAGTGATTGTCAGACAAGCGGTGACAATATTGAATCAACTGATTGCTGATTGGTTCTCTGTGTGAAACAGGCCGCACAATGAAAAAATTAGATGTAAAAGGAGTCTGTATATACCTGCCTCTCACTTTTCACATTACGTGAAAAGAAAAACTGCTGACATCATCTAATAATTTCACTGCTGATTGGCTCTCTGTGTGAAACAGGCTACACAATGAAAGCGGCAAATGACTATAGAGTCACTTCTGGCACATTTGTTGTGTTGAAAATCAGCTGTCAGACAACATCTTTTTTTTTTTTTTTTTTTTTTTGACCGGGTCCTCGTGTGAAATAGGCTACACAATGAAAACAGCAGACACTGCCTTACCGTCCAGGTTGCCGACTTGGCCGTGCTGGACTGCTGGAAGGACACGTCGAAGGTGTGTGGGCCGGCGTAGTCGGTGTTGGACGGGATGGCGGGCGAGGGCGACAGGGCGTCAAAGGTGGAGCTGGGCTGGGCGTAGGGCGACGGTGCCGTGACGCCGTTCTGGGCGTGCTCCGTGTTGTACGGGCTGGTGGATGTGGAGCCTCCGTTCTGGATGTTCTGCTCCATGCTGTTCAGCAGGCCCAGGTTGGTGTACTGAGACTGGGGGATGACAACAATTTTTTTTTTCATATTTAGATAATCAACATTTTTGACTTCAATTTAAACTGTGCATATCATCAAACTGTAGTTTCTTCTCGGGAAACAGTGATTATAGGACAAAGTGACTTCATAACCACAATAGCGATTTTGATGGCTAAAACATCACCTTTGAGTATGCCTAGTTTGTTAAAAAAAAGATTAGTAGGGATTGAAAAGTAGTGTGACGGCTCTTGCAAGTGTATATCGGCGCTTTCTTAGCGGCTAGCTGCTTGCCATGAGCCGCTAAGGTGAGTGGCATGTTATAAAATGTCAACTTTTCTGTTGCCTGTCCTTCCCTCTGGAATGACCTTCCATTAAATGTTACGCAATCCCCCTCTTTGACCATTTTTAAAACTTGTTTGAAGACACATTTTTATTCTTTAGCTTTTGACACATCGTGAGACTGACACTATTTTGTTGTTTTCCGGTGTCTACTGTATGTGTTAGTATCACTTAGTTTGTGCTTTAATTGATTGCTTTCACTGTCTGTGTTGTTGTATTATTGCTATTTATGTTAAATGTAACTTTGTACTTTGTTACAGCTGGGAATTTATGGCAAGTAGTTCAAGTCTTGTTGCCTACGCAATTTCCATGTCTGTTCTCAACCGGGTAGCCAAAATGATCCCATAACTGCTGACCTAAAATGAGTTCCAGTCCGCCGTTCCGGGGTTATTAGTAGCCTTGTTCGCTTAGCTAAACTAGCATTAGCAATAGCAATAGCAATAGCAACAGCAATAGCATTAGCATTTGCTCACTCCGGTTAGATAATGCCACAGGAAAAAACTAGTCAGATGACATGCAGCTAGAGGAGGCTGGCTGAAGGAAATTATCTTCAATCTATCTATCAATTGGAGGTTAAACTACTGAGAGTTGGAAGGGGTATGTCTTGGTTCATTTGCCAACTTTTATTGTAAAAAATTGTGTTGTCACACATTTGGCTGGCGTTTTCATATAGAACGGCGACAAAAAAAAGGGCAACACGACTCTAAAAGAGGACATTTTCTACTCTACATTGGTGTTGTTTATATAGATTTCATCATGCTTATAATGTAACTGCTGAACTCACATTTTTTTGTCAAAGTCAGATTTTTGCAACAAATATTGTCGGTGAATTTATGAATTGCTGATGCTTTCTTAAATCTGCTAAATCGTGAGGTTGTGATTTGGGATCAACACAGGAGGAAAAGGCAAATATTAGTGTTGGGCTTTTTTACTTGAGGGGGAAATACAGAAGTATTTTTAGTCAAAGAATTTAATTGTCTGTTATTACCTAAAAGAATGTCTAATCAACCTTGATCTTTGTGTACTGTGTTTTGTATTGAATGTAGAGGATTAATGAGGGATTATGCGACACCTGTGCACTTAAAAATACCCCAAAGTCTGGTCCACATTCTTGAAAAACATGTTAAAAGATCAAAGCTAAATGGTGCGAAACACAGTTGGGCGCTAATGGCTAACGCGGCTAAAAAACCTTCCTGGCTTTCCAGGAGATAAAAGATCCAAAACATATCCGTCTTCAAACGCAGCCATTCCGTTCCGTTTATAAGCGCCACATTCCGGGACGGCCATCAATCTGTCGTGGATTTATTTCCAGCCGCTCCCGGAATGACCACAGCTGTCTCTCCCACTCGCACCCCCCTGGTTGGCCAGGTGTTAGCGGACCCTTATGAAACTCTGCTTTGACACACGCGCACATAAACACGCATGAGGAAACGCACACACCGCCACCACCGCAACGGGGTCACCTGAGTGCAAGCGGGATGCGGGTCAAAAGCCCGACGAGGCCCCGCTAAGCTCCGGAAACAGACGCTTAGAAAGGTCTGGGGGACACAATAGTGCAGGCCATGCAGGTGTTGACTTTGTCCCCCCACACAATTTTGTGTCATTTATACAGAACAGCAACTTGGGGAAACAAGACACACAACTTGCACATACAGTATAAACAGGCGGAGAATTGCCAGGTTGACTTCATCCCACCACTTCATATTGGCGCCGTTTCATATATTGGAATTTGATTTGTTTTGAGTATTTTTCTTTAATATATAACTTGATGTAAGAAATACTCAAAGAAACAATATAAAACTGAACTGTCAAAACTTTTATCAACCTCACTAAAAATTCAAATATTGCGCTATGAATAAACACAATTGTTCATTTCACACATACATCGCAGCACATTTTTTGGGGGGGAGGGTTTTGCTTCAAAAGCAATGCTTTTGCCCATTAATTTTTAACCTATGCAATTTTAAAAATTAGTTTGTATTTTTGTATGATGGATAAAATCTAATTTCTTCTTGTAACTGTAAAAGGTGGCTTTTCCCATGCTGCTATTCTATAAAATTGCCACAAACATGGAAAGATAGGTGGGAAATCTTTTACAGTAAAAGATGGCATTTTCCAACCCTTTTCGTAGTGTTCTTGATACAGCAACACAAAAAAAAGATGGAAAAAATGGTGTAAAGAGTTAAAAAAAAAAAAAAGAAAGAAAAAAGAGGCTTCTGATACGACAACCAAAGGTGTGAAATTGTAGGGTTGACTGGAATCATTCTTACACAATTCCATCTTTTCCCCGAATGAGTGACATCACTGCCTCGTCGGGTAGCGGGGGTGAGTGTGCATGCTGGTGGGGGTGCGCTACGATGACGCGGAAGCGACAGGTGATAATGATCAAATAACAGTGGGAAGAAAGAAAAGGCGTCGGAATTCCAGCCGCTCGGGAATAAATGCCCGGTCATCAAGGTTTTGCTGTTTAATTGTCTGGAAATCAGGATGACGCCTTTGAGTAAATTAAAAAAAAAAAAAAAAAAAAAAGGAAATCTCCTTGATGTGACTCCGCCATAATGGGCGTTTAATAAGTGCCTCCAGAACATTCCGAGGACTTTGGGAACGTACATCAAGATCCTCCCTTGACAGGCTCAGCAGCCTGTCGGGTTACCCCCCCCCCCCCAAGGTCGCCAAGTTTGGAAGCATTTGAGGCCGACTGGGAGCAGGACACAAGCTTTTCTGACCAAACACAGAATCCTACACTGAACATGAAGCATCTCCTCGCCTCATAAATACAATTCTTGAAAGCTTTCTAGGGAATTGGCGCAAACATACATAAAGTGTGTTTTCAGGCGTTTAAAAATGTGCCATAAATTGTAGAAAAACATGCCCAGTGAATATCTAAATAGGCTATTTCCATATCGCAGATTTCACTGATTGCTGGGGTGGTCTGGAATGTAACTTAACTGTACAATTGTTTGGTTATGTCAAGTATCACTGCGAACATAAAATTGTGTGCATTCACTCAGAACATTACCACTAGCATACAATTGCTAACAGTTACTTATAGCATCACTGCATACATTTGCTTATAGTTATGTGCACTAGTTAATAATAATAATATAGTTTCTAATTTGAGAATATTGTTTTGGCACCATTTTGTAGCATCTTGTTGCCAAGGAACTAAGATGAACTGAGGGGCGGGGGGCACATTTAGTCCAGCCATTGCCTTGTCTAATGGAAAAAAAAGTGATTTGGCGCCATCTTATGGAATCGATAATCCGAAATGACCACATTTTTGGGTGGGCAACCAATTACTTGCAATATTTGGCTGAAAGTCAAAAAATTCCCACACTTTCGAGGTTGCGCGCGCAACACTTTCGGAATCCGTCAGGAATTCAAGCCAACTTGGCCCGAGGGAGGGGTTAGCATGAGTGACCATAGTCGCTGGAGGGGTTCTGGGTGGTGGGGTCATTAAAGGAGGTGTGTCTGGGTGGAGGTGGGTGGTGTTTTTGGGGGTGGGTAAAGATGGTGGTCTCTCCGCACCTATGGCAGCAGGTGATTGTATCAACATCAACACACCATTACAGCAATTACCAGCCCCGGACAGACGCATTGTCCGCTTCTAAGGGGGCTTGGTGGGGTGTGTGGATGTGTGTGTGTGTGGGGGGGGGACTTTGCAACGCGATCCCCCTCAGTTCTGCGGTGGGATTGAGCCAGACACCACTTAAGGACCCCCACCCCACACCACCCGCTTTGCTTAACAACAGGTTGAAAGACAGTGACCCCACACACCTGCTAAATGCTACCTGCAATCTGAGAGGGCCACCACACACACCCACCCACGTACCAAAGACATAAATAAATATTAAAAACACATACTGTACAAATTGTTAGCCTAAAAGCAACCAATTAAATTAACCCCAAAACCCATTAAATATTCAAATTTGGCAGCTGGGCAGTGAGATGGATCTATTATTTTTGGGGAGTAAAAAAAAAAAACTGTCATTAAATACTCGACTCTAAAACATATTTAAATCTATTTTAAAAAATACCAAATATAATCATTTTAAAGATAATAAGTATCCACAATTAGCTGGTTGAATTGATAACATTCCGGAAAACCATTGAGCTGGACATCTCCCACTTCCGCCTCCGGGAAAAAGTGCAATGGAATGCAAGTCGCTCATTACAAAAGATTGACTGTGTTGTCATCATAACCTCTGCGACCCGGGCCTCACGCTTGCATCAAAGACCAAAAGGATCGACTTAAGCAAGACATCCCGTTGTATGCAAAAAAAAAAAAAAAAAAAAAAAAAAAAAAAAAAGACATACTAGGAAACGCTTTGAAAGCAACTCAACTGTCAAAATCACAACAGTGGCTCGCATTGACATCAATCACAGCGCTTGACTTTCAGAACCAAGCAACTCTGATTGCTTTTCCACAGTCAGCAACTCTTTTTTTCAACGCATTTTCACTTTTATACCACAAAAGTGCACAACCAGGTATGCTTCACCTAAACACACCGACTAAATCACAACTTTTCACAAACGGAATCTCCGGGAAACATTGAAGACCATCAAAAAACCCTCACTTGAATATTGACACAGATTGTTTTTCAGGGTGTGGTTCGCAAACGCATATGGGAAGCCCAAAGAAATCACCAAGACGGTTGCAAATTACAAACACAAGATGAGGCTGTGACTCCAATAAAAGCTAATAACATCTAACATGTCAGAAAACACGCAGTTGTTTTCAATCAAAATGACAGAAATGACATTTGATTCCAGCTGACATATAAAAGTTAGTCACATAGAGACAGACAGAAGCTACTAACACAAAAATAAACAAAAAAAAAAACTCAAGCTTTTTTTGTTTGCTCTTCAAGATGTGGTTCATGTTGCCCATTGAAATCGAAATGACAAAAATTACATTTAATTCTAGCTTATGTACAACAGCTGCACTTGCACGGAACCCGAAAGAAGCTACTAACGCAAAAAATATCAACACAACAGCAATAAATTCAAAGGAATTTTCGACAGTTTGTGAGCTCTTCGAATTGCAATTGTGTCAGGAAAAAAAAAAGTTATGTTTTTTTTTTTTTTTCAAAGGAAATCAGAATGAAAAAATAAGCTCCTCAAATGGAAAGCTTGTCTGAAAAACACCCAAAGTTGTGTTGTTCAAGGTGTGGTTTAGGTTGCCAAAAAATTCCAAAAGTCATTGAAATGACATATTCTTAAGCTGCAGCTGATTAGAGTCCAGCAGAAGCTATGAATTAAAAAATAAACATCCTAGCAATGACTTTAAAGTGATTTTCTGAACATTCCCGCCCTCCGAATATTGTCGTTAAAAAAAAAAAAACACACACAAGTTGTGTTTTTCCAGGTGTGGTTTCCCTTCACCTAAAGAATTTAAAATTATAAGTGAAAGTAAAAACACAAACGTGACAGCCACATCGAGTCATACAGAAGCTATTCATGTAAAATAATATGTCCAAGCAATGACCTTAAACAAATTTTCGATTGATTTTTCTCGAAAAGAAATTTACAAGGGCATTGACATGACACAAGAGTGCAGTTTACGTGCAAAAGCTGCTGAGATGAGTCTGACGCATGCAAAAATCTCATAGAAATTCAATATGAGAAAGATGTAAATATTTTGGATTGTACAAAAAAAAAAGAAATGAATGGAAGGTTACATCTAACATTATTATAAAAAATGAAAATCACAGAAAATAAATAAACATGAGTTTTTGCATTTCTTTTTTAATAGATTGACAATTGCCTTGAGATTTTTCTGGATTTTTTTTGCACTCTCAAATATTGTTCCTCCGGAAGTACGAAAAACAAAAAGTGAACTGTTAAATTTTTTCAGACAAAAACAAAAAAAAAATCACAATATTCTTCCCCCACACGTTACCAAAACCAAAAACCTTCGAAAAGACATTTGACGCTTACAAATTTAAACACGCGCCGTTTTGCCCGCACATCCAGGTGTTTACATTCCACACATGCTAACATTCCGATTGGTTTCGTCCAGCAAATCCAACAACCAAAAAATGAACGTCAATCAAATGAAATCCCAATGAATCCGATATTTGGGCTATTTTGGTGGGGGATCCTGCCAATTTGAGGCCAGGGAACCTTGAAAGCTTACCTCGCTGTAGGGCGTACTGGTGCCCGTCTCCAGGTACAACATGTTGGCGCTGAGATTGAGCAGGGCGGCTGCTGTTTGCTCCACCGGCTCCAGGATTCCCCCCTGAAAAATCTTTACTCGAGACGGAGCGCAAATGACGCTGAATCGGTGGTGGTGGCGGTTGGGGGCAGATGGGATGCTTGGTTAGCAACGTGAACGGGCGAGGAGAAGAAGAAGAAGCTCCTACGGAATCCATGGGAGGGCTCTTATATACCGTGAAGGTGGAAGTGGGGAGGTGGAGGGGTGTGTAAGGTCTACCTGTGAGTTACCTGAGTCCACGCCCATCCTGGGAAGAGGCTGCTGCTTCTCCAAAAACTCCTCAAGTACTTTTGTCCCAATGGGAGGGACGGAAAATTGGTCATTTTAATGTATTGCATCAGATTTAAGTGGCACCTTGACTTCAGATTGCCACAACTTCAGAGCTTTTCCTTTTACATTTTAAAATTAAAGTCCAAATCTGAAATATTTAAAGACTTTTTTGAGATATGGAAGAAAATATATAGGAATCCACGGTAATTGAATTCATATGGCAGCAAAATGCTAACAAAATGATAATCTGGTGAAATAAACAGCTAATGTTGAAGCGGACTTTTTACTTTCACGTTTTCGAAAAATGCATGCAATAAAGTGATTAGGGCTGCAACTAGTCATTTTAAGTTTTTTCATTCTTACCAAATGTCATCTAAAAATGACAACAAAATGGTACAATAGCAAAACACACCATCTTTTTTATTTACAAAATGCCAACAAAATAATATGCAAGTGAAAACAAAGAATTTTTTTGACGCCTTCTAAAAAGTGATACGCCACTAAAACAGAACAGTGATGTTTGAGCATTGTTTTTACTTCAAAATTGAAAAATGCTAATGAAATGATATGTTTGTGAAACAAACTGACAACATTGAAAGAGCATTTTAAGATATGTTCTAAAAGTGCAAGCAAAATGATACATCAGTAAAACAAACCACCAACGTTTGACTTGACGTCTTCCAAAAACGCAAACAAAATCCTGTGCCAGTATAACAAAACGGCAATAGCCTTTTTACTTGATATTTTCCGAATGCTAACAAATTGATAAACCAATAGCTAACGCTTGTAAAAATGGATGCAACAAAACAAAACGACTCTCGATCAATTGTAAACGAAAGTCTGTTACGAACGAGGGTCTGTAGACCGAGTGAGGGCTGCAGCCGCCAGCTTGGTTAGCATACCAGTGACCTCCCCCAAGCAACAATTAATGCACGAGAACCCCCCCAACCCACCCCCACCCCAACAACAATGTGGATGCCTTGTACTGTATTGTATCATCGCAAACAACTGCTGTTGAAGTGTTGTGGGAAGGAGCAGCTAGCTTGATGCTACTACAAGCTCATTAGTCAAGTCGGCAGTACACCGCATGTCATACGCTACTCCCAATATAATGCGATTCACTATAATTATGATACGATTCACCAATAACGATGTGAGTCACAGAAATTACGATACAACATGAAAAAATTACAGCCAATTGTGATAGGATTCATTTCTATTAATGATACAGTCATTTTAATTACAAGGTGATAGGATTAGAATATATGATTCACTCAAATTACGAAGTCAGTTATGAGATGATTCAAAGTATGATACGAATCACGTAAATTACGATCTGATTCAATTGCAATATCATATCAATTCCGATAGGATACGATTTTTTTCCAGTTATGATGCATTTCACTCCAATTATGATACATGATTCACTATTACAATACAATAAGATTCACTACAGTTATGGTACAAATGACTCCAAATACGATGCGATCATATCGAATTATGATACGATTCGATCCAACTATGACACAATATGATAATTATGACATTTTGAATTATATTGGTTTGTTTTGTTTTTTTACCTCTATTTATTTTGTGTTTTTTTTTTGTGTTTAATCCCAAAAATAGAACTGCATAACAGCTGATTTCGCAACTAGCTAAGTGTGCATGTCACATCATAGTAGCATTGTTTTCCTCACTTGCAATATTTCCATCTCCGTTAGTGTAATGTTCTAATGCTTCATCCCAACTAACTGTGCGTCTCCTTGCCACTGCGCAGATGCCACTGAGTGTTGTTTTACCATAATTAGAAGTTTGTTTAGGTGGGCTAATGATCCCCCTCACAAGGCCGCCGGACACTTTAAAGTGTTGATGCGTTGACCCACGACCCCCGTGGGCGCCCGCCCCAGGCTGTGTAACACAGGGTGGGGCTGCTGATTGGAGACACTGACTAACTGCAAGGGCTCAGAGCTCAGGTCTGCCGGGAGACTTTTTCCATTCATTCTGACCAAAGGGCAACAGGGTATGCCTCCTCAGACAGGTCACTTAGATCTTCCACTGCTAGCTCACAATTGTATAGTACGGATGGACATATGAAGGGACCCTCGGATTTTTGTATTTACAGTACTGTATTTTCCCCTTTATTTTATTTAGTATGTAATGTAAATGTTCTTACTTTAATTTACTATATTGAATTTATGAACATTCACACAGACATTATTGTTAACATGCTGACACGAGTCGTTGAACGGTATTGCTAACCAAAACAACAGCACCTACCGAGGCAATTTGTTATCATGACGAACTGGCAAGAAATGATCATAATAAAATCATAACACATCAAAGCGTATCCCAATATATTTGTTGTAAACAGTTTCCTGCCTCAGTAGGTGCTGCTGCTTTGATTAGCAACGGGCAGGACTCAGCAGTGGCAACAACACTGTCCACGACCTGAGGCAGTTGCACGAACTAACCCTTCGGATAGTTCCCCTGTATTCATCTTCGGACTCAACGTTTAGAACAAGCGTGCCAGCAACTGTCTTTAGACCTTGCTTACTGCATTTGCGCATCGACTCAAAACAATGACTGCCATCGCTAGCAAGGAAACAAAGGCAAAATATTGACTGACTTTTACCAGCGGGGGGCTCTGGGAACAGACAGGAAGCACTAACGCAAACACGTAACGCGATCTCCCATCCCGAGTGATGACCGAGCCACTCCACAGCTCTGAAAAGGTGCGCCATCGTCACCTAACCCCCAACACCCCCCGCCACCCCCGTCCCTGCACCTCGATAGCCCCTTGACTCAACACACAGCTGATCCCTGTGTTATCAATGTGTAAAATCAGCTGTTTGAGGGGCAGGATATAACGTTTCTTCTACCACTACATTCCTCAGTGTTATTCTACCTTCTGTTTGCATTACCCTAACCTCCACCACTACACTCTTACATGGGTGGGGAGGTGGGGGAGACATCCACACTGATCGATGAGAGATGGGACTTGTGTTAAATTGTGGCCCTGCAGCTACAAGTGGGGGGGGGGGGGGGGGGAGGAATTTCAGATTAAACATAAAACCCTCCACCATACAAATAAGTTCCTCCGGGGCACTAAACAGCAAGCTGACATTTAATGACTCGACAGAGGCACACCTCAAGGAGGCTAGAGGGGGCGAGTTAGTGGTGGGGGGAGAGGGGGTACAGCAGATTTCAACACAAGTGGTGGAGCAACACGTGCGGACGGAAAATGTGCTAGATCTCACAGGCATGTATTCTTCATCCTCTGCATAGAATGACTATATTGCTGCATCTTACTGAGGAGTGACCATCAATACGTTTGTATAATACTGCACCCAGGGGGTCGAAGGGCGGACACCAGAAGGAGCATCGCCATGTCAATTGAGGTGAAGCAAAACATGTTAAAAAACAAAAACGTTACATTCGATTTAATTATCGCATTACTGTATGTTAAAGTTCAATGTTAAAAAGTGCTCTTTTTCTTATCAAAAAACACATTGTTAAAATTGTTGCATATTTTTAGACATACGAGCATGGTCGCAGAATGAATTGAACTTGTATCTCACCACCGTGGTTGTTCTGTTTATTCATATTGAGCAAGGTGGCTGTTGTCATTAAACATAACGCAGGTTGTAGTGTAAGACGTTTCAATTCAGAGACAGTAACATTGCAATATAATATTGCATTACTTTTAAATGAGAGTAACTATATATTAGAATTTGGAAGTGGTGGTGGTGGGAGGTGGGGATGGTGAGGGGCGGTTCACAGGTCAGGGTCATCACTCATCAAGAGAGCACAGCCCCTCCTTGGGGGAGGCAACATCACTCAGCTCCACAAAGCAAATTTATATTTGCGACGTTTCCCAGCCTGCAGCCTTCCTTGCAGGCTTCCCCAAACGAGGGTCGCCTTTTTTGTATTTCCTGAGTGTCACGATCAGAAAAACTGGACAGGTTAAAATTAAACCTAATCCGCCCCCCCCCCAAAGTCAATTCAGCCATTTCCAGGGGTAATTCAGAGACTAACTTGTCCAAGAAATTTGTCAGATCATGACCAAATATGAACTACATTTAAAGTTAGATGACTCGCCATGAAACAAGAAAGTCTGATGTCTCTGCCGTCTCTTCTCTGAACCGCTTTGCCTCACTAGCAATTTTGAAAAATTCCATATGCTTCAGGGGCTGAAGTCAGTTTTACCCAGCAATATGGAATTTGGCTCGCCTATTCCCATGAGAAGACCCACCAAAAAGACTCAAGTAGCCATGCCTGAAAACACACAGGATGCTTGCTATTTTGCTTTGAAGCGGGTGTTTTAGGGTAATAGTGGTGATTTTAAGGTTTGGCAAGGCTTAAGGATGGCCAATTCCCTCAACAAAGAACTCATCCTTGATATTTTGTCCCATCATTAACAAATTTGATCCACGTACACTAGACAAATGAGTGAGGCTAAATTGCAAAGAATTGTGTTTTCACAACGGCACAAGGGTTGAGATTGACAACAAACTTTGATGACAGGAAACTCTAATAAACTTCACAATTTGGAAAGTTAAGAGCGCAAAGGCAGTTTCTCTTGACAACATGAAACTTGCGAGACTTTTCTATCATGTGTAGACCCACAAAAAAATTTCAAGAAGCCAAATGAGAGCCACGTTTACTTGACAAATTGATGACGCTAAATTGTGAAGCATTTGCATTTACGGCATTGCATGCGGGTGGAGCAAGACGGTGCAGCGCGTCAACATTAGCGAAAAGCATTTCGACTGTTGCTTCTTGAAAAGGGAAAGGAAACTTTTCGAAACGCATCGTCAGCGACATATATGAAGCTCCAAGCCCACTGCCACCACCTCCGACGCCTTGAGGCGGTCAGCGGGGGTCAGAGTGCACTGTGAGATTATATCAGCGAGCCCTCCCAGACAACATCTGCTGATAATGCTACTCGTGAAGCTGCTCTGCATCAAAGTCCGTCCCGGGGAAATTCCATTGTTAGCGGAGGAGAATGTTGTACGACTTGATGACCGCAAACCCTGGAAGTCCCGTCCACTTAAAGTGAAAGTCACCTGCAGCTTATTTCATTTCATGGGCACCACTCATGAAACTTCTCAATGTCATCGGAAATAGCAAAGTTTTACATAGGGTGGCTGACCGAGGAAACCCCAGCTGTCATCAAACTCGATTGAGCCAAATAAAGCGAAGCGAGTATATGGCAACGCTAATTTGACCTCATAGAAGCTAGCTGTAATCAGATGCATTTGGATACCGTTATTTTATTGAAGAACTTATTTGTGTTGGGTAAAATTTTCTCTCCATAAAAACGGCCACTAATACCTACACACATTTGAAAAGTCAGTCCCAGCAAGATGCAGCCGGTTTCACGTATCAACGTGCAATTTGATGGACACATCCATCCCAAATAGACACATGAAAAAGTCTCGAGAAGTAAGGCTGTAAAACGAACAGGAAGTGTGCCATTTTGATTTGAAGTGGCAATTTTAGGCTCATTTTGACCATTTCCAAGCGTCTTTCAAAGACGAACCTGTCTTGTTTTGCCCGGATGCAATTTTAACCTACTATACAATGATGCTAAACTCAGCCCCGAAGCCGGTTTAACTAAGCAACATGAAATTTGGTAGGAATGTCAATCATGAATACAAGAAGGCATGCTCACAAAGAAAGAAGGTCCACCATTTTAAAAACGCAACATAAATTTAACATCAAAATTGATCAGAAGTAAATGAAACATAGCTAAGCATATCGCTAGTTAGCTGATTTGAAGTCCGCTATTTGTAGCTGCATTATAGAAAAAGTTTAGCTACTTTAAAAAAAATCGAAATATATGTGTAAACTGTGCTTGGCAGAGCATGGCGGCAAATTTCTCGCCACAGAACAAAAAATTAATAAATGCACAATCTTGGAATTTCAGCCCCCGAAGCCGGTTTTACTTTTCAACATGAAATTCGTCAGCCATGTTTACCACAATTAGACGCACAAAAAACTCTCAAGAAGCAAGGCTGTAAAACGAACAGAAAGTCTCCCATTTTGATTTGAAGTGGCCATTTTGGCAATTTCCAAGCCCCTTTCAAAGACGAACTTGTCTTAGAGAGAGTTTCTCCGACTGCTAGCACATTTGAACCTTGTATACTCGACAGATGGGTGACGCTAAATGCTGACTTAATCAGGAAGCCAAATGCTAATCCCTCCAGCAATAATGCATTTCTTATGCAAGAAGATCAAACAAGATCATAGATTTTTCTCAACGTGCGACAGCAAAGCGATATTACTCACGGCTAGCGTGTCGTCAGGTTTGTGCATGGTGATGCAGTCCATGCTGATCTGGATGGTGTTGCCCGCCGACACGTGAGGCGGACTCTCGCCAAATACTGAATGTATTGAGGAGCTAATGCACAAAAAGGAAAAGTGGAAGACAATGAGATGACAAAGTTTACATCTACACAGAACCAAGCGTTCACTTTAAGGCAAAAATGTATGCAAATAGGTCATGGTTGACAGATGGTGTTTTTTTTTGTGACGTCACCACAGACGGGTCCGATTGATGACAAACAGGAGTGTGACGAGAACCATAGAACAGGAAACGGAATGAAATAATCAAACAAAAACAATTGAATAGAAAAAGGCTGCCTCACGCCCGCAGCTCTCGTGAGGATAAGCGGTGTAATTCTCTTCTACTCTATTCAAATACTACACTTACTCTATATAAAATACATAATAAAATCATCTTAAAAATAATTGAACTCAATTAGATAAAAAGTAGTTAAAAAAAACAAAATTGTTTCCATCCTGTTTTTTTAAGTTCAGTAAAGACTGACGATCGCTTGTCCACGCACATGTGGTAAAGAAAGCTCTGGAATTTCCACTAACAACACAGGCTAAACTTGGCTCCTCCCTTGCACACGATGCTTGTCTCTCAGTCGAGCCGTATCACTTGGACAGATTTCTCCGACACCGATTACTGTACTACTTTCCTATTAGGACGCTGGCACCATCTTGTGGCATTTCACTGAGCATAAAAATGGTGACTCCGTGAGTTATTTAATTTTTTTTTTAGCAAATATCTAACAGAAAAAAAAAAAAGTGAATTTGTAAATGGTGCGAATATGCAAAGAACTGCTGTATATGCGTTCTGCTTTAGAGGTTCCACTGCAGGGTATCGTGAGTGCTTTTGGGTGCACTTACTGGTCCAGCATGTCAAATAGCTGGTTGACGACGTCCTGGTTGAAGATCTCAGCGGCGGGCGCAACCTGACCGTGGGACGAGGCGGCGAGGAAGGGGCCGTCCCTCCGCTCTCGGAGTCTGCAGGAACACCAAACACCTTCAGTCAGACGCGTCGGATTTCAAAATAAAAGAGCAATAAGCCGCCGCGTCAGCACACTTCCAAGATGCCACCCAGCCAGCCGGTCGGCTATTGTGAATATTTGCTGTGCACATAATGCGCTGAAAGTTGACACCTGCTTCACAGCTCACGCCGCCATTGTTGACGCTCAAGTGGCGCACGCTCACATCCCTCCCAGGAGACACTCGGAATTCCCCCCACCACCACCGACAAGCACCAAACACCAGACACCGAATACCACCACCACTGCGACTTGTGCTATGAGTACAGCTGGACGGGCAATGTGGAGCGCAAACTATTTAAAGGGCCACTGGAATTCCCCCTGACGGTGTCAACAAACATGTTACACAGAATATAATATGGAGTGTGTGCAATAAAATGTTCATATTATATAATTAAAAATGTGAAAAAATTCGATATGGATCTCGGTGGGGTGTGATACGATTCAAGGTTGGTTCAATTTTAAGGTGGAATGAATCGATTCGGTACAAGTCAGTGGGATCACGATCCAATTCGATATGGTACGGCTCAGTATAAGAGGATATGATGCCATCAGTTTGTTCTTTGTTGTTGTCATTTTACATACATATGAATAAACTTGTCAATACTGCAAATGTGATACTTCCTTTAAAGATATATCTCCAGTAAAAGATGATGATGCGTACATTATCTCGATATTTTAAAGAGGAACGATTCGCTTCAATTTGATAGGTTCGCATCTTGTAAATCAAAAACGATTTTTCAATTCAAAGGTTTTTGTTACACTCCTAATATATAGATACACATAGATACATGCATACATTCATACATATACTGTACACAATCATTTTCATAAAATACTATACAAGAGAGAATTGCCCAATTAATACAAATAAAAAAATTAACGAGCAGATTCCATACAGAAAAATACAGGCAACAAAACCAAGTGTAACATTGATGAAGGGTGTGGAAAGGGGGAGTGAGAGGAGGTGTGGGGTGTTTTAGGTGTGGTTCAACCTGCTGACCTTTGCCAGGTCAAAGTACATCACGTATAATTTGCCGCAGGGACAACTGGAAAACACTTAGCACCTCTCATTTGGATTAACCAGTTAAAAATGTGATTAACTTATACATATATTAAGAGGTATTCATGGTACAAATTTGGTATGATTGGATAAAATGTCCTAAACAAGTCGTGTCTCTGAAGCGCCACCAATTTGTCTTGTAAACGTTAGAATTTGGTAACAATTGGGAAAAATTTCTTGCACACGTCCGTCTTTGAAGGGGCCTTGGAAATGGCAAACATTACCTTAAAATGTTAGCTTCAAACCAGAATGGCAGACTTCTTCTGTCTTTTTGGGCATGGCTTCTTGAGACCTTTTTGTAGTTCAACTTTTGATACACACGCCAACCAAATTCCACGTTGCTGAGTAGATCAGATTTCGGGGGCTGAATTTTCAAAATGTATTTACTATTAGAATTTTCAGAGTTTTATCGAGTCATGGCCAGATTGACCTGAAATTAGCCACCTAAAACCAAAATGGAATACTTCCTGTAACGTTTTGGCCAAGGCTTCTTGAGATTTTTTTTTGTTCATCCACTCAGACATGCTTACCAAATTTCATGTTTCTGGAGGCAGAATTTTCTAAATGTGCTTATCACTTAAAACCAAAATGGCAGACTTTCTGTGTCATTTCGGGCATGACTTCTTGAGACATATCTGTGGGTCAACTCACGATAGACATGCCAACCAAATTGTTGCTGAGTAAAACTTTGCTCTGATCACTCTGACCCTAATGAGGAGAATTAGCATTATTTTTAAGTGTTTGAAAAAGGTTGCGAGAGTCAAGTGACGGATGCCTTTTGTTTGTCTGGGTGCGGGTGTCCGGTTTCTGTAGTCGGCCCGAGGCGAAGGCTGTCCGGCCTCCACTTAAAGACCTCCAGACAGGGGGCCGGTTCAGAGGTCAACTCTAAAAACAGGGCCGGCCCATTGTCTGCTGACGGCGGCCGATGAAAACGCAATCAAAACAAACAGGCTTCTCCCGGCTTCTCCAGTGTCCTTATTAATCACTTGTTCAAAGATGCTCTGTCAGCCCACCCCCGGCAAGCCGCCCTCAAAAAGGGCGACATGATAGACAAACAAAAGAAAGCCGCAAGTTTCTCCCGCACTTATCCCTTGACTCCTGCCGCACAAGTGAAACACTCTCAAGTCAAATCCTCTTCAGATTGGGAATGTAAAGACAATGCTTAAGACAGACTCCGAGGACCAACAAGACACACTTCAGGTTGAACCGACTGATCGACATGCCGACTTTATGCTAGAATCATCACATGCAAAGTGGTAAAGTCGATTGTTGCCAATGATGTGTTTTGACACTTGCAAAAAAGACAACACTTTAACATCAACAGGTGGTCGGTCGGCGCCGTCAACTAGTAGCAGTGCTTCGAGCGCATGGAAATATTGTAGTAAAAATGAGAGCGTCATCGTTACTTGGAACATATGACTATACTGCATTACAAAAGCACATGTGCTATCTATCTAAAAAGGCTAACGCTAGCTGATGAACAGGTGAAACCCTCACCTTAGCTGTCAGCGACTTCGGCAAATGCCCACAAGACAGACAATACAATAGCATCAAAAAACAAAGACAACCAGTGGTTGATCAATGACCTCTTATGAAAATGAACGATTAACGTCACCAACAAATTGTGTTTATCTCAAGCCTTCATCCCGCTCTTCTTTGTCGTTCCAGTCGCCCCTCCGCCAGACTCAGCCATCCAAACACAGATCACACTCAAGACACCTTCATGCTCTCACAGTCTTATTCATTGAAATAAGCATCAAAATAGGTAGCTTTTTTATCCCACTTTCTAAAAAAAAATGCATTTTAATATTTTAATTTAAACAGGCAATATTTGACATTGTGCTAAGAAAATGGTCAACAATAACAAACTAATAGCATCTAAGTTACGTTTAAAAAAAAAATCCAATTCATTTTTGTTGAATTTGTGCCAAATTTTTAACAGCTAATACTTGACATCCTGCTAAGACACAAACACAGACAGGTAAAAAATCATAAACATGGCAACACTGATATAGAAACCCTCTAAAATCATCAAATTTTTTTTGTTTATTGTTGTTTTTATTTGCATCAATTTTCTTCCTCTTTGCGCTACAATTTTAACAGTTAACATCTGACATTGTGTTGAAACAATGATTGCAAAAAGTGCCCCACATGACCCACCTAAAATCACCAAAATCGTCAAATATCTTTAATTTCTACTTTCATTTTTGAAATTCAAACACTGATATACAAACCCTTCAATAGAGTCACTTGTTTTTTCTTGAACCTGTGCTGCAATTTTAACAGCTAACTCTAGCTAGCTCCTGCTAAGACGCTGGGAAAAAAATGGGCACAATACTGACATAAACATTCCTAAAAGTGTTGTTTTTATTTAACTTTTCTTTCCAATTGTTGTTTAATTTACAGTATACAACAAATTTTAAGAGATAACATCCGGTAACATTCAAAAATGTTCCGCATGGCCACGACAGCCGCTTGATGGCACTTAACACATGCGTTTCCGCTTGTCCACCCGTCGCACTCCACACTTAATATATCCCGCCCTGGCGGCAGCTGAGGAAGCAGGCGGACACAACTGTTGCCGGGCGGCTTTTGGAGGGGGATTCCCAGCTACTGCCATTGAATTTTACATTCAAAACCCTCTCTCACTTCGTTTACGCTGTTAACCACCGTTAGCATCACTCACACGCCGTACTTACCGGTGAAAGGGAAACTCGGGATAGCACTGCACAGTCGCGTAGGGCGAATTCATGTTGTCATGCCAGATGGACAAAAGTACTAAAAGGTACTAGCACCACATCTAGACCGACCAAAGTGTGAAAACTACTTCAAGAAAATTATCACTATGAATAGAAATCATCAACATTAAAGTGCCTGGTGGTACAGTGCAGAGTGGGAGTGTTGTGAGGTGTGTTTTGAATGTAGGTATTTTGGCTTCATAAGAAGGAGGGGCTTAATCGGCCAGAGCAACCAATTGGTGGCTACGCTGGTGTGTGCCACATATTACTCGCAAACACACAGTTGCTAGGATATACATGTCATGCCAAGTTGACCCCGTTGCCCTAACACACACGCTCACACGCACACGCACTGTGCCCATGCCAGTGCGTGTTTGTGTTGTCAGCCTTAAGCGCATAATGTTTATGCTAATTCAAACATTGTTGTGTGTTTTTAAAGTTTGTGCTGATCAAACCTAATCCAATGTAGAACCTGGACTGACACGCGAGAAGCAGCGATGTGCCGGAAAATACAAAAGAAGAAGAAGCTAGGCTAGCTGTTAGCTTGGTAACGTCATTCTTGCTAACTCCTCTCAAGGTGATTTTTATTGTTGTAGGACAAGAATTACCCACACTTTTTGAAGCCCCACATAAAGTCCTTTAAATGCAACAAGTTGAATCATGAAAACAAACATTTGAAAAGTGACCCCAAAAAAAAATGAATTGTTGATTCTCAACATCCAGAAAAACAATCCCATTTAAAGGAATCAGGTTAAATCTAGCAAAAAACAGAACATAATTGACAAGTGCCATCCTGATAGAGATGACACACCCTTTATTTCCTTCAAACACCATGAAAAAAACTATTTTAAAAACAAAGAAAAATAACAAAGAAAATACAAACTTCATTAGATTGTTGCATTTGAACATCCAGACAATGCGCAGCCACTCTGTCCTACACACACCCACAAAACAAAAGCACAAAAAGCGTCATGTTCGATCATGCTAACGAGATGAAAATGTGACAATTTAGGAATAGAAAAATGAGGGTCACCGTGTCGCTAATTTTCATTTAATTTTGACAACAAAAATTAAACAGTAGAAAAACTGGCAAATAGCTGGATTACTGATTTTCAACATAACAACATCTTGCGTACCCCGTCTGTTCTTCGCACAACTTTTTAAAAAATATGCATCATCCAAACATTTACAACAAAAATGGGACAATTAAAGAAATGCTGACAGACATAACGCACCCCTTCTCTCCTACGTACACCCTTAAAAATAAGTTGAATAATACTATACATCCTAATTAATAATGCAAATATGTTCTAATCATATGAGCGTTTTTTTAACCATAGTCTAGCGGATAGCTAGATCGACAATTTTCAAGACCCTGAGTAAAGGCGTACACCCCACACCCTTAAAAGAAGATCACTACATCACCAATTTTCCACAACCTGATAGAGATGGCGTCCCATATTTACCACCCACCACTGGGCACCCCCCCAGGCCTTGAACCTCCATTGCGTCGAGCACGAGAAGGAAGGGTACAAAGAGTTTGAGCTATGAGCGTTTTTTTTCCCAACACATTATCACTCGGCCTCTCCCGACGTCTCGGCATGAGAGCGTAAACCTAGAGGTGCCGCCTAGATGGGCAGCAGGTGAATCAGTGTGCTAAAATAAAAAAGGCAGAGAGGGTCATGGTGGGGGGAAACGCAAATAAATAGATGCAGTGTATCCAGGGTACCACAGCCTCCAAGATGCTTCCTTGTCATCCGCCTTGTACTTCTATAATTAAGCTCCTCTATAGTACATCTGGGATCATCAAAGCGTCACAACATCTCCCAAGCAGGTTGTGTTCATTTCTGCAACGGGTCAGACGAAACGACAAAAAAAGATTGCAATCTACACGTCGCGCTGTTCATTTTGTTTTTTGTTTGGGCAAAGAGGCATGCCAGCATCGTCAAAACAAGAGTTAATTGTCGTTACTTATGGTGGCTAGATTTGCCCTAAACTTTTCTGTTCAGCAAATTTGAATGTAAAACTTAAATTAGCACCGTGTAACCATGCCGTTTTACTTTATTTACGGTTAAAAGTGGAGTGAACTGTAAATAGGAGACTCACAATGCCCATTGTGAAACATAGGTCTGATTAAAAAGGTTCACCTTTCATCAACTATACTCTAAAATTCCATGAAAATTCTGTTAAAACCTCAGTGTTGTTATTTATTCAACAAAACACCCTGCTAAAATCTCAGCATTGCCTTGTAACAACATCCATTCACATCACGTTAAAATCTTAGCATTACGTTATTCACACAATAAAAAACATTGTTAAAATCCCTGCATTCTGTTATTCGTACGACAAAAATCCTGTGAGAATGTCAGTATTGTTGTTGATTTGATCAAATCCTATCAAAATCAGGGTAAGATCTCAGCATTAGGTTATTTACGCGACAAAATCCCGTTAATGCTCCTTTTAACGCGCAAGCGAGAGGACAAAGCGACCTCTGCGGCGGGCCATTAAATTGGATATTTTTACGAGGGGCCGACACCCGACTCCCTTACATCATTAATTACACTAAGGCCCGGGCAGCGGGAGCCCGTCACTGAGCCTCGATTACTTCATTTGACATGTATGTGCGTGTGTTTATGACTTGGCGGCTACATCATGCTGTCATCAAGCATCGCGGGTGGGTATCTCATCCCACCCCCGCAACCCCCGGTACCCAGACAAAATAAGATTTTAAATGGGCCGTAAATGTCTTAATCGGTGTTCACTGTCCCGCCACTGCCGCGATATAACCCACTCACGCGTGTTTACATAGCAGTTGGCCCGGCAGCTGACGGAAGCAAAGCGACGGCTGTCAGTCATTGCGGAACGTCACTCTCGCACGGTATACTGTATGTGTGTGTGTGGGTCGGGGGGGGGGGGTTATATGGACATACTTGAGCGCATGAGTGTGTGTATATTCCACCGGGTGACTAATGCAGGGGAAATCCACATGAGTCAAAAGCATCAGTGTCCGATGCAGCGCTGATAATTAACGGCCTATATGCTAAAACTGCCTGGCAACCCGGCATTGTTCCGCCGAATCAGCCCACGCGATATTCTCGCTGGGAATACTCTAAAAGCAAGGCTAAGCTCAACAATGGTGACTATTTGGCGCACTAATGAGGTCTGAACTAAAATATGTGAGGTGGACATACCGACGTTTCCATGCATTCATTTTGTGCGTATTTCGGTCTGTCTCCAGCTTGCGAATGTAAAAAAAAAAAATAACAGCGTGTTATGTTTTCCATACAACAGAAATCAGTTTAAAAGTGATAATGGTGTAAAGATGTAAAGCTCAGCATCGTTACTCATAAAATGAAGTCCTGTTAAAACCTCAGCATTGTTATTCATATGGGGATTGATTCACTTCAGTCACGATACGATTCACTTCAATTACGAACCGATTTACTCCAGTTACAATGTATAAGATGTGGTCGGCGCCTTTTCTAAGTAATAAGACAGATGACCTTTAATATCAATAAGAATAATTCACGTTTTTTCGCAAGTGAAATGATGTTTGACTCTCAAGTTATGCGTGACACACTTTTTCAAACTGCTCGACAATTACGATACATATTGTTTTTGTTTGTTTTCCACATGCCCATTTCCCACGGTGTCATGCACTTTTATTTTGTCACGCTGCAACTCTTCCACGTGATATTATGTTGCCCTCGCGTTTGGGAAAATGAACGTTGCCTGTGGCGGGAAAAGATGATGAGTCAGAGTCCGATCATTCAAAGGAGGAGTCGTTTGCTTCATTGGGAACAACGTTTTTTGTTTGTGTACGAGGATGTTCCTGACTAACCATTTGTCATGGATTTAAGAAAGTACATGGTATTAAAAATAAGACACATTTATGACAATGTGCTGGCACTTTAATTTGGAACGAAAAATACATATGCTACCAATGCTAACGGCCTTAAAGACCATCCAGCCGTCCGTTTTCTGTACTAGTCCACCGTCGTCTGTGTGAGGCGGATGTGCTACCCAGCAGGTCATTGTGCTGCCAGGCATCAAGCCGTGCAAATGAAACAAAAACATCAAACTGTAAACTTAAAACTTGCTCCCCTGCAAACAAGCAGAACTGGATTTGGTTTTGTTTTTATCCTTTCTCTTTCCAAGGACACTGATCATATTTCTGGGTAAACACAATCCCCGATTTCCTCCAGCCGCTGCCAAATGTGAGGAATGAGGAATGTTAGTCAGGTTAGTCAAACCGTTAAAATACATCACTGAACCTGTTTTAAGCCGCTGTTCTTTGTTTTGTTTTGTCACCGTAATTACTTTGCGCGGTCTTAATGACACGGAACATGGCTTACAGTTACGCCAGTCCCCCAAAAAAATAAAATTAAAAAGAATGGTCACAGACCCGCTAGCAGGATAGTGATTTTTGCCCGCGTATGCACATTCATCACCAGCAATTGTCTGTCGGCACATTGGCTGCACTCCTCTCAAAAAGTATTGGCCAATTTTGTGGTAGACTGAAAACATGTAGTCATATAAGTTTGACATATTATCGTTAGGGGTGTACCCAACACCGATTGATTGATTTATTGAACATATAAACACAACATAAAAAACATGATCATGTTAATACACAAGTACGTTATTCATCAATATATATATATATATATATATATATATATATATATATATATATATATATATATATATACACACATACTGGCATATATCCCCAATAAAAACACAAACAAAAAAACAACGCTCCTCTTTACATATGTGCTCTTTACATATGTTCAAATAACTATGTATGAGCGCGACGTGTAGACCCATTATTCAATATACACACTATAAAAAAAAAGTATTGTGGCAAAGTATGACGTGATCGAAGCATACTGCATCCATGTGAAAATGGGAGATTTGAAAATCTTCCTCTAGATGTGCTGGTAGCCAAGGGGGTGGCCAGAGAGTGACCAGCCCTGGCCTCAACGTAGCTCCGCCCCTGCCTGTAAAGACTACATTGGTACCAATTCGGGATTTAACCAACATGAAAACCAGAGAGCTTCCCGATGGGTGAAAAACAAGCACTTGTAAAGTATATCTTCAAACAGTGCAACGCAGCCGGAGTATTGAAAAAATAAATCAAGGTTCCTTGTCATGCACCACCATTTATATGAAATACATATATGTACAGACAAATACCAGTTTGCGCTGGAATTTAGAACCCAAGCTAATGCTAACTTTGTTTAAATCCTCTCTTGCCGCTAATCCCTAATCTGACGTCGCTTGGCGGGGGGAAACGACCAAGAATTCGGACAAGGGTGACGATACTTTACACGGAGTGAGCAGCTGGCTGCCGCGACCCGCTTCAGCACTTCTACGCGGTAACCCGATCGTTCTGCGCTCGAAACTCTCAGAAAGATAGCGCATGACGCAAAAGTCGCGGAGCGGTGTTTGGCACAACGGCGGCCGGCAGTATCCCGGCAACAGCCCCCCGGGCGACGGGTGCCATTGGCGCGCCCCCCGGACCTATTAAAAAGCATTTCTCGCCGAGGGCGCGACAACGCAATGCCGACACGTTAGCCCGCCGCGCATGAGCTTACATTGGGCCGCGTGTAATCCAAGCGAGGGGAAGTTCAAGTGTCCTTTGTCACTGGATACATACTTTAAAAATAAAACATGCTGTCCATGTTGCAGGACGCTTGGGACGAAAGAGAAGCATTCAGCAGGGTCGCTGGTGAGAAGATGGATGCGCGGGTATAAAAAAGGCATGGCGGAAAGACAGAAATACAACAAACAGAGACATCACTAAACACGGAGCGGATGGTGACGTCAACATTTTTTTTAAAAAAAAATCCCAAACTAAAACCAGGCAAATCCAGAGAACCGCTGTATTTGTCTACTGTACACAAATAATGAACACTATAACATGTACCAATTATGAGACCGGGTAGATGTTAATGTCAAGCTGTACGCTGTAATTGATCAAATGCACCTCAATTATGACACGATTCACTCCAGTGGCACTCTGATTCATTTAAGTTGCCATATCATACATTTCAGTCCAAATGTAATAAGATTCATTTCAATCACGATGAAATTCCGATGTCGTTCATTCACGCTACGATTTCATGACTCGCTCCAATTCCGATGAGATTCACTTTAATTACGATATAATTCACTGCAGTTATGATTTGTTCCAATTCCGATATGATTTACTCTCACGTGATTAACTTCTATAACGATGTGATATGATTTACTTAAATTACAATAAAATACGATTCACTTCAAATACAATACAGTGGCTACGTTTACATGGACACATTTCCTTTAATCCGATCAGAGTTTGGATTGAAATTATGATCGGATGCTCTGTTTTCATGCACGTTAAAAAATGTTCACTCCATTCCAAGGATGATACGACACAATTCACTGTAATTACAATACTCGCTCCAATTATGATAAAATGAACTTTAACCACACAGATGATATGATTCCAATTACGATACCATTTCATTCACTCCAATAACAATGCGATACAATTCACTTCAACTACGATGCGATCGCTCCAATTACGATATGATACACTTCAAGATACGGTTTGATAGGATGCAATCCAATTCGATGGTATATGATTCAAAATGATGCGATATGAAAAAAAAAAAGGTGATACGACTAAAATAGCCATGCACAAGATTCCCATTTATAAGGGCAAAAATATGGAAATGTTAAAAAAAAATATTGTAAAATGTATCATTTAAGTCAAATGTCAGACTTGTCTTCTGTACTGCGCTGTGATTGGCCAGTCTCCATTTACTCACAATCACCATTTTGTAATGACCTTGACTTTTGTTTATATTTCCCGAGTGTTTAGTTGCGCTTTGGCCAGGCCTATTCATGCCCGCCGGGTGATGTCAGCCCACTAATTGGCAGGCTTTAGAGAATTGACATTGCTATGAGCGCATGCGAAAGCTGATCCCGCGGCGGAATGTTAGCCGTGTCAGGTAGAGAGCCGGCTTCCTGCGGCGTAACGTCACACGTCAATCTGTCGGCGACAAGCTTCGGGGATCGGACCGGCGCAACTGTTCATTTGTCCGGGCACTGTGTTGTCGGGCCGCCGTTTCCGCTCATCTCGTCTTACTTAAAGCCGTACAACCGTGTCGCGGCGGGCTGCCACGCAAGGCGGGATGAAGCATGGCGAGGAATGGTTGCTGCTCGATCAGTGGACTAATACATTTCCTGGTGCAATGATTAATTCATTTTTTCAAATTGAAATAGTCCTCTTCAATATACTTTCACATTTTCACATCACGAGACATCATGGGACCAAGAGGACGCCTAACAATTATCAGCAGTACCTTGCTTGCTATGGCGAACGCTTCAAAACAGGATATAACGATACGGCAGTATTGTTGGATTCACGTACAATGCAGCACGATTCATTCCAAATTCAATACGATTCACCCCAATTATAACACCATTCACTCCCATTATGAGTCGTTGCAGTTATAATACGATTCACTCAAATTACAACGCAATAACATTCACGCCTGTTTTAAAACGAACATATTTCGTTCACTCCAATTATAACTCGCTGTCCTTCGATTATGAGTCACTTCAATTTCAAAACGATTCACTCCAATTTAAAAAAAAAAAAAAAAAAAATATCAATCCAATGACAACACTGTTTTATTCACTCTAAATTCAAAACAATTCATTCCACTTATCAAACAATTCAATTACAAAGCAGTACAGAAGGCGGAAAAAAAAAAGTAGATTCAATATGCAAACAACCTTCCGCCTCCGCATTTGTCTCTAGGTTGCGTCCGACCAATAAGGAGGAGACGCATGTGTACCCAAACTTAATAAGCGTGACTGATTCACATTTGGGAGGGTGATTAAGGTTTAAGGATGCCCTGGGGTACAAATGCTGCGCTGTTGTTTTGCCTTTTGTAACACAAGACGTGGTTATTAAACAAGTGGGAGTAGGAGAGACAAATCTTCAGAGCAACTAAGAAGCTTGCCGGACTGCTTTGTGGAGCCCCCGGGGGTTGGCCCGCGGATCCTGCTCTCCATAGCGCACACTCACCAATCATGTCAACTATGCGTCCTCCTGACAGCCACTCACATCCACCGAGTCATTCCAAATGATCTCGGGATGGACTCGATGACAAACCTCTGAACTTTCACTCGTGATGGGAGGCCACCAATGAAAAGGATCCGGTGGCACATAATGACCACTTAGCGTCGCTCGTTATTCCCACCTGTTTTATGTTTTGTTTCGTGCGCGTGAAGGGCGGAAAATGTGATGAATGTGTCATCGGTCGGTTTTTCCATATAATCTGCAGGCACGCAAAATTGCTCCCTTTGGGCCCCACCCCGACCTGACGCTTCACAGTCACCGAGAAAGTGTTGCAACACACGCCAGACAAAAGGAGCAAAAACAGCCTTGCCAATCTTTCTTCTTCTAACTCAACTTATCACCTACCTCTGAACCTGAGCCTTAAGAAGAAACCCTCATGCTTAACACCTTAAATTCAATTTTAACACTGAACCCAAACCACTGTCAGGCCTACCTCTAATCATTTCAAAGTACTTTAATCCCCGAACTGTACTTCGAAACCGAATCCCTTCGACCTCTAGCACCTTAACTTGCTCCCTAAACTGAATACTTAACCCTAAGGACCTTGAACTTACTTCTATCCGTGAACCTTAACCTTATCCCTAACTTCCTGAACCTGACCTCCTGAGACTAACTCACTCCTTCCCCTTAACTCTTAACACGGTCAGTTAGTTCTAACCAAAGCCTTGCCCCTACACCAAACTCTATCCTCTTCACACCAAGAACTGACTTCTGTTCTTGAACCTTCATTGCAAATCTTAACCTCTTCCCCTTGAACTTGCTTCCGTCCCCGAACACTTCCGCGAGACAAAGTCATACACTTTAACACCTTAAACGTACGCCTCTCTCACGCCCATGAAGTCGAACCCTAAAATTTCCCCATAGTCAAACTGATTTCTCTCCTCGAACCAAACTCCCAATCTGTAACATCTTTAATGGCTTATAAAGTCCACCTCTAAACTGTACCTCAATCCTCAAACCTGCTTCTCACGCTGACCCTTATGACAGACCAAACCCCTAATCCCTAACACTTGAAAATTTACTTCAATCCCTGACCCCTTAGCCCTAAATCCAAACTATCCCCCTCACAATTCATTTAGCAATTGAATTAAATTTCTGCACCCTTCACCTCACCTTTCAACTGTACTTCTGACCCTGAACCTTACCCCTCCAATTTACTTCTATCCCTTACGGCCAATCTTCTCTTGGATTGCTGAATCTTATATCTGAAACACACTCCTAACCCTTAAACGTACTTACATGTATAGTCCCAAATCTTACGCCATAAACTCCCTCCCGCCCCTTAAGCTTCCCCCTAAACCGAAATCCTAAACGTTCTTCCCCTTAACCTTAGCCCTACCTTTTAGCCTTAACCCCTAAACGCCTCCCCTCCGGCTAATCTCCAGGTCTGGAATGCGTCGGTAAACTGTTTTTGTTTCTCTCCCTCTACGTAGGACCACGCCGACCATTCAAAGTCGGCTTAGGGTTCCCTGCGAGGCGGCAACGTGCCAACACAGCCATAAACGCCTCGCTAAAAGGCAGCTTCGTCCTTTTTAAGGACATGCCGTGTTGAAACAACGTGCTGGGTACAACACGTGAGCTGAGTGGATTTTTTTTTTTTTCTCTTTTGTTCCCAGTATGCCGCATTTTACCTCCATGTTATGTGAGGAACATAACACAGGCGCACACACAGAGTCATCGGGTAAAGAAAAGAAAGCAATCTTTCATCGAGTGAGGCCTTTTCAAAACAACACGTCGTCAGAGTTATCAAAACAACGTGAGAAGGAGCTGCTGAATAGATTGCAGCCATCCAAATGGAACACGAGTCCAAAGGCCCGGTCGGAGGGCCTGCTTTAAATCACATTGCACATGAACAAGTGGCACATCAGAGCCACTGGAATGTTTATGCCGTGTGACCAATAGAAGCATGTTGGGGACAATTTTCGGGATAAAAGCGGGGAATTAAATGTATCTCGTTGATGCCAAGTGATTAAGGTATTTTTCGTGGAGATGTTCAATACGTTGGCGGCAGCACTGTTGAATAAAAAGCCATACATTTACAAAAATATTATGTTTGATGAAATGATTTAAAATTCTGTGGGGAAAAAAAAACTTAAAAAAGGGACAGTGTAGAATGTTTTGATTTTTCAATGTTGATTCATTTTAAAACCGCACGGTCAATTTCAATAATATGCCAACAACTTTGTTCTATCACATCAACGTACATACATATATTTTTTTTTATATAATCAGAGGTCTAGTAATCGCTAATTATATTACAGAAGGCTGCCATGTTTCACGCAATCATTCTGCTATAAATACCCGAAGGAAACAAATCACTTGATCACAAATTTACTGGATCAATGACTACAGCATGTGTTACCAGCGCAATGCACTCGCGTGTAGGAATACTAAAAGTCATTTGTGATAACATTTTGCTTGCATCTCTGCTTAAGAAATTGGTGATAGGCTTCAAAATGCAGGCGCTTTGACCTTATGTTGCTGCATTCTATTAGTTCACCACTAGAAGGCACTGAATTCTACACACTGTACCTTTAAATTGATCAGAAAAATAGTATTAACTAGAGCAAACATTTTTTTAAAAATTCAATTGCAAATTCTATTAAATATATAAATATAATGGTATGAATAAATAAAAACTATTTATCAATAAAGTGGCATGAAATAAACAAAATAATTACAAAAACACTAAATAGGAGATTAAATACGGAATTGAAATTCAACTCAACAGGGCCAGTTTGCTCGCAACGAGTTGATGTTTTAGGTGTAAGGTTAAGATGTCCCCCCCCCCCCCCTTTAACCAGTCAACCCACCTCTTAGCATTCTGACCTTTGGCCGGGGCGCGGTGCTCGTGGGCACTCTCCCTCTCTCTCTACCCAGCAGCAGCAGCAGCAGCAGCAACCCTCCGACCTCCCTCCCGCTAGCTGGCAAATATGCAACGTGGATATGGCTGGCATGTTGTACGTTGGCAGAGGGAACATTTGAGAGCGAGACGGGTGACAGCTGTGCTGCTCCGGTTTCACCAGATGTCCCTGTCCTCCTGCATGCACTGGACTGTACATCCACTGCATCCAGCCAAGTTGTTGACTAGAGACACTTAGCTTCTTTGTAAAATGAAAGAAACAATACAGTAAAGCTATCCATCCTTCCATCCATCCATCATTCAAACCGCTGATGCCAAAACTAAAAATCAATTACTTGTATAGGAAATTTGAATCATTCAAAACAATGACAAACACAGAAATAATGAATGACATGATCCATCAATTACTTCAATTGCGAAATGAAAGTATTGACTCTTTCATTTCATAATGTATGGAGTTTTTTGGGCCAGTTGAATAAACAATGTTGAAATGTTTTGAATAATTTATTTTAAAATATGTCTTATTCAAAATGGAAAAATACATAACATTTTTCCAAGAATTAAGTAATGACCGTTTTGTTAACGACATAACATGTAGTTAACTTCCAGAAATGATGTTCTGCTAAACAACCGTTACTAATTGTTTAACAGTTTTGAAAATTAAATTATATTAATGTGTTGGTTAGTTTTATTTAAATTAATTGTAATCAGCATAATTTACGGTAGTAGTTTTAACTGATACTTATCATCTATTTTAAAGGCACTGTATATGTAATTTAAGAGGTGTTACATTTTAATATAACATAGCTGTCATGTGAAAAACACGTATCTCCATTTTTTTTTCATTTTCTTATTTTTACATGAATCATATTTCCGCATTACAGACATCGCAGTCATCACAGTGAAAATTAAAAAAAGTTCCCAAAATTGGAGATAAGTGCTTTTCACAGGACAGCGACGATATGTAAAATGAGTATGGAACATGTTAACAGTGAGCATGGAGGTAGCAGGATTATTTATTAACACAGATAAAATGAAACACTCTTTTTGCAGCATTTTTAAGACTTTTGAAGTCAGATTTATGAAGTGGTGTTGAATTACCCCCTGTGGTATGTAGAAAACAGTTGCGTCCCCCTGATGGCGGGAAAGTGAATTGCATCATTACATAGAACGTGCAGGTTGATTAAATGCTAAAACCTCTTAGGCATGTGTGCAAATCTTTGATGTTGCGTTGCGAGCAACTCTTGAGGGGAAAAAAAACAACATGACATACTCTTGCTAGCAACTCTTTTTTTTTTTTATTGCACTGCCATTAACTTTTCTTTTTCCAACTGTTTATGGTTGAGCATTTTTTTTGTTCATGGCATTTGCTGTTCTGGTAGTATCTCTTCGACATACTTTATTACTGTTCTGCTAGCAACTCTTCGTTGTCTTAAAGGTTTAACTGTTCCACCTCCATGTTTTCCTTCCGCACTAGCAACTCCAACTCCACTTTGAACTCTACCAGCAACTTGCCCTCACACTTTATTGCACTGCTAGCAACTCTCCTTTTTGTAAGGACTAAACTGTTCTGATACATTTGTAGTAAGCTACTCTCAACTCTTCATTTTCTAAGTTGAATTGTTCCGCCTCCCTGTTTTACTTAAACCACTAGCAACTCTTTGCCTGTTTTCCTGCTCGTCTGGCAGCTCTTGTGCCTTGTTTTCCACTCTGATAGCAGCTCTTCTACATACTAAACTGCTCCGCTAGCAACTTTTTTTTCCAAGGGCTAAATGGTTCTGTCTCCATGTTTATCCTGCTCTGCCAGCAAATATTGTGCCTTTGCTTTCCTTTTCTACTAGCGACTTTTCTGATATCTGGTTTTGATTCTATCATTTCTTCTGCCTCGGTGGTTTTCCTTTCCACTAGCAACTTGATGTAAGAAAAAAAAAAAGATCCAAACGGTGCAACCCATCGTACTGTAAATCAAGAAATGACAAACTGGCCACCGTCCAGCCATCTGGGATGCGGTTGCTAGGGTTCTGCGGGCGGTCAAGGTTCATCCGGTAGCGGAATTTGTCGGGAATGCGAGACGTGGGAATGCGAAGGGGAAAGCGAGAGACGACCTGGAACGGCCTGGGCCAGACGCCCGCGTCGGGATACTGGAGGCGCGTCGCATAAGACGAATTCTAGCGGCCGCAAATACCTGCAAAGCCCTTTTCGCGGGAGGAGTCCATTTTGCTCGCTTGTTTGGTAAACACCTTCCAGCTGTCAGGGTGTTAGCGTTGGTTGCTAACGGGCTAGCGGCGCCACCATTGCGGTCGGCGTGGTCGCGTTTGTTGTCGATTTAGTAAGTGTGAACGACGCGACGTGTGCGGGGGACAAAGTATGTGATACACGGTGGCTTTATTTATCACGCACACACGTACACCCACACGCAGAGACGCGTACGCACAAATGCGCACGGCACACATGCGCACGAGCGCCTACGCTCACAGGTAAACACGCGAACACCCGCATACTCACCTACACACACAGATACACGCGCAGGCGCACATTCTAATGTGCACACACATGCGCGTGCACACGCAGACACAGGTATCCATGCAGATATACACACACGTGCACGCGGGCATGTACGCGCACACACCAACACCCAGCTGTCAGTGTTGTGTCTGGAGGCGTTTTAGGTGAACGCGGCCACTTGGAGAAGCGTCAAATCCGCGGAGCCTCTTGACTATGTAGGCCGATACACACCCTAAATTCCCGCTGGCTGGCCCCGAACACAAAAGCCCAGTCGAGGACGTCCAATAAACACTGAGCAGCGTTTCGCTTCACGGCCACCCCGCCTTAGTCGCGCTTAGTCATCAATTACGCCAACCTTGGTCTCGTACCTTAGTTTCCACATAATGCTACTGTTACAATACGGAATTATACGTAATAATACGGAATTGTATTGAAATTTGGTGGAAAAACTTGACCAAGAGTGGGCAGCATATGGCCCAGGTTGGTAAATGAAAAAAAAAAAAAAAGAGTTCTAGTGGTGCGGAAAACATGAAGGAAGTTTTGCTTGGCAACTCAAGAGGCAGAAAGAAGACTTGCAGAAGTGGAAAACACGGTGGGAGACTTGCTAGCGGGAAAACAAGAGGCAGAAGAGTTGCTAGAGGGTAGAAAAATCCAGAGGAAGCAGTGTGGCTAGCAGCAATTTTTTTTAAAACCCAAAAATGGGGAGGTCTGCTTTGAAAATAGGTGGCAGTGCATGAGTTAAACAAGTTGTTTATGAAGTCATTCCGGATGGTGATTAAAGACGTTTAGTCTGTTGGGATTCTTGTTTCCTGCCACAAAGCACCAACCGATGGAGTGTACCCATGGAAAATAATCGGAGGGAGGTGTGAGGAACACATTGATGTTGATGATGTAGCCGCAGGTAACAAATTACCTTCACAGCCTGGAATGCAATCATTGGCTGGGAAAGTCACTTTGGATCGGCGTTGACAAAGTAACCATGTGTTACTGACAAAAGCACAAGTACACACCGGGACAGCAAGTTCACCACAATCACGGCAGCCACTTACACTGGTCAACAAATGTTTACAAAATGTTTTTAATCAGAGATGCAAGTTTACTTTCCTGGAGGATTTTTTTTTTGCTCAGATTTCGAATCTACCCTTGTTTGTTTTTTTTCTCTAGCGCATCAGGTTTTCATAATAATATATGAACTTTTTCTCGCGCTACGAGCAACTCTTCAGTCTCAGGGTTTCCCTTCTGTGCTAGCGACTCTTGCGCATCAGTAGTGTCCGCACTACTGGTAACTCTTCTGCATTTCCATTTTCCAGCTCCGATAGCAACTCCACTGCAGTAGCAACTCTCGTGCCTTTAAGTTCTCAACTAGCAAAATCTTCTCACTCTATATTGTTTGACCTGCTAGCAACTGTTTTTCCATGTTTTCAGTTCAGCTAGCAACTCTTCTGCCTTTACACTTTACTGATGCACAACCACCAGAAGATGACATCAATGCCCCATTTTAGATATGAGGTCAGCGCAGTTTGAGTCCACTGGAAGAAAGAAAGAAAAAAAAGAAAGAAATGGCTGCATTTTGTGCAACCTACTGTATTTATAAAAGAATGGAAAAAGGCAGAATCGATTTTTTTTTCCCGGTGAAAGAAGAGAGTCTATTCTTTGAGTTGATTCGATGGATGTATAACCATCGAACGATATTCGGTGCTTCTTGAAAATGTCAAAATGCTCTAAAATGGCTGGCTGAGTTCACAGGTACATGAACTGCAACATCTCATAGGGTTCTGAGTTCAAGTCCCAAGTGATTAGACTAAGGCGGGCAGGTTTCAGCATGTAGTGGCCACTAAGAAGGCGCATCCCTAGCGAACCAACCAGGAAATGACAAATGGGAGGAAGATGACATTCATCCATAAATTGCACATCAAATAATATTTCTTAAAAATGTAAAATTAGCTCAATTTTGATTTGTGTGCTATTATAATGAGTTTCATGGCCCTAACTTCAAACTCATGTTCGACACCTTTTATCAATGTTACATATCAGAAGGAAAATGTGGATTTTTTTCATTGTGATTACATAGCCTGAGGGCTGAAGCACATAATGATGTGTAATTCCTACAAAAGGAGCAACTGAGGACACACAACACACCCACACCCACACACAAGCTCACGTACGCACAGATACACATGCCCAGATTTACCTATGTGGCTTTCAGTCTAGTCACCTCTGCCATCAAGGAAAAGTGTTGGCAAGTTAAAATAGAAACAACCTATAGAGTTGCTAGCGGAGCAGGAAAAATGGGACACAGTAAGAGTTGCTGGCAGAACAGGAGTTGCTAACGGCGTATAAAAACACAGAGGCTGAAGAGCTGTTAGCAAAGCAGATGACACGGAAGCAGAAGAGTCACCAGAAAAAAAAAAAATGGCACAAGAGTTTGTAGTGGAAGAGAAAATCAGTCTGAATAGCTTCTAAAGGCCAGGTCGTTCTTTCCAAAGAGAAATAGTTCTCAGCCGGTTACATAAATAAACAAAGTGGCAGAAGAGTTGCTAGCAAACAGGACTGCAGAACAGATGGTAGCAGAGCAAGCAAAAAAGGCAGAAGAGTTGCCAATTGAAAACTCCCGGGCAGAATTGCAACGGGCAATATTGTTTTCGGGAGTGTGGCTGCAGAACACATGGAGACAAAAGAATTGCTAGCAGAGTAGAAGTGAAGAGCACAGAATAACTGTAGCTAGAGAAGCAGGAAAACAGGGAGAAGAGTTGCTAGCAGGGCAGTAATTCACAGAGGCGGAAGACCCTGCTAGCAGAGCAGGAGGGAGAAACGTTGATAGCGGGCGGAGACTACAGGCAGGCAGAAGAGTTGCTATAGCAGAAAATGTATGCATGTACAGTACAGTATATCATGAAATGAGTTCACTGACATCATACAGTGCTCCTTCTTTTCCGCTTCATAAAGTTTGGCAAAAATAGTAAGAAAGCCACTCTGCAAGCGAATTTTCTGCCTCGACATTTTCTCTACTGAGGTAGTTTTGATGACATCGCGGTTAAATTGAACTTTCAAGCTTATTCCCCCGCCAAAATTGTCCACCTTTTGTGGTATTCACTTTCACGGGAATCAACACATTTCTTGAGGGCTTCCATGGGTGCAGTCAACATCAGCGCGGTGAACATCTTTTACAACCCATAGACGTGACGCATAACAAGATGTATGGACAAGGTGTTAAGCTCGGGGCCAGAGCAAAGAAGCAAAGAGCTTGATCCCACATGAGAGACGCCACCTCACTCGGGGAGGAAACAGGTTAAACCCCCTCTGCGGCCCCCCTCGGGTGCTGATACTCGATACATGGGTGCTGAACTCTACCTGCTACTTTGCCTTGTGGAGCTACAGCTGGACGACACGCTCGTTAAGATACTTAACCTCGTTTCCTGCCCAGAGAAAGAGAGAGAGAGAGACTTAACGCCAAGGCGAGACTTTGTCCACATTCAATTGAATTTGTCAGTCAGAGAAGTACCGCAGGTGCGGAACTTGGGGGAAAAACACCCAATTTTATGTTTGTAATCTCAAGGTCTATGTATGAGAAACAAACAAATTTTGTGTGCAAATACAAAACAACTGCATGTTTGTGATCACAAGGCAGCTCAAAACGCATGTTCCATGTACGAATTCGGAACGCAATTGTATGTTTGTGATCACGGGGTGGGCTAAGTGTTAAGTGCCAATCAATGTGTGGGCCTGCTGCAAGTGTTATTCAGTAGTCACAAACGGCATCGCCTTGCAAAAGCACATATGTTCTAAGTAAAAATACAGAACACAATTGAATCTTTGTGCTCACAGTACAGCTCAATGTTTAGTATAAGGGGGAGCAGCTATTATGGTAGTGAAAAGACGATAAGAGCATCACCTAGTAGAAACACAGATTTTTGTGTAAAAATGCACAAGAAACAATTGTATGTTTGTGATTACGAGGCAGCTCAAGGTTAAGTCTCAGAGAGTCAGGGGCTACTGTGTTAGAAAACAAACAGCATGGCCTAATCACACAAGGTTTGCGGGGGAAAAAGCTCGACAAACAATTGTATGTTTGTAATCAGGATGCCACACAATGTTAAATATTGGTGGGAAATCAGGTACTGTGTTAGAAGACATCACCCAGTAGAAAAGTTCCTTCTAAAAATACACAACAAACAAATGTATGTTTAGTAATTGGACATTGTTTTTTTTTTTTTTACATTATATAAATTGAATATATTATTCAATAAATTAGTTATAGTCAAGTGACACATTATGAATCAAATTGCATCAAAATCAGACGTCTTTATTACCATTATTTTTACAAGTGATTTGTTGATGCTGTAAACATAGTGAATAAACAATATCTGCTTTGCTGTAACAAAATACCCGCTTTACCGTTCCCATAACATCAAATGAAACCCGACTAGGAATGTGACACTCACAATTTAACAACTGCCTCTGTTTATTTGGAATGTAAACTACAAGGCTTGAACGGATGCCTAACAAATCAAAGTTATTTGTGCTCAAGTTTGGCATTACTATAGATTCTATAGTATTAAACTATAGTATAGAACATTAACCCCATGATTTTAAGTGACACAAAAATCAGTGAAGGGAAATACTTAAGTCAGTAATGCAGTGTAAAAAACAACAACACAAAAGTTTCAGGTAAAAAAAAAACCCACACCAGTTGTATGTTTGTAATCACGAGGTGACTCAGTGTTGAGTTAAAGTGGGACCACTGCCACCGCAAAAGTAAGGAGAGAAATAGAGCGTCACCTAGTAAAAAACACAATTTTTGTGTAAAAAATACACAAGATGACAATTGTATGTTTGTGATCACAAGACTAGCTTAATGTTTGGTGCAATTGGAACAGCAGCTGCCAGGATTCTCAGCAGACACGAACGCAGCACCACCAGGTGATAGCACACAAGTGTATCTGTAAAAATATACAAACAATTGTATGTTTATGATTACAAAGCTAAAGTGACAACTGCATTCCCCTCTGTGCTTGTGGTGGATCTCGGAGGAGGCTGAACAGCGTGCTGTGCGACTATTTATGTGAGATGCGAAGAGAGGAATAAAGGAGTCCCATTGCGCGACAGAGAGACAAATAAGCATATCAGTACAGAGTAAACAGTCGAAGAAGAGAGTGTGGCACTCGCAGCGGCGGAATATCCCTCTCCCAAAGCCAAAGAAACAAGTCAAACAAGTCAAAACAAGTCAAAACAAGTCTTTGAAGTTCAATTAAGTTGGTTTTCTCTGGCTATTTTTTTTTTAAATACAAAGAATAAAATTAAGACCAGCAAAAGAAATGTTATTGTTATTCTTTTTTTTTCCCATTTAAATATTTGTTTCAGGAAAATGTCAAACATTTAAAAAAAAAAATCAACTAAAAGACAAAGTCAACTCACAAATGTATATACAATAATATGATCTATGTGTCATCACTAATCTAAACATGGCATTCTGAATATTAATATTGCGTTCGTGGGATATGAGTTAAGCAGCAAAATCCCCCTGCCATCTCAGGGGGCGGCCATTTTGTCACTTCTGTTAACTGAAAATGACATCACAGATGTCAGGGCTCAGATACCGACCAATCACGGCTCACTATAATTGGTTCCCAGCCCTGAGCAACTGTGATGTCCTTTTCAGTTGACAGCAGGTGGCAAAATGGACAAAAGCGGGTGGATTTTATTGCTTAACTCATATTCCACAAACACAACATTAATCAGAATGCCATGTTAACCCTCTCAGGCTCAAGTTAATTTAATAATAGTTTAATAGTACTTCTGACTAAAAAAGGCTCATATAATATGAATGTGTATTAGGGGATTAGCAATTAGTTGATGGGAATCTGCAACACCTGCCTGGAGAGGGTTAAGGAGCTTCATGTACTACTTATTGATTTACAGATTTCCACTGCTGACCCTATCCACTGCAAATAGGGGGTTCACTGTACTGTATATTTGTTTTAATAATTCTAAAACTACACCATGCCAAGATGGTTTGGAACTGACCAGTTGATGTGGTCCGCATCAGAAATCAATTCCCGAGATGGCAACCGACCAAACGAAACCACAGAAAAGGGAGGAAATGAATGAAAGTACGATGAGAGCTAGCTCTAAAAGCCGAGATTTCCCCGCGCCACGCAGTAGCCCAATTTGTTGGTGTTGCCCAGGAAGGACATGAAGCCGAAGTAGGCCTTGATGCAGATGCTCTGGTTCAGCATCAGGACGCCATTGGCCTTCCCAGGCACCGGCTTGACCTTGTGGGCCTTCTGTGCCGCCTCTTTGAGCTGCTCGCGAAAGTTTTCCATCTGCAGACAACATGGCCACATGATACGACAGAGGGCGGAACTTGGAAATTATTCTAAAGAGAGATGCTAAACCAACATCCACTTCCTGTAAAGCTGCCTAGCTCTCCATTTATAAAATTAAGCTAAGAGCAATAGGCCTATATAAACGTTAGAACAAGAACGTAACCTGCTAGCCATGTTAGCTTAGCCATCTAACAGTGAAGGAGAAACTAGGCATCACCTTGGTAGCATAGCATTAGCTTATATTTCTACAGAACCTGCATTTACCTAGGGTTTGTTTGTTTGGACTTTTGGAAAGGAAAGAAAATAAAAATGAAATAAAAAATCATTTGAAGCTCTCTGTAGCACAGACTTCATTAGCCTAGCTGGCTAAAGTGAAAAATTACTACTATGCTACTATTCGGAACATAATGTTACCATTTTTGGTTCATGAGCTCACAACAGCATTAAACATGTTAGTATGGGGCTTTAGAAATGCAGTGAAGGAAAAACCGTCCTTTTGCCACCCGAAAGCATGTGTGGCATACTGGTGAAAAGGTCTATGATGACTTGGCCAAACAAACCACCCTCCTACACGTCTTCCCTGTACTGAGCTGAAATGTTGTGACATGGTTTAAGTGCCATGGCTGTGATTGCTCAATTCTTTTCTCCACCTCATGCGAATTAGCGCAATTACTCACTCTGACCATGATGAAACCACTGCTTAACTTTGCAATGCATCACCGTTTTGACTTTCAATTTCTTATCATCAGAATTTCTTATCGTCACATTCCTTATTTTATAGCAAATTGTCTTAAAGAGTAAAAGGAGTGGTTATCTTGTAGCATATTTATATAGTCGACATTCAAAATTTGACTTGCGTATTATTATTCTTACTATATGAATGCCGCTTATTCGTTACATGACTCATGGAGCATTCCTAACCATTTCGGTTTATTGGCAATGAATCATTTACCCATATAAAAACATTTCATCATGGTGTTATTTTCTTTTTTCATGACCCAATAGCACCTCTCTAACTGACGCATAAATACGCAACCACACAGTGAAACAGGGAAGGTGGATGGCGACTCGTTCATGTTGGAATATTTTCTCATGGGGGATCGTGGAAATTACACTGAGTACACGGTCTATTACTGTTGTATTTTTCAAATTCCACAAATATTCGCAAATATGGTAAAAGCGCAAGAAAATTTGTAACCGGCAAATAATGTAGAGAGTGAGGGAAAATGAGGGATGTGCAAAAAAATGATCCATTAACAAACAAAAACTAAAAGATACCCTTTGCTGTGTGTTTTGTGCAACTTCCGAACTGTACGGTGGCCCCCGTGTTCCAACTTTCAAGGTTACGCTCTGCTTCACAAGCACACTGTTCTCGTCTTTGGAAACGTACGTGACAAATGGAGGCAAAGGCGTCGCTGATCTTCCTCACGGGATGTTCTGTGAAGGTCATGTATGGTATGTCGGTGGCAAAGGGGTTCCACCAGGAGATGAAGGACGGCTCCCTCAAGCGGTCCCAGAAGACCCGCAAGCCTTCGCCCTCGCGGCTGATCACACAAGATGACATGAGAGCGTTAATCATTCAACTCTTTTGCCGATGCCACCAAGAATATCATGCTACAGCGACTGTGCGGTATTTGATATTTTATCAATGGAACAGTTGAAGTACAGTATTTTTCCAATAACTGTGTTTAGACAGTTACCATTACCGTATCAAATCGTATTTCTCGTTAACACCATAATTGCCGCCTCATGTGTTAGCGTGCAATGAACCACGCCGTGTCGGCATTTTTTTTTTTTTGTATTTTATTTTTGTCTACATGTTTGTCATACTTTCCAATGTTTGTGTTTTTGTTTATATTTTTCTAATACTTTATTTTATTTGTAATATTTCATTTGTAATATTTAATCATGTTTGTAAAAATACTGTAACATCTTCAGCGTCAATATTTTTTCAATTTTTGTCTTGGAGTATTGTTTTAAATTGTTTTCAATCCTAATAGTTTGCAGTTTTCCCCAATATTTGTGTATTAGTGTCTATGTGTGTTTTATGTGTAATATTTGTGTATTCTTTTCTAATCTGTTTATTGTTTCAAATTATTTTTTAAAACATTTTTTTTATCATTTAAAAAAATGTTTGTGGAACATTTTGTGGTCTTTCTAATATTTGTGTATTCTTTTCTAATCTGTTCGTTTCCATTTTTTCAAATTATTTTTCAAAACATTTTTTTTATAATTGAAAAAAAATGTTTATTTTTGAATATTTTGTAGTATTATTTTAGTGATTTTTTTCTAACGTGTATATTTTATCCAATAGTTCTGTATTTGTACATATTTGTTTTAAATATTTTGAGTATTATGACCTTGGCCTCTGTTAAAATTCACATAAAATCAAGATTCACTACTACTTTTGCTTTACTAACGTTTTAGCAATTAGCGATTCTAGAGAACTTTAATGCAATGGTCCAGTTTTTCATGACGATCCATATATGTATGTATGTATATATATATATATATATATATATATATATATATACACACACACACACACACACACACACACACACACACACACACACACACACACACACACACACACACACACACACACACACACATATATATCTCACAGTATATAGCAAATATATACAGTAGCAGCCCTCTGATGTGTACAATAATTCAAAGTCATCACTTCATGATTTCCCTGCAGGGGACAAGTGGATCTGTCGGTACTCAATGGCATTAGCGCACTGCGGGGCACGCTCATTATGTGAGCGTGATCTCAGACTTAAAACTAATCAACAGCGTGTTCGTCATATTCTGTCTTCTGTCTGCACACTCATTTTTAAGGGGAAAATACCAAAGGTTTTAATGAAAAAGCCCCCGGGCTACGACTTTTCTAGGCTAGATGAAGCGTTCGATGAATGAACATTAGCAGAGTTGCAGGTCTTTGAATTGTTCCTCACACTTCTGTGTGGTGTTCGTCCGGCAAATGTATTCTCGACCTGACGCTTAAAGAGCCGGATGTCGGAGGAATACACTACCTTTGTTAGGGGTTCACAGGAAGTTCAAAAATCAAGAGCAATGCTACAATATTCACAACGGCTTGAAGATTGAGTTAAAAAAAAAAAGTTACTTCAAAGATAACTAAAAGCCTGGAGCTAGCTAGCGTAGTTGACTGGAAGTTACGCAACACTCATATAAATACCATTTGAGTAATTGGGTAGATTTGGCGCACCTGCTCTCCCCCTCAAAATCAGAACGTCAAAACAAAACCGTTTACAGCCAATATGGCATTGTGTTAGTCACGCAAACCTGAAAGTCTAACCCTACACCTAAGCCTAACCCACCAAAAAACAACTAAACCTAGCCCTACACCTAGCACCTAACCCATAAAGTTACGAATACCTAATCCCTCACGTTGGCCCTCATACCGAAACCTTAAACCTAACAACTAAATTCAAACATAAATGTAATACCAGACCACTGAACTTAACTCCAACCTCTAAACAAAGCTTTAACCCAAGCACCTAATAGTAACTAAACCGAAGACTAAGCCTTGGTAGATCAAGCTCCTTGTCCTAATGCTTTAAATTAACCCCAACTCTATGACTTAACCCTTGAATTTAGCCATAACACTAGCACATTAAATTAATCCTAACACCTAAACCTAGTCCTAACTCTAGCACCTAACCCTTAAAATTAACCCTAACCTTAAAATCGAATCCCTGAACCTAGCACCCAACCCTCGTTTGTCCTGACTCTAAAGCCTAACCTTTAATAATTAACCATAACACCTAATCCTCGTCCTAAACCCAAGTCCTAACCCTAAAGCCTAGCTTTACTCCAAAACAGCACCCTAGCCTATATATTTAACCTTAACCCTAACTCCAGAACAGGACCGCAGCCCCTAAACGTAACCCTGACACCTAACCCCTAAGCCCAACCTTAGCACCTAAACCTAACCTGGCACCTAAACATAATAAGAATAGAAAGTGTCGTTAAAAATGACTTCCTTGGTGAGAGACGTAGGAGTACATATTGGCGAATGGTTGCATAAAATGGGGATGAACAAACCGGAATGCGGGCGATTTCCAAAGAATCCAGATACCTTTAATGATCCGTCATCGGGCTATGAGCTCACAGAACCTTGCACAAGATTCCATTAAAACACCCCTGAGGCTAAACTATAGCGTCGCAAACTCGCAAGTGTATGCCAGGGTGGGCAAGGGAGGGGCCCACATCATCGCGCAAACCATCCAGATGTGTTTACAGAAGAGATTTTAGCAATGACAATGCCGCACAGGAACATTCTGTGCAAGGGGGAGGAAAGTAAAAGGTGGCACAAAAGCAAAGCCCGGCCTCTAAAGACTGATTATATTTCCTCAGAGGCGAGTGAGGACGGGGGGTTAGGTGGGTACACACTGGCCTTTGTGAGCGCACTGAGCTATGGCCCTCGTGTAAATGGGGATGTATATCTATATTCTTTAAAAGAAGAGCTTTGTAAATTCCACAGGTAAGCTATCAACGGTGAGCCAGACCAGCCCAAACAGGCAGAGAGGGCGGGGCTTTTTTCAGCCAGAGGCCTTGGACGTCTTCACTGGCTTTATGTGGGAGGGTGCTGGGGTTTTGGACTTTCACTGTGACTTAAGAGACAGCCTTGGCCTCTGGCACTCTGAGCAAAGTGCAAATTAGAAACCATGCGAGGATACTCTAGATATAAAATGTGATCAAGATTAAGGGGATCCAACCTGTTGCCCGTTATCTTAGATCCAGCTTCCAAGTGACCCTGAACTCTCTTTTCTTTTTTTTTCTTTTCTTTGGACACATTTCTCCAAGCACCCAGCACGTCCCGTTTCATGTTTTATGGAAAGTCATCCAACTTTGTAGACGTTTGTCTGGAAATGACCCAAATGGCTTGAAAATCATGACATTTTTTGGCTTACACATTAATTATCTGAGCGCAAAACCGACTAGTGATTTATGTATGTTACCTGAAGGAATGTATTTTACTATTATCCCAGCTGTTCTTGACAGCTATAGTTACAATGTAGTGGTAAATTGAAAACCTGTTTAAAAAATAAAAAAATCCTAAATCACTGTACCACTATAATATGGAACTATCCCACAAATCTTATTTAAGTGGGTTCTATCTACTAAGTATCTTAAGGTTATGTTTTTATTCTTTTTTTTAAATTTTTTTTTCAATAATAATCGGAAAAGGCTCATAGTCGTACATTACACCAACCACAATAACCCAAAAGAACGGGTTGTAGTTGGCATGCTTATAACCATATACAGTAAATAATAGCAGTATAGTCTACCAAATAACCATTGTGGAAAGCAGATAAGTGAATTTACTCAACGTGTATAAGTCTGCTTAGTGTATGGTAAACATGCCTCTCAATTTCATATTGCTGTGTTAAACTGGCTTCGGGGGCTGCATTTAACACTTTGTTGCCACTATGCTCTGCCCAGATGCAATGACAAAAACATTCATTCATCATCATTTAGCACCACCAATCTGGTTATATTTGGTTGAAATCAGATCAAATCTTTAAGAGTTTGTTATAGATACTTTGGGAAGCACCCGAATTGAACCTAACATGTCTGTTTCAAAGGCATGGCAGTTTGAGACTTTTTTTGGTGGGTTGACCCCTGACAGACATGTTTACCGCAATACATCGTGTTACATTGTTCATATTTGACATCAATCGGACACAATTTCCTAAACCTAAAATGTTTGCTCAAATCCAACGGCAGACTTCTATTGTCTTTCCGGTCATAGCTTCTTGAGACTTTTTTGCGGGTCTACTCGTGATAGACATTCCTACCAAATTCCATGTTACTAAATTCAACTCGCTTTGGCGGTCGAATTTTATTTTCCTTCGTCCATTCGACTTGAGTTCCCATGACCTCATGATGTCACCTTCATCCTCCACCTGAAGGTAGGAAGGTGAGGTAGGTAAGGAAATCCACGCTTTGACTGACCTGCCCTTTAGCGCTCCACTTAATCCACAGTGCGCACATACACGAAGAGAAACACTGTATTATGAGCTCGGGGGCGAGCGATGGAAAAAAAATTCCTCCTGTGGGCTTTCAAGCGCTTCGGACGCGCAAGTCGACACGCAAGATAAATAGAGTGCAGCTCCAGCTGTCATGGCAAGTGTCCCACATTGTCTCAGGGCGAATAAACAAATGTGCACTGATTGCTCAACAGTGCCTGAAGCTTTGTCAGCCGCCCGTAGGTGCACACATCCAACTGAGGGTGTGGAGTGGCAGGCCAGAAACAACACAGGCAGAGAGGGCAGCCTGTGAGAAGGGGTTAGGTGCCAGGTTACCGAAGGTTTAGGGTTTAGGTACTAGGGTGAGGTGCTACTGTTCGGGAAAGATTTAGCAGTTGTGTGTGAGGTCTATGTTTAGGGATTAGGGTTTATGATAAGAGTTTGGGGCTAGGTTTATAGGTTAGGGCCATGGAGTCACGAGGGGTCACATGAGGCACATGCAGATATAGGCCATATCGTGGTTTGCTTTTTTTGCGGTTTATACAGGGTGACCCAAAAGAGCGTTTATTTTTGGACGGATTGGGGAGGATGACTACAGGACGCAGTTTTAAAAACAAAAATGAAAATTCCGTCATTGTTTCATAAATGGCATGTAAGGTTTCAATTACTATGAATCAAATATTTTCCTTCCAACACTCTTGATTTTATTGGATTGTTTAGAAAGTTCCCGTATTTTTGTGTCACCCTGTATAAGGGCTGCACGATGTATCGAAAAAATATCGTTAAATGCCGCGATAATGGACCGTGCAATATGCGTATCCCAAAGACGTGCAATAAATTTCATATGGAATTGTTTACTTTTATCTGAATTTGACCAATCAGATGCAAACTTTAAGGGGAATTTAAGTAAAAAATGTTACAATATATTCTACGTGCGCCCACTATAGTCTATGGCATTCTGATCAATATTGCATTTGTGGAATATGAATTAGGCAGCAAAATCCACCTGTTTTTATCCATCTCAGTGGAGGCCATTTTGCCGCTTGCTGTCGACTGAAAATGACATCACAGTTGCTCAAGAATCAGGTAACAACCAATCAGAGCTCACCTGTTGTGAGATGTCATCAAACTGAGCCCTGATTTATTGTTGTAGCAACATAAAATTAAAAGGTCATTTGAGCAATAATCAGACGTGCATCAAAATGGAAGCCTTACGCATGTATCCCAAGGTATAACTCTCACTTTCACAAAAGATTGACCCCTGGTTTAGGTTGTAGCGTTACATGCTCGGATTAGGGCGCTAGTGTTAAGGGTTAGGGGCTAAATAACGAGTGAGATTCGTGGTTAGGTTACAACATAGGGGTTATTTAAGGTGCTGTAGTTAGTGCTCAGTTCAGGGGTTAGGGCTGGGTTTTAGGGTTAGGATTGGGTGCTAGGATTAGCGCTTTGTTTATGTTAGGGTTAAGTTTAGGAAGTTGCATTCAGGGGCTAGAATTAAAGTAATGGGATAGTTACTAGGTTTAGAGGTTATGCATTAGGGTCCCACACTGCTCTCGAGGCGAATGAACTTAGATCGGCATACCGGGAACATCACATATTTATTGCTCTTGATTAATTTAAACATTCCTGAATATTCAGGAGGAAAAAGCCCTGTGCACTTTGTGTTTTTAGGAATGTAAATGTTTAATGTTGCTTGCTTTTGGTGTTGAACTGTTGTTTTAATATGTCATCATGTTTTATTTAATATTGCGTTTATCAAAATGAGGTCAAAGCAGGTTTTGTGTTGTTAAGCAGGAAGAAGGATTGACATCATACAGCATGAAATGCCAATAACCAAAACAGATAAGATGGAGGGACCCTTCATGTACATGTACAGCACCAATCAGAGTGTTGCACTGACTGCTCAGTGGACCTAAAACATATTGTAAAAGCTTTGCAGGGCACCAGTGGCCTCTGCTGGCGGTAGCGGGTACTGACGAAACATTATTGTCTTACAATACAATACAATTTTATTTATATAGCGCATTTCATAACAGCCAGAGCTGTAACAAAGCACTTTACAAAGTATAAAGAGAATAGTATAAAATAAAAATAACTAAAACACATCGCACTTGAGACCTTAATTTTACTCAGACTGAGAAATGTTATTTTGAAACCATAACACTGTCTTGAAAGCTTACCTTGAAACCTTATACCGGTTTTTAGACCTTACTCTGAAACCCTAAACAATGCTTGAAACCCAAATCCTAATTTCAAATGCTAATGTAAACCTGGCATGACATTGTCATTAGAAACCCTAATCCTGGTTAGAAACCCTAATTCAAACCACCCTACTTTGAAATCCCAACCCTTTCTTGAGACCCGCCTTAGAAACTTCAACCCTGTCTTGAGTCTCTACCCTAGGTTTGATACCCTAATTTGAAACCAACTTGAAACCCTGATCCTGACTTGGAACCGTAACCCTCGCTTGAAACGCTGCTTTTACTTCCCTAACAATGTGGAGACCCTACTGTGAAAGCCTAATCTCGATTTGAAACCCTAATTCAAAACTTGAAATCCCAACCCTACTTTGAAACCCTAACTCTGGCTTGAAACACTCATTTGAAATGCTAACTTGACACCCTTACCCTGCCTTGAAAACTTCATTAGAAACTCTAACGTGTGCCTGGTCTAACAAGGCTCACTATTCTGCTGAGCTCTTACAGGCCTCTGCTGACTGACTGCATGAACTACATCTGCTTGTTGAGCTTCAATCACGAGGCAGTGCAGTCTTGTCGTGTTCGACGTTTCTCCTCAAGACACCCACCACTGACTTTACATGAAAGAATTGAATTAATCAGCATAGTACAAAATTTTGAATTCCCTTTGGTGCTCTGTTTAAAAAAAAAAAAAAGACAAAAATAAGGATCTTCTTTAAAGGTATTAGAGAGTGGGGAGGAATGACGTGCCGGGTAATGAGCGAGTCAAGACGGCACTTAAAAACATCTCTGAGCACACCTGCAGATGTGCGCATGAAAACAAAATGATGACGTCTAAAAATACACACTCCCCCACAGCACTTTGCACCGGAGTCGTCCAAGACGTGCGAGTGTGTGTGTGTGTGTGTGTGTGTGTGTGGGAAGAGGAAAACGAGAGCGTAAACAAAGTCTGAGAAGTCTTTGTTGTGATGTGACGACGACTAGCCCGGGAACACGGCAGTCAAGCGTTCACGACGGCACATTTCTTTTAACCCAATCTATGCACTTCTTGTTCAAAAAGGCAATTTTATGAGAATAATAATTCTAATCTTTTTTTTGGGGGGGGGGATAGATCATATTATTGGGGAGGGGTGGTATGAGAATACTTTTTTTTTTGTCAAAGGAAAATTTGTTTTCAGATCAACTATCTTGAGGAATCTAGAAGTCATTGGACAAAATTCATAAATCTGTGAAAAATAGAAATTTAGAATAGTAGAGGAATTAATTCACATTTTGATAAAAATAGCTGTATTTTAATGGAGCAAAAAAGCCATAACATTACAATAATAAAGTGACTCGTATTGAAGGGAAAAAAGTTTTGCCTCTTTGTATAAGAAGTCAGAATTGTATAAAATCTTATTTAAAAAAAAAAAAAACAAAAAAAAACATTAGAATATCACAAAAAAAGATGTATGTATAAATATTTTTTCTTCTTATTATGGATAGAAGTCCTATTTTATTAAAAATTGTAATATGAGAACCAAATTGTGTTTTTCTTTTTTTTTTTTTTAAATTGCCAATATGACAATAAAAATGTAAAATGTAGAGGTGGGCATTCCGTCAGACTGCCGGACTGACAGACGCCCACGTTTTGCTGACGATTGACGAGACACCTTTTAAAAAAGACGGACTGACGATTGACGGAAGGGGGGTTTCGTCCGCCAGTGTAATCGTCATAAGTCATTGTCGGACGCCCGTTTTCTGACATTTTTTTCTGGAGGACCGACTGACGGACCAATGGACTTTTGACCAACTAACTTGACAGACTTAACTCAAGGACAGACGGACTGACGACTACAATTCAGTTCGTCACGAAAAATGACAAACTGACGAATAACGGGCGGGTACCGTGGCCACTGACGCATGACGGCCCAGCAAAATTGAGTAAAATGCCCAGCTCTGCTAATAAGAATGTAAAAAGTGAACTATTCAAGTTTTTTTTTTAGCAAAGGAATTAGCGTCGGCATAACTTGCGTGAATGAGGACTCCTTTTTCCCGCAGATCACTTTCCCGCCCAATAAGAGGCGGTGACAGATTGACCTCGTCGCAAAATGAAGACACTTCCTGTGGGACAAAAGAAGAGAAGAGCGAGAACGTCGCCCTGGCTTGGATCTGTCGCTCTCCCTCGACTGTCCCGTGCGTCTTCCGCCGGCTCTTTTATGTATAATTTAAGGGAATGCGCGCGAGATAAAGCCTGGAATAAAGACGACGCTCTCTAAGCTCTTCACAGCGCATTACATTTTATTCATCAAATTAGCTGGCGTCGCTGGGCTATCCCCCGAGCCGCCTTTAAAAAGGTTCACATCAAAAGGACTGTGTTCATTTTAGCCGCTAATCAGCTAAGTGACAGCTCCAAGTGACAGCTCTGCACTTTCTACCGTTCCAGAAAAAAAAAAAAAAAGTCTTTGCATGCTCTTGCGACGCCTCATTTGAGCGGCGCTAACCCATCGACACCATGCGCATCATGTTGCATTTGTACTATACGAACTTTGAAATCGTCTTGCAAGACCAAAAGAAGGTTCACAAAGAATTAGGGTCACACTAAAAAGAAAAGAAAAAAAAAAAAGAGAAAAATATTGTTTTTGGTTTTTTTAACCAGAATAAAGTTGGATTAATTCAGGATTTTTTTTTTTTTTTTAAATGTAACAATTTAACTAGAATAACGTTGTATTTACTGATGATTTTTTAAAAGTAATTAAGATTAAGTATTCTTAAAAAAAAAGTCGCAATATTGCGAGCATTTTACTATATAAGTGTATTATTTGATATTGCAATCTTGCGCCATATTTTGTCAAGGAGAAAAGCAGCATGTGTTTAGTAGTAGTATGCTTTTTCGAAGAAAAAAAACATTTTAGAGGAAAGCTAGCACAGTGTTGGGTATAGACAAACAAACAAATGATCCGATACTACGACACCAATACCATTTAGCCAGCTAGGCATACCTTGTTCCCATGTCAGCTGTGTGGGGATACTAAGGTAAGAAACACTTAGTTTCACTTTAGAAAATAAAGTCTTTAAAAAGTCTTTTTGAGAAAAAGTGATATTTTTGGGGCGAAAAAAAATGTAATCGTATGAGAATTAGGTGGTACCTTATTGAGAATAGTCCGGTTGCTAAAAAAACTTTTTTTTTTCAAGCACAAAGACAATCAAGTTGTATTTTCTCAAGGAAAAAAAGTACTATTTTGTTTCGAAAGGTTTTCATATTTACGCAATTACAGTCAAAATCTCCCAAGAATAAACTTGTATTATTTTGAGAGAAAGTCATTATTTTAAAAAATTAGAACTTTTTTCACCAAGTCGTAATCTAATAGAACACAAGTTGAGCTTTCACATGGAACATTTCCATGAAGTATGACTTTTTCTTGAAAAAAAATATAACTTTAATTTTGCAAGATTCTGCATTATTTCTCTTAAAAAATAAATAAATAAATAAATAAAGAACCTGACAATTTTGTAAGATTACAACCATTTCCTGAAAAAAAAAGTACATCCCTAACACTCCTTGGTACTTTTCAGGTATGATGAAAAAAAGGCTAGGCTGCAGAAGCAAAAGAGGATTTTGTTTCTTTGTGTAAAGCAAAGCGGAGCATGAGCTGGATAATTACAAGGAATGTTGGAAACTCTCAAGGCACACTTTTTTGTCGCCAAATATTTTAATTAGCTCCTTAAACCCAACAAAGAGCTTCAGCGTTCAAGTGGGCGCACTAAGCTAAGCTAACAATGAGCCTGATGAGCAGAGAGATGGACTCAACTGAACCATGTACATGTCGCGCTTTGCGCATGCTTTTGTGCACTTACTAAAGTACGGAATTTGGCGGGAAGGTGAAGCTTCCGTAGCAGATGCGATCCACCATGTTGAGCGGGATCTTCAGAATCTGCTCGCACTGGAACATGACAAAGTCGTACTTGCAGATCAGCAGGAAGACGTCGGTGATGACGGCCAGGCGCTCCTTTTCGTTGTTCCAGTGATCCACCCTGAAGTCAAACACAGCGTGTTTACTTACAGTTGTGCTCATAAAAAGTCCGAGTGCAAAGTGTGCAAGAGCAGCTCGCCGTGATCGTATAGTGGTTAGTACTCTGCGTTGTGGCCGCAGCAACCCCGGTTCGAATCCGGGTCACGGCAACTTTTATTATAGAAGCTATGAACCAGTGCATCACATATGGTAAGTGCTTCTTTTTTTTCAATGGCACGAATGAAGTCAGGACCGCACCATTTTTTTTTTTTTTAAATAATCGTGCAAAAATACAGGGGGCGTGGCTTTAACATTTTAATTACGATTAATCAATTACAAATAAATTAATTAATTTTTTTAAAAATCACGCATTGTAATCGCAGCTTGTGTTCCAAACAATGCGACACCTTTGTCAGTGCAGCCATTATAGCAGATGATCGGCCTGTCCTAATGTTGTCACGATACCCAAATTTTGACTTCCGATACTACACCTGAATAAAGTACAGTAATCCCTTGCCACTTCGTGGTTCGAGTTTCGCAGCCTGAGTGCGTCGCGGGTTTTCAACAATTATTCATCAAAAAATCACAGTGAAAAATACAGCCATATCGGCAGCCATATTGCAGAAAGACGCGTTGTTTAAAAAGATGAGTTGACTCGGAGGCCTTGTACACTCATAAAAGGCGCACGATCGCAGCCTCTTGGTAGTCTTGTCCACGCTAACAAACAAACAGCACTTTTGAACAACGTTCTGGTCAGAAATTTCAAAACTCCAGGGCAGTCTCGGGATGGGGGGGGGAATCAAAGGTCAAACGGTGGTCATTTTTGAAAAATGCCTCAATTGTGTCAATATGCATATCAAATTATGCGAGGAATCCCAAAATGTCTACTTTGATGTGTCCAAACTCAATTGAGAGTGCTATGACCCAAAATATGAAAAGGTCAACGACCTTTTGTAAGTCAAATTCACATCATTGGCTAACATTGACCAATTTGCTATGTTGTATGTTTCTAAACATACAAGACTCGCATGATGGCTACGAAGAAGCATTATTTTTCGACTTCATTTTTATTCGATTAATTGCAAAGTGGAAAAGCAAGCACAAATTACAGCAATTACCGGCAACAATCATTTGGTGAATGGGGAATACGTGTTTTTTTTTTCTCGTGCTGGTTATTCCGTTAATGACCAAGAGAGCACTGACAGGATGATTGATGTTGTTTTGTCTGATGTTTTCTCTTTTTACCTTTAAAAACTCTCTAATTGGACCTTGTCAAAGTGGGGACATGACTTTTTGTGTTGTGTGTGGAAGGCTGGAAGAAGACGCTACCGTTAGCATTAGAGTCGTGCACGAGGTGGCTTCAGGTAAACACAAAAAACATGTATCAGAGGGCAGCTCAATTATGTACTATAAAAGCTAGAAATTTTCACAAAAATGCCGGCGGCAAAAAGATGATAAACTATGCATGCGAATGTTTCCAAGGCCTCAATTCCGTTTTTAACTAAGCAAATAAAGAGATTGGAAATTAAGCAACTCACCTTTCAAAATTAATAAGCACTTGCTGCTTTTTGCTGGCGAATATTTTAATACACAGAAAAACACAAAGAGCTCTAAATTTGGAGACTTTCACCTCCGCAAGGCACGTGGCCAACTCGGATAACAAAAAAAAAAAGGAAAAAAGAAAAAAGGAGCCTGGCCAGCTTTGACACAGGGTCAGGGTGACAAGAACGACAAAAGAATCAGGACACTTATGGAAGGAAATAAGGTGGAAAATAAGTTGAAATTTTGCATGAAAATGGGGGGAAATGGAGAAGTACTACAAAAGTAGTACTGTATTATGAGAGTCAAGTAATCCCAATCCAACTGCTCCAACAATGTTTACGTTCATTGGGTGGAGAGATGTGCTCTAGGTTTACTTCTACAATGTTACAGTGTGAAACTGATTCGCTGACCATTTATGAAATTGTCTTTTTTTTTTTTTTTTCTAAGTCATAACAAATCACATTTTTTTAAAGGAAAAATTGGCATTCATAATCGGAAAAAGTCTCAATGTTAGAAAAATAATGCTGTTTTTTTTCCAGAAAAATCTGTATTTATGGAGGAAAAAAGTATCAATCTCATATGAAATAAAATGTGTCTTGAGCTTAATGCCTCGTTTCAATGAACAATTATGGCACAGGGAACAAATGAAGCCTCTTTTTGATTGTTGTGTGGGACTGAAAGACGGACGTTGTTCAAAATCGACAAAGAAAATACACACGCCTCACAGCACCTTTTAAAGTGCACAACATGAACATGTGTGTCGCACATTTCATAAGACATGCTGAACGCGGAACAAAATTCAAGCTGCCAACCGGTTTGGTCAAAGTGAAAGTGACTTTCTGGAATTTCTGCTTGGCCTCCATTTTGTAAGGCTTCCATCTTTGAAAGGAGAGGCATCGATTAGAGGTAACAATTTTACCAGAATGTTTTACACCTGAAATCAATTGAAAGTGAAGCTTGAAATTCTAAAGATGCAGCTTCCACGAACAAGCAAAATAGATTGGACGTTAAAACTATGCAACAAGCTATTCGGAACATACGCATGGACACAAACAACATTGTGGCACGCTCACTAAGGAATCTAATAGAACATGAATCCTCAATAAAGATGCTGTCTCTAAATTACATCAAGAAGCCAGGCAGACTGCGGAAAGCAAGTCTCATGGCTACCTGGAACATAAACTTGGACAAACACGCGCATATTGAGGAGCGACTACGTCATGCAGGCGTGTGTTTGTGCGCGTAGCGAACTCACTCCGCCATAAGCCAGATGCCGAGAATGTTGCCGTCAACTTGTGGATCCACCAGAACTTTAACTTCTTTGACAGCTTGGTGCAGCGTGCCAGGCTGCATGGAAAAACAAAAAAACACACACACACGGGATGTCACTACTGCCGCTACACGGTCCCCCAAGACACCCACACACATTTGTGAAAGCAACAGGTGGTGGGGGCAGAAGCACAATAACAAAATGTCATAGCGACAAACTAAGCAACATGGAAACCATATTTTGCTTTTTCCTTGGCTTTTGTCGCAACACAACCTCAACATGAACTGTTAAGAGAAAAAGGTGTGAACTATTCAATTACTTTTACAGCCGTATTTTGTTGTCTAATCAGCATCTTGATATGTCACACCTGTAAGGTGGATGGATTATGTTTACAAAGAAACGTAATCTGTAAAACAGATTTACACAGAACTATATTTATACAGGCTTTTTGTATGCATAGAAAGTTGTAGATTTTTTTGGGGTCATTTTATAGTAAAAGTAAAAGTTGAGGAATTTTGCTAGTGGGTGTTCGCTATGTCTTTTATTCCTTTGGCTTTTTGGGTAGATTTACCAAAAAGAAGCATCAATGCCAACAAAGGTTGATCAAAGACTACTAGAATAAAGCCACGTAGATTGTTTGTTGTGTTATTGTTACTCTCCTTTGTCTGTCAACAGTGGTCAAGTTCTTTTTAAGTTTGCATGAAAGTTGATTAGTCATCGTTTAAAGTTGTATTATTGTTATATTTCCATTAGTTTGTTTCGCATTTGTTTTTGTGCTCGACCTTAAGAGGTTCCGCTGTCTTTTTTACTTGACATTTCACTTCACCCAGCAGACGATTTGAACCCCCACCAAGGTACCCCCTAACCGCAAAAATCCTCATTTGGATCAAAGCCAGAGTACACATTTTTGATATTCCTTTCTTGTATATACTTTGATTTTTGCACTAGAATTCACAGATTACAACTACAAAAGCATAGAAAGTATTGAATAATGCTCATTTAGTTGTGGGACACGTTGTGTATTCAGCTTCCCCTCCAAAAGGTAAAAATAAATCAGTCAACAAATAAATCTGATTAAAATTAATTGGGTGAGGTAATGACAGTTTTTTTTTTTAGTTATTTTATGGTTATAACGTGAGGCTCATAGAAAAAAACCACCCATCTATCCAACAAACAAAACACGCCAGAAAATATGTTACGTATTGTTATAAATCACAATTTACCCTGAGGACGAAAAACTTCTTGCATTTAAACTGATTCAGAGACAGCGGTGGCTCTCCTGACGGGTCTCCGAACTGGCAGTGGCTCACTACGCAATCCGTAGCCGGTTCCTCGGCTTTTGTGTCGGCCTGCTTTTCCTCCACAGTCGCCGTTGTGTCTGGTTCAGGCGGCGCTGCTGGCGCTTCTGCTGCTGGCGTTGCCGGCGCCGCCGCCGCCGCCGCCGCCATGGAAGTCTTGGGTCAATGAAAAGCATTCACAACGGTGATTTAAACCCCCCAAAGAATAAAAAGCGTATTAACTCACCTCAACTGACGACATAAAACAACCACAAGTGAAGTTGAGTTTTCTTCTTCTGTATCGAAACTTGAGCGGATTTTTCGAGAAGAGAAACTTGGTGACAGGTGCAACGAGAACTTCCTGCTTCCCGGTGTGGCGCGTGTCACGTGACCCAAACTATTTGCCCGCTCAAAAGATTATCCAAACATCAAATAACAGGCATGGTGAAATAACTCATCTTTGACCACCTAAAAGGTATTGAAAGCGAGCTTGTTTTTTAATATCAACATATTTCGCCTAATTTGGAGTTACGCAGACGAAACATCCATTTGTTCGCCTAACCTAACTGTGGTCGGGAGACGCATGGGAGATCATCCGGGTTAGTTTGTCTTTAAAAACTGATCACGGGCCATTCTTTTGTTTTGTGTTTGAAACAAGGAGCCATTTTGTCCGCTTTCTTAAAACTTCAATATGTCATAACAACTTTAAATCTTCACATTAAGATTTAAACACAGGATACTTCCTTTTTTTCAAGCTCTTTTTAGTGACATTGATCTTGGTGCTAAAAAATAAATAAATAAAGATTTAGGGACTTTAAATAATATATAGGAATCACCTTTAATATAGCTACAATAACATTTTGTTGTCGGACAATTATAACTTGCACAACAAGTGCATGTTTCTGTATTTTGTGCATGGACTATTTGAAATTTCATGATGAGGGAAAGAAAATGTCATCCAATTCTAGAATGGCCCATTAAAAGTTAAATCCCAAGCACTTTCTGTCTTCTTCCTCTATCCAAGTCTAATTTAATCTTAATTAATTTCACACATCTTTGTAGCAAAGATACATTTTACATTGTCAGCTTTAAAGACTTGACACCCATTCACGGCACAACGACATCGATGCTAAAAAGGCAGAGAAGAAAGCCTGTGGGAGTCGCTAAGCAGCCGTGCGGAATGCGAACCGTCACAAACATTTCCCTGACAGCTGCACAGGGTTCTCAGGTCCAACGAGGCGTTTTGAGATCCGGAACGATCGAGATTGAGCGAGACTGTGGCCTCACGTCACAAAACCTTAGCTTCGGTGCTGATTGACGCCTCAATGGCCCCTGCTATTTTTCCAGGATTTTGTGGGTGTAAAGATCTCATTGTGCGACAAATCGCCCCTCGGTTTCATTGTCCGGTGGCATCTTTAAACACCATTCAGTGATATTTTTAGGAAGACGCGATTTGAAAATCCTTCATCAACACTGTCAACGCTGTTTACCGTACACATCTGAGAGCTGTCAAGTCGTCCCTATGTTCAATAAAGCTGTCATAAATAATTCTGCTGTGATTTAAAGAAAAAAAAAAAACCCTTTTGGATAAGTCCTCTGTTGTTTGGAAGACAATCTTTCTGCACATCTAGCAGGAAAATATCTTAAAATGTACTCCTTCCTCTGTGTAAACACTTCCTAGACAGAAATAACACACAAAACGTATGCAAATTATGTTCCAAATAATAGAAACATTTCACTTATAGGTATTTTCTGCTGCGTAAGTGTTTTTCTGTGTTGACTTTTACCATTAACACAGAATTTGCAAAGCCACACCCAAGAAACGGAGGCGCACCAACCAATCACAGTGCAGAACAGCTGGCCAACTGTTCCTGGTAGTTTTACATTGAATTCCAAGATCAATTTTTCCGTATAGTTTTGCGCTTTTAAAGGGTAAGAATTATGATTGCACTGATAAACGCAGACACTGGGTAAAGCTATGTGGCCGTACGCATAGTCCACATAGTCCCTGAAATTTGTTCAAATCGACCGGCACACCTTCAAGTTAATCAAGTGTGATTTGTTTTTTGGTCTAGTGACGTTCACAATGCAAGCCTGAGGGCCAGGGGAGGGGTGGCAATTGGGAAATTCGGGACAGCTCCCGAACGGCCGGTCTATTCTAGACCAATATAATCCAGTGTTTATTTGTTCCTTGTTTAAAAAAAAAAAATTAAATTTAATGGGTCAAAATGCCAATGTAAAGTGCATCTTGAAATAGCGGACCATGCATTGTCACACTCGCCAGTTTTTTTCTCATGTTTTTTTAATCAACTGTATAGTCAGTAAATAAATGCTTGCTGTGATTATGTCACCATAATGAGCCAATCAAATTGTTTGTTAACTTGTTAATTTGTGGTATTGATGACATGACACGGCACGGCTATTCCAAAGTTCGTAAAGTTGACTCAAAAAAGAGACTTTTTAAAAATGAACAGACCTGACCAGTAGATTTCTATTGTTATCTATGTGTAAAACAATAGTATCGGTATTGGTATCGGTGATACTGGCCCTGTATTGACTTGATATCGGATCAATACCAAATGATTCATTATCGCACAGCACTTGTTGAAAGCCAACAAAATCATTATTTACTTAAACTGTGCATCTACTTGTTCTCATTTTTCAAGCCAAAAGCGTTTTGAGTCAGTGGCAGCGCGATGGCACCATGTTTGTACCAAGGTCCAGTAAGGCACGTGTCGACATCATAATGTGCCTTGATGGTTGACAACATCATTGAGACTCTTTCATTTATGCTACAAAAACAGTAAGGCAGGACTGGGGGGGGAAAAAAACCCCCAAAACTTTTCAGCAATTTGCGACCAAACGTGAAGTCGACTCGCCTCCCAGAATACATTGTGTTCTCTTCCTGAGATCTTCCGCTGCAGTGGGATTATAGCGGAGTCCCCCCAAAATAAGAGCTCAGTAAGACTCGTGGATCCCTGCTGCTACACAATAGGTTATTTATTTATTTATTTTTATGTAAGCGAGTGAACTTAGAAAGCCTTTGCCCCCATGATGCATCGCTGCAGCTTGAGAGGCGAGGATAAGAATAATCCATAATGTTGTATCTAGGCCAAGCAATCAAGACGGCGTAAAATGCGAAGATGTTCCTCTATCTCCTCACGTTTACGTCTTCGACATACGCCCTACGTGTTTATCGCTGATGGGCTCCCTCCGTCATGAATTAATAACACAGTGAATAATACACGAGCTTCCTTTTAATGGATTGCGAGCGTGTTTGCCATTGTTGTGTGCTTAATGCTTGCGTGTAACATATTATCATGCTTGACTCTTGTTTTTTTTGTTGGTTTTTTTTTTTTGCTACAAATCCAACCTGCATAAACCCCCTTCAGCCACCTCTCTTGGAAATAATGAAAATAGACAGATTAAAGAACCTGTTTTTTTTTTTAAGTCACATTTAAACATTTGCAACTCATACAAGTGTAAAAATGAATGAGTTACGAAGGTGACACAGGTGTTATGCGGTTGGAATCAAAATAAGTGTGTGTGAAAACAAGTTAAGTCCTGCTAATAATATTCTTAACAGTTATGCAAGCTTATAAATAAGTTAACCACAACATTCTTAATGGGTGTAAAAAAAAAAAGGTTAATTATTGATTTATTTATTTAGTATGCAAAATTCTGAATGGTCACGCTAGTGTAAAAATAACAAACAAGAAATGTCACCAGTTGTTGATTATAATATTAAAGGTCACACAAGTGATAAAACACATACAGATCCGACCAAAATGTTAAGTTTTAAATTGTAATCAAAAAGAAAGAAAAGAAAAAAAATTATATATATATATATATATATATATATATATATATATATATATATATATATATATATATATATATATAATTTGATAAGTTTTCATTTTAATTTAATTGAATCTAATCCTATTTTATTTGAGGTAATTTTAATTGTACTTTATTGATTCAAAGTGTTAATGACAAAAATAAGAAAGAAGTTTAAATTTCATGAAATTGAATGTTGTTTTTTTAAAATTATTATTTACATTAATATCATTCATAATGGTCATGCAAATGTGAAAAGTGTTCAACTTTGTTAGTAACACTTTTATGGGGCATTTAAGTGTAAAACTAAAATTCACTTAAAATAACATTTTCAATGGCCACACAAGCGTAAAAAAAAGTTAAGCACTCCAGTCCTAATAAAATCCTTAACTATAATATACGGTAAGTGTGAAAACTAAGTTTGTGTCAAATGTCAATCGTGTACCGCTAAATGTAAAAATAAGTTAACTTCATTCTTTCTAAACATTCTAAATGGATACATGGCGTAAAAAACAAACAAGTTAACCACAGTTTACATTAAACTAGGTGTCCCCTCGAAGCAACAGAACCCCCCCCCCCAAAAAAAAAAACACATGTAGAGTTCATCTGTGAACTGAGGTCTCTACACGGCATGTTGACTTTTGCCTCCACTGTGTTAGCAAACATGTCCGAGCCGCCGATCCGCATGGTTGTTGACGGACGGAAGTAATTCAATTAGGTTCCCGCCATGTTTGTTTACCCGCATGGCGGCGCGGTGGTGAGTTAGCGACATGGCACAATGGGTTGGGGGGGGTATCAGCAGATGTTTCGTGTAGACCCCTTTGACCCTCTGTGGAGAAGTTCCATGCTCGCCATCTACTGAATGTGTGCGCAGCAGCTCGCTGGGGCGTAGACAGATACGGAAGCTTTTTTAGTTGTGGAAATAATGCAGGGACGAGAGTGGCGGTGGGGGTGCGTGGGGGGCGGCGGTGAGGCTTCATTAGCTCCGCGGAAGCTTGTTGAGCTGGAAAAAAAACCCAAAACATAAAAAAAAAAAAAAAAAGAAAAAAAACACAAAAGCTGCACTGCAGAGAACTCACGCTATGCAGAAGGACATCTTTCACTTTTTTAACGGCTGAGCCCTATTGAATTCTGTTGCCAACCAAAACAGCAGCACCTATCGATGCAGGTAAACAGTCCAATGTTCTTCTTGGACTCTCTTCTTAAAGATGAGCTTACATTATATTACGGTAAATACAATTAATGTTTCAGTAGACTGAAATGTTGTGTACGCCCATGCTTATGTTCTTTTGCTAACCAAAACAGCAGCCACTACCATTATAAGTAAACAGTGTCAAAAATGAAGTAAAGTGTGGAGTCTTAAAATGATTCCCTTCCTACTATTAAAGATTATTTTTCACTAGGGACGGTAATGCTGATTAGTGTTGCAGTAGACTCTAAAATGTGGTCACTCCGCAATGCTGTGTACGTCCATGCTTATGTTTCATTGCTAACCAAAACAAGAACACCTACAGAGCCACCTAAACAATCTCTCAGATAAATGAAGTTTGAAACTTATTTTAGGATTGTAGTTTTTAGCGCTCTATGTTGATTGGCTGGGAGGCATCACGTGGTTCTCTTGTCGGCGGCGTCCATTTTGAAGTGGAAGTTAACACATAATGGATGACCTGGTAATTATAGAAAGTTCACTGCATGGTTTTTAGGCCCTTTCACACATCACAGCTTTGTCACATCACAGACAATAACAATAAAAAAAAAAAAAATCTGAGCACTAAAGTCTTTATTTAAATGTTGATGCCGTCCCCCAGGCAGAAAAGCCTCCTTTTAATAAGCACTTGCGTAATAATAGATGGCGTTGCGGGGGCTGCGACATGCAGTTCAAGACCAGCCTTTGCCCCCCACTTTTTTCCCCATGCAAACTTTGTTTTCCCTGTGGCGTTTTAAAAAAAAAAAAAAAAAAAAAAAAAAAAAAAGAATAAAAAGGTCCTACTGTATATGCTTCTTTCCACATGGAGGAGATGATGCATCCACTAAGTGGCAGTGTTATTCCAGTCATGATGAACGCAGGCTGCACCTAAGTGTGGGCTCACATTTAGGAGAGAGTAAATACATGTGATGTTACAACATGCTTCTTGTGTAATGCAGGCCGCCGTGTCAAATGAGGGCATATTGACAAAATTGTTACATATACGGAAAGCCCTCACTAGGACCTTTAGTTTGAGGCGTGACTTTTAGTACTTTTGTGCAAATTGATATATGACCCTGCTAGTACTCAAATTTGACCTGGTGCAGGGTGTTTTGGGGTTATTATATCATCATGTAAAGTCAAAATTACAAAAGAATATCATTGGAAAGTCCCAATAAAGACCTTTAATTTCTTGCTAATTGTTTTATGACCCGGGCGGTCGACTGGTTAGCACATCCGCCTCACAGTTCAGAGGTCGTGGCTGCGGCCTCCCTGTGCGGAGTTTGCATGTTCTCCCCGTGCCTGCGTGGGTTTTCTCCGGGTACTCCGGTTTCCTCCCACATTCCAAAAACATGCGTGGTAAGTTGATTGGACTCTCTAAATTGCCCCTAGGTGTGATTGTGAGTGCGGATGTTTGTCTTTGTGTGCCCTGCGATTGGCTGGCAACCAGTTCAGGGTGTCCCCCGCCTACTGCCCAAAGACAGCTGGGATAGGCTCCAGCACGCCCCGCGACCCTTGTGAGGAGAAGCCGTATAGATAATGGATGGATGTTTTATGACCCCTTTCCATGTCAGATTTGACATGCCCTAAAAGATGAAGGTTTTTGCATCCAAAACATTTTTGGTTACATCGTCATATTTGAAATATTAATAACATAGTTACATATTCTGGAAAGCCCGAATTAATATATTTAATTTGATGCATGACTCCATGTGGTACATATCAAACTGATCTATGAACCCCAGGACTAGTTAAAATAGGCCCTTGGGCTGCATGTTTTTTGGTTACTAAGTCGTAATAGGACGCTGAATTGACATGGCTACAGAGCAGAAAAGTCCTCATCAAGACGTTTGGGAAGAAAAAAAAAAAAAGGTTGATAAATAAAATTGTGTCACTTAGCACCTTTAATTCATCGTCTCTGCTCAGGCTTTTAGGACTCGCAAATCAAAGGCAGCAATTTCCAGGGTACTTTTGCTTGCCAAAGTCAGTCTGCGCTCAAGGCTGCAGTGCAACAACATCACACTTTATGGTGAATTCTGTGCGTGGGTGCACTTGTGTGTGTGTGTGTGTGTGTGTGTGTGTGTGTGGAGGGTGCTTCCAGCTGCGTATCCACGGTGACACAGGAGGCCATAAAGCAACTAAGAGCTTCTTTCACAAAGACAGATTACGCAAAAGTGTCACATCAGACACGTAACAGAAGCCATGGTGTGTATCCACGTTGACACAGCATCACACAATCAAATAATTAGATAACATTAAAAAAAAAAAAAAAAACATCAGTATGCCCTCACGTGAATGTTAACTAAACAAAAAACATTATTTTTCTGGGAACAGAGTTATAAATCCATTTACAACAAAGTGCTAAGAGTCATACCACAAATTATAGGCAACGATGAGGGCTGTCCAGTCATGTAACTATGCTGTCAATATGTGTGTTGCCATTAGTATCATGAAATAATAACCAAAAGTCATGTAAATTTGACTCATTATAGGGTCATAAATCACATGTGAAAACCCACAGCGTAGTATATCTATTTGTAACAACCTAAATGGAGTCATACCTCATATCAGAAGTCTTTGTGATGATTTTGCAAATACTGGTTATTACTTTGTCAATATGCCCTCATATATTGACAATAAAGACAAAAAACATTCAACATTCCAGCTCAAATTTGACTACTCTCAGCCTCTACTCTACTCATACACATGGAGTGAGTCATGTCTAAAATTAAAGGTATTGATCAGAGCTGGGTATTTCCTAACCACCACGGCGTTCCGTCCTGCATATTTAATCGACCACGTGGTCCCGGTCCATCCCTCGTCGGCGACAGCCGGTCGGCGGCGGGAATGTAATCTTCACGTCACAAGCAGGAGCCGCACGAGCAGACACACAGCCGAACAAGGAAAAAATATCAAACAAAAACAACAGACAAACGCGCGGCATGGTGATCGGTGATTTAAAAACAATATGCGGCACATGTCATTGCATCTGTGGGACCGCAAGTTACACAACACTGTTTGATTTTTTATTTTTACCTTACTCTGCCACGTGTCAGGAATGCGGGACCTGCGTGTGCCGTGGTACAGGCAAAGTCCGTTCTCGACGTTGTTTGTCTGACTTGGACCGACCGGGACCACGTGGGTCGATTAAATATGCAGACGGGAAATAGGCGATGCCCAGCTCTGGTATTGACGATGCCTTTTCAGATCAGTCATTATTTGATCAATTTCAATATGTCTTAATGTCACCTCCCAAAAACACAAAAACGTAGATCATGTTGTAAAATTTGACAAGTAACACGGTCATAAATCAATCTGCAACAAAACACACGGAGTAACAACTGAAATTGAAGGTCTTGATGAGGCCTTTTCAGATATAGTATGTCATTTTTAGGATTACAATAAGACCTTTTATGATGATATAACCCCACCAAGACAGAAAACAAACAAACCAATATCATGTAGCCAAATTTAACTAGTAACATGGTCATAAATCAATTCACATTAAACCACACGTACTCATACCTAAAATCAAAGATCTTGGTGAGGTCGTTCAACATCTGTTATCTCTTAGCTCTTATGATGATGTAACCTGCACGCCCCCCCCACACACACACACATCTCAAAATCATGGAGTCAAACATGACTGATTGATGACCGATTTAAGATTTATGGTCAAAAATGAATTTGCACTGACTCATATGGAGTCATACCTCAAATTAAACATCTTGATTTGGGCTTTCTATATTTGTTGCTGTTTTGTCATTACGCACTGAGATGCTGGTGTAATAAGCAGGAAACGTACAAAATTGACTCGCTACTGGGTCATGAAAACAATTGCAACAAATCATATCCATCGAGTCAGACCTCAAAATAAATGGCGTAATGTGAGCCTCTTAGATGTATTATTACATTGTCAATATGACTATGTATAGCAAATACCATTCAACCTGCTGTTTGCCATTTTATTATTTTATTTTTTTTAAACACCAAAAGGAGCCTCACTCACTCACTGCACTCATTAGCTGCAGGTGACAAATACGAATAGAATATTCCTGGAAAACCTCCCCAGCACCTGACGGAAAAGCCTCGGCTGCAATTCACCTTAAATAGGGTGTCAAGGTTGAGCCGAGGCTACTTAGAGAAAAAAGAAAAAAAATGAACTGTAATTTAGGACACCGGGTCAGGGGTGAAGCGAGCGTTCAGGTAGTCATCCAAACAAACAACAACGTGGACGGGGAGGAGGAGGAGTGTGCCAGTTCACAGATTTGTCATGCAATGCCTGCAGGGAGACAGTGCATTTTCTGCTCGGCCTCCAAATCACTTTCTGCTCTGCCGAACCAGCGCACACAGCCGCGTGTGTGATGTATCCAGCCTGATTGCTCCCCCGTCATCATTAACAGTCTTTAAAAAAAAAAAAAATTTAAAAAAAAAAAAAAAAAAAACCTCAATTCCACCTGTGTGTTTTGTTTTTTTGTTTTGACTTGCGGATAATTTTTTGTTTTCTGGATTCTTCAATTGTACAAGGTAATGGTTGTCATGAATAACTGGCAACAGGAGCGATAGCATTAATATTATATACAATGATGCCTTGCGATATTTAATCCGTTCTGCGATGACACTTGCATCTCAAATTTGTTTCAGCCTCAGCCTCACCCAAAAACCAGACACAAGAAAATAGCGAATTGCGAAAGTCTAATTGATGTCCATTAGAAATTATTTTGGGGGGGGCGAGGGGAAACGTACAAAAAAAACCTTTCAATGCCATCCATTTTCAAAAAGTACAACCTATTGAGTGCGAGCCAATTTGGTGCATTCTGCCTGATCTTTCAAGGCTCACTGAATATTGTGTTTTATAACTGTGTAAACACAGAAACTACCAAATGAAAGATTGGGCTCTCTTCTTTCATCACACAAACAGATTTTTTTCTACTTTATTTTTTCATTTTTATTTTTTTTTAGTAATCAGTAGTAGAACATGGGCAGGTTCTTCCAAATCACTTATTTTGGACCAAAAAAAAAAACTGCTCTTTTGTTAAAAGAAGTATTTTATGCACAACAACTTTGCTTCTAATAATTTTTGCTTTCGTGGCCCCTCAAACATCTCAACAGTCCTTTTCTTCTATAAAATACCAACAACAACAATGTAATTGTGCTTTTCATGGCAAAATGACATATTTACAATCACCAGTGCAACAATTTTACATTCGACAAAATTTACAAGCTATTTGCACGCTATTTAGAAGTAGTAGTAGTAGTAGTAATTAGTAGTGTGTGCGCGCATGCGTGTGTATGTTTGCACATGTGCATGTACGTACATTACCTCATCGCTTCTACTTCTAAATTTAAATCATCTCTGTCATCTTTTCTCTCTTTTGTGTCATTCTTAGTGGTAGATTTAACATGACAAACGCTTTGATAAAGTTGCTTTTAACGGTCACACTTTTAAAGCTCCTCCGTTTCCGCCTTCCATTGATACACGGTGAGCTCACCCAAAAGAGACCCAATGCTGCCATCTTCTGACACCGTCAGCACCGGTATGTACTTAAATTGTATGCCCTTGCATGCAAGGATTTTTTTTTTTTTTTCACTCTGGATTATTTCTAGACTTCTAGGGGATGTACATTGCAGCATGTCAAATAGTTATTGTGATCGCACATTTCACCTGTTCCTCTCAATAACCACCACCTTTGCACAATAGAAATAAGTAGAACAACTAGAAATAATCCATCGGAGTAAAAGAAAAAAAAAAAGTCCACAGCATGTACTGTCGCACATGCACACATAGATCCAATAAATGTATCGTTCCCATTGACAGTTATTTTCAATAGTTGATTTAACAAGTAGGCAAGCTCAGTCACGCATGCATATAATGTATACGTCACATAATTACTGCTTCTTTTTGCTTTGCTCAACAAAATTTTCTGTGTGAAAGCAGAGTTGGTTTGTGTATGTGCGTGAGAATGATGGTTCCCCCTTGATACACCCACAGTGTCACTTCCCAGCGTTCCCCTTTCAGCTTGTCTCTTATGGAGGGAATGAAAGTTAATTTGAGGTAGCGAGGCGAGGAAATGAGTGAAGGCTCGCTCGAAAATGTCCAAAAGAAGAAAAAAAAAAAAAAAAAGAAAAAACATTCCCGCCTTCCTGAAGTGAAGCGAGCATCTGGATTATTAAAGCGAAAAAAATAAAAAATAAAAAAAAAAGTTCATTTCCACCTGCGTGTTGATTCGCTAGCGTTAGCGTAGCTTGTTTGGAGGGGAAAAAGCAGGATGTTCGGCGACTACTAAGAATAGCTCGGCTGACCCACTTTTTCAATTGGGCTGTGTGTTATTGTGCAAAAGGAGAGATCACAGTAGACTGTGCAAGTAGACCTTGTTGACTCTGTGGATTATTTCCAGACGTTCTGTTTATTTCTATTGTGCGAGTTTGAGATCATGAATAACTGGCGAGGAAACATTGCGTGACAGTAATTGTACGACACGTCTCCATTGCGAGCGTGACCAAGTGGCGTGCCGTGGACTTTTTTTTTTTCCACACTTGCGGATTATGTTTAATCGTTCTGTTTATTTCTATTGTGCAAAGTGGGGGTTATCATGAATCGTGAGCGGTCGCATTAAACCTTGACACATATCGTATCGAACGCATGTTTGAGGTACAAGCACTGTATGGTGCCAGTGAAGTCAACTCACGTCACAGCAAGCAGCAGTTTTCCAGATTGAAAAAAGAGGCTTCAGCCTGTTTACTTCCACTCCCAGTTGAAGTTTTACCGTCAGATTTCATGTAAAAGAAAGAGAATTTCACATCAGGGAACTTGAAACAACTTTGCCTTAAAGTCGTCTAGCTTAATGCTGACACATGATGGGAAACACTATAGATGCGCTAACGGATAGCAACGGTATCACAGCCTTTTAGCAATTTATATTTGAACAAAAACAGTGGAACAACACATGTAGACTGACAGAATTTAACAATACTTACGGGGACGTAATCTTGAACCTCTGCGAGTCATATTATTGCATCTTAATGACGAGCTGAGACCGTTTCCGTATTCCCGTCTATTTTATATTGCCCCCAGGTGGCCAAGGCGTACATAACAGGAGCAACACGATGTCCACTGAATGGAAGAAAAACCTGTTTCTTTACATTCTGTTTAATTATGTCTTTACGATATGTTTTTATAAAGTACAATAATACACATTGTTATTTCGTAACACTATCGTGCCACCTGCCGCAGTGGAAATAAGCAGAACGACTCGAAATAATTTCGCATCCAAGACGTACTCAACCCTGTGCGCGTAATGCACCGTACGTCTAACGACACAACACATTTATCTTATATTGCAACGATGCCAATGTGGGATAGAAACAAACACAACAGATAAAAAAATAAATAATAATTGTAGCAAAATAAGGCGTCGTCAAAGAGCTGTGTAAAAAGCTGGGCACCCGCTCCCCCCTCCCCATCACACCCATCGTGACACCTTCTCATCAATGAATGACAAGTTCCGCGATTTGAGGCTGGGAAAGAGAAAGGAAGCATTGCTTCTATGGCAACGGAACATCGCTTAAATGAAGACAAACAAGCGGCCTCTGAACCTCCACCTACACTCACATGCACACACGTTAACTTTGTAGCTGATTGCCAAAGGCTGCGCTTAAATAGGTCGCGCCTGGGAATCATTGTATTAAGCGCCGTAAATAGAAATAAACAGCGGAACAATAACGGCGCGTCGGCATCTTTTTGGAGGGCTCTGCCAAAAAAAAAAGCAAAAGGAAAGGTCCGCGGGGAAGTGTCATTTATTTTTTTTTACTCATCTTTTTCGTGTGAAAAGCGTCAAGAAAAGCCAATTATGAGCAGACAGACGAGGGCGTGATAACATTGTTGGCTAAATGAACTCTTATGAATGAGGCAGATAAGACCAGGACACACCACTTAACGCACGTCAATGACCTTTTGTGAAGAGTGGCTGATTATAGAAGCTGAAAGGAAGTGAGCAGTCAAAGACAGGAAGTCAATTTGCAGGCTACTCCAGCATGTGCAGAAGGTTTCACTCAAAGGAAGTTGGATCCTCCTCTTTATGTTTGTGCTTTGATTGACAGTACCCCCCCAAACCAGGGGTGGAAAAACGTGTGCTCAAGGGCCATGTTTGATTTTTAAAATGTACAAATGGGCCTGGTCATTTGTAAATTAGGTAAAAATATATATGATATATTTTATCAGGCAAGGAAAGCCTAATAGAACATCTGGGGTTAATCTAAAGGCACAGGCAGGTGTGAACTGAATCCCATTTAATATGCGTTTGAATGTTGTTGGTTAATTTTGAACACAGCCACATCCGAAGTTTGTAACTAAGTATCTGCAACCAATTAACTGTAACTAAGCGCTGTAAGCAAGTAACTACAGCAAGGATTCGGGAAAAGCAGACTAAAACCGCTGAACTTTATTTGGAAAATTCTTATGAGAGTCGGAAGTTCCACATTGTCTATCTGTCCTCTAAGTATGTGTTTACAAAGGTTTTTAAGTTAATGAAAAACTAACAAAATAACTATAACTCAAATTGAAAAAAAAATTGCAAGTGAAATAATAACGAAAATGGTATTTAAAAAAAAAAAATTAAACTCAAACTACTGTTCAATCTTGTGACCTTTCAGGGTTCATTTTAAATGGATTCATTTTGGCTTTGATGAACATCCGTACTGATGAAGTTGTAGTTTACTTTACCGCACAATACTTTTTTTTTTTTTTTTTTTAAATCTTGCACTCGACAAACACTTCATATAATTAAAAGAAAAAACAAAAACTAATACGACTTTGTAATAAAAACTAACAAACTTGCTCTAAAACCAACATAAAAGTAAGTGAATGCAAAAAAGAAAAAAAGTCCAAATGAAATGAAAACTGAGTCGAATGAACGATCCCAAACTATAATGCGAACCCTGTTGTCTATTTATCTGCGTTGTCTGGTGCAAGTTCCCTGAGTGAGGTTTTCTTAAATGTTGGAGCAGATGGCTGGCAAGACGCGGCGAGGTAAAAATAAAAAGCGTGTGCGTGCGGCTTGAGAGCTCTGAATGCCATCCACCCGTCATCCTATTCACCCATCCACTCGTCATCCTTTTCAACCATCTACTCGTCATCCTTTATCTCCCCTGGGATGGCCGCCCGCCAGGGAGGCTGAAGCCAATACACGTAGCCAAAAACAAACAACGCACAATCATGATTGACACCCGTGTCGTCATTACTCCTTGTGTACTGACTTCCACTTTGTATCGCCTTGTTTCTTTCGCATTACCATGTCAGTGTCAAGTTGCTGCTAACCACTTCCTGTGACGTCATCTTACAACCTTCCTCTCTATTTTATCTCCTTCCCTAGCACTTCCTCTCTGCTTCATGTGACTTGGAAGTATCTCCTGTCAGTGTCAAGTTTCTGCTAATCACACTTCCTGCCTGCTTCATGTTACTCCCAAGTACTTCCTATCAGTTATCAGGGCCCGCAAGCTCACAGGGCCCATGCATGACAGGTCCCCGTTTTGTAGGATGCGTTCATGTATAATGGTAAATTTATACAATATAATGATAAAATGCGCCGTGTGGGCCCCCAAACTTTTTTTTTTTTTTTTTTTGCCACGGACCGGTTTATACAAGTCTATACCGTTCGCGGCCCGGCCCCGTAACTATTCACCGTCAGCGGGGAGGGGGGCTGGGGTGCGAGTGGTGCCCAATACGTCTGTTTGTTTTACTCATTTGCTAGCGATATTAGCAATATTAGCGTTACGCGATGGAGATGCTAGCTTGTCTTGTTTTGTTTTATGATAATAAAGCCAATCTAACACATGCCGCGCTGCCACCTGTACTGCTTTATTAAACTTATATCAACTTACTGCACCTCACATAGAACAACGCAACATATCACTCACCCGTAATATGAGCCAATCACATTCGTGTGCACTTCAGGGACCACTCGGAAAATATAAAGTCCAATAATATTACAGTGAATTTAACAACGGAGACAACTTGCGTTCACCGTCAGCGCGGGGGTGGGGGGTGGTTGTCGTGTATGTGTGTGTGTGTGTGTGTGTGGGGGGGGGTTTGCCGCAGCCCGGTCCAAAGTGGCCCGCATCTCGCGGTAAAGTGACTTTCATAAGGCCCCATCGAGAATGCTCCGCCCCCTCTGTGCTGATACCTACGCTCCGCCCCCGTACCCGGATGTTGTTCTTGTCTGCTAGCTTAAACCAAGAATGCATCAATTGGGTACATATGAAGCCTTGGCGAGTTCAGGAGACCCTACTCTGTTTTCTTCATACTGATAAACGACCCTTGTTGATAAGCACTTCCTGTCTAATTTGTTACTATTAAATGCTTCCCGTCCACGTCACATTATTTCCAAGCACTTCCTGCCTGCTTCCCATCAATGTTTCCTGGGAACAGGAGCGGAAGATTTCAGGCCTTGTCGTCCTCCCGTGTCAAGTCAAAGTCTTGCACATAAGAGAGCTGACAACTACACGCTACGCCACGTGATTATTTCTACTGCTTTGACTCTTTCCGTGCCAGCTCGCAGTCGTCCTTTACGCTCTTAAATCTTAATGGTTTCTTCAAATGCGAGCGGGTATCACTCACACATTTCCCGCCCGAGGTGCAACATTCCGAGATGTAAATCCGAGGCTAACCCGCAATTTAGGCTCCCGCCGGCCCTACGCGTGTGTGTAAATGCGCGTGCGTTGCGCGATATCGAGCGTGCCACGCAAAAAGCCAGACCGCGGACGCCATCTGCAAAACGACTTCCAGCGTGTACGTCGTGAATCATTGACGAGCGGCGCGGAACAAAAACACGCGTGGCCGGCGAGCAACGAGGAGGCTAATGCTAAAAACACGGAGAGTGCGGTTCACCTCAAAAGGGTTGATTAAACTTTAAGAGGGGATGACTTGAGGAGGGGGGGGGGGGGGCGTTTAATCAGGATAACATGTTTAACTCAGAGCCTCAAAGGAAGTGTTGAGGTCCTGTGCGGTTTACATTGCTCTTAAGAACGTCATGTTGGTTCAACACACGTGCTGTCTTCTGCTTTATATTAGTATTCTGCTCCTACATATAATGATATTAGGGGGGGGAGGGTTGTGCAAATGTGAGTCCTCCGCCATTTTGAGAGCAGCACGAAATGCATCTTGGGCTATTTTCCCAGCCAAGTCTTCACAAGTAACCAACCGAAGCATGCTTGGTTTAAGAGCTAGCAGACCAGAACAACATTTGGGTATCGCGTGCATTCTTGGTTTGTGCGTACTTCCGATTGGAACGGGACTTGGACCGCAACTGATGACGTTTCACAAGAGCACAAGGACAAACGAACAGAGACGAAAGCGAATTGAGAAACGGCTCCTGCTCCTAAGCACTTTTCTGGTTGCTTGATTTTGCTCCAAAGCATGTCCTGCGGGTTTCATGTTGCTCTTAAGCACTTTGCGTGCTTTACATTCCTCTGAATCACGATGTGTAGCTTTTACTTTGCTCCGCGTTACATTGCTCATGAGCACTTCCTTTCTTTATGTTGCGCCTGATCACTTCCTATTTGCTTTGCATTACTCTGAATCATGACTTGTAGGTTTCCTTCTGTTGCAGGCGCATCTACTACTCTACCCTCAGCGTCTTTTTCGGCACACTTTCCGGCTGCGTTACATCACTCCAAAGCACTTTGCGTCTACTCTAGACGACGCTAAAGCATTTCCTGATACCTTTAGATTGTTCCATAACGCTTCCCGTCAAATTCGATGTTTTCTCAACACATCCAATCTGCTTCATATGTTTGGGAAGCTATTGCGGCCTGCTTTGCGTGACACCAAAGCGCTTTGCGCCTGACTCATATTGCTCCCTCGTACGTGGCTAGTCTGGAACACTTCATGTCATCCGTGACGGACTTTCAGGAAATCATTTCACTTTTCAGACGATTAGCTAGATAGACAGACATTAAGATACTGTTGATAAAATGACCTCTATACCACAGTAATATGAGTACAACTAGTGCAAAGTGTAATATTATTGACATTGACATATTACGATAATGAATACACCCATATGTACAGTGTATATAACTGCTAATATGCATAATCCGCATCATAGTTTTGTTAAAACTTTTACACAGTAAGATAATAATAAAATGTATTAATGACATATGTACATAGTCACGTTCTGCAGTCATATTTGAACAATAGGTGCAAATTGAATAAGAATTATTATTACGTGTAAGATTATTTTTATTTAAAAAAATATATGTATTAGGAAAAAAAAAAAATCAATTTCCCGGTTGTGCAGCATGTTGATGATAAAACATTTGTTCCCAATGTGACAGTAGCTGATGTTGCGTTAATCCAGTGCATAGACTAAAGTCAATGATAGTACACACAACCTGTGACATTCAGCTGTTAACACGCGCGCACACACTGGCGAACCTTGCACTGCTAATCCAGCAAATCCTCCCCAACGCACACAAACACTCACGCTGGCGCACATGCACGCACGCGCACACACATTTCCTCTCCTCCCAAATCCCCTTAATCACAGCCGCTTGATCCCCGACAAAAAACAGCCCGCATAAATCAGCCGGGGATAAGATGAGACCTCAGCCAGGGTGAGACGACATGAGGAGCAGGGGGAATACGTTTTTTTTTTTTTTTTTTTTTTTGAAGGAATACATCAAGTGACATTTGGGCATTTATCACCTGAAAATAAGAATGGACAAATTGTGAAATTCACTAAAACAGCAGTGGTACGACAAGAAGATACAACTTAATTCAATGGTTCCCAAACCATGAGAGTGCATTAAAAAAAAAAGTGGAATTGAAACTTTTGATATGCTCTGCCACTTTAAATGTATATAATTAAATGCATAAATGGTTTAATTGATCCTTTTTATAATCAAAAAAAGATGGAAAAAAACATCATTTCGCACAAAGATCATTTATTAGAAATGTATTTATTTTTTGGGAAATAGCGAAAGTAAGAAATGAACGAAAGATTAAGATTATACATATTTTCTGAAGCTCTAAATTGTATTTACAAATGTTTTAAACATAATGATCACTTGTTTTTACCATCTTTTTTTATTTAAAAAATATTGGTCCATTGTTTTTTTCACCTCATAAAAAAAGTTACTTGATTAAATGCTTGACTTTTTCAAAATTATATTCTACCAACTAATATTATTTTAAAATGTATTTGAAAATAACAATGGTTTGTCAATTAACCACGTGACGTTTTTTTTTTTCTGTCATCCATAAGGAATTCATTTTATAAAATGAAATGACTGTTTAGTAAAAAATACTAAAAACTAAAAAATACTAAATAATAATTGGTTTGTAAATTGATTTGATTGAAATTGATGTTTTAATAAATATTTCATTTTACTTAAAATAAAATTAAAATAACTGAAAAATAAATATTTAACTGATTAGGTCACGTAGAGTTAAAATAATAAAATAAAAATAGTGCAATGATTCTTCCTGTGTGGCTAAGAGCTAACAAAAGTCATGTGAGTTTTGGCTGTTTTCGGCTTGGACGAGTATATTAGCAAAAGAACGGAGAGGGACCCTTGCTGTGAATAATTCATCACTCTGGTCTTTGTTGTGTGTCCAAAGGATTCATTTAAAAAAATAAAAATAAGAATAATAATTGTAGCTCCACTCATGATCAAATAATTGTCTGTCAAGGGAATTAAAACAAAAACATTAAAAGTTTGGGGTAATGTCAAGAAACAAAGACATCCATTTCAATAGCTTTGCACTCATGAAATCACTGGGCCATATTACGGATGAGAACAGTCAATTAAATGTCGTGTGGCAAAATTGCTATTCATGCTGGGACTTGTATTAATATATACGCACCACTAATAGACTCATTGACTTGAGTGTGCACATATTTACATTTAACACATCTAGCAGTGCAGCTGGAGTTCAGCCCAATTATCATTAACAGTTGATAACAGCAAATCTGAATGCAAATCAAGAAACTTTTCAAAAACAATTTTCATCATGACTTATTGTCACATGAAGAAATGATATTAATCACAGACACGCTCAGGAAATTTAGTTCATGCTAATGCTCAGCTGACGGAAGTGGTTAGAATAATAGCTAATAGTGCTTAACATACAGGGTAATATCGATGCGAGAAGAGTTAAGTAGAAGGGCAAAAATAATGACTAAAATGGTGGCTAATGTAAAGGCTAACGGGAGTGTCTAATATAGTGACTATTAAAGTGGCGGAATAATAGTGGCTAGCAGTGAATAAAGTACCGGCTAATAACGGAGCTAAAATAATTACTAAGATAGCAGCTAAAATGGCTACAGAGGTGGCTAACATAGCCGTTAAAGGCCCTGGTAGACCAAACCGACGTCGGCGGTCGTGAAGCGTCGTGGCATCTGAATGCGCCGTCTGTTTGGTGTAGTGGCCACCGTCGTAGTGTCGTAACCCGTCTGTAAGCGTCTTGGGGCCGTTTACGTATGTTGAATCGGCGTCGCCAGTCGTGACAATTGGTCACACTGATTGGCTGTTAGCTAGCAAACCAGCGCTCGGAGCACCAACGGGAAGTGACAAATGCGGAAAAAACAGCGAGCACGCCTCCGCTGCCTTAATCTCTTTACAAGTACAAGAGCGAGGGTTGACAATGTAAGTATTTCACAATACTGTGTCAAGAACGTGATGGTTTACTTCGCGTGGGAGTTCATCGTGAGCGAAGAATATAGCTGAAAGCCTTGTTTACGTTTTTATAGTCGTTTTAAACTCACTCATTGCCATCCCTCCAATTGACATGTTTCTTTGACATCCATACCTGTCAATGGCTATTAGACGTCTCGATGAAGTGAGGACATCGATGAGCATCGTCTCATTTCTCCCAAATATTTCTACCCCTTCCCGCCTCGCTTTTTTGTCATTCTGAAATAGGGGTGGGCAATTCCGCCCCTCGAGGACCAGTATCCTGCCTGTTTTCCATCCCTCCCTGCTGGAACACACCTGATTCAAATGATCATATAATCAGCAAGGTCTGCAGAAGCTGGAGAACGATCCTGATCATTTGAATCAGGTGGGTTGCACCAGGGTGACATAGAAAACATGCAGGATACTGGCCCTCGAGGGCCGGAATCGCCCACCCCTGTTCTGAAAAGAACCACCACACGTGGGACCACATTTACTTCCGTTAACACTGTGCCACGTGATGTCGTGATTTGTGCGCACGCGTGTCACATCACGGACATGTTTCGTTCTTCTCAGAAGTCACATTTGTTTTTGTAATGTGAACAATAACATAAAAAGATTGGATTTAAGAAAAGGGCATCATGCCCTGCAGTGTGAACGTAGCCTAAGAGAGTGGCTAAAATAATGGCTAATGTAAGAGCTAATAAGCATGTCACATGTAACATGGCTAATCTAGTCACTAACAAAGTGGCTAAAAAAAAAGGGTACAGCAGCTACTAGCATCGTCAAAATAGCAGAAAATAAAGTGGCAATAAATGGCTAATATAATGGATAAATGAGTGGCTAAATAGCTGAACTATTGGCTTATAAAGACGGTAAATAGTAGCTAGAATAAAAATACACAGAGTGGTTAAAATGCTGGCTAATATAGAAGAGAAAATATTAGAAAATAGATTGTCTAGAGTAGTATCTAATATAAATCTGACTATATACTTTTGGTGTAAGGATCATTTATCTAGCTGACCTTTGTCTGGCCTGCTGCACTCTCTCATTGAGAGTGATCCTCGTAGCGCTTGAGTAGTGCACGAGGAGCGAGCGCTGTCTGCTTGATATTCATGGCGGAAGCGTCGTGAGGATCCGGGATAAGTCCTCAGACTTTAGCGACTTACGCGCGGGAGCGCTACGGAAAGGTAACGCGGTTCTCATGATTTAAGGAGCTCTTTTGAGGCGGCACCTTGCGACCTCGAGGCTAAGAAAAAGAAAAAGAAAAACTCACTTTCACTTTTCAACCTTGTCATTCTCGCACGGAACTGTTAAAACTAAGAACATACGGGAATGAATGGAACAGCATTCTGGTTTCCTTGACAGCTAGACACACTTTTTGCTAATTGTAAATTGCAGGTGCTTGTTGTTTGCTCTCAAACTCAGCTTGCAGCAAACGAAAGTGATGTCATTCATGCTGCCGTCGTGACATCTTTGATCCCAGTGCCCTCATACTGGTCAGAGGAAATTTCAATCTTGCTCCTCTCTCTCTGATCTCTTAACAGCTTCAAACAACATGTGCATCAGAATCAAATTCTGCACCTCTTGAGTGTGAAGTGCCAATGTGAAGGGAGCTATGGCAGGGCTCCAGACCGCCCCAAAATGGGGCAATTTGCTCCTAAAATTTGAGACAGTGCAAATAATTTTTTCAACTACTTGTGACGGTGCGACTAGTGAAGTTGCTCATTTGAAAAAAAATACTATTCTTAAATATTTTTGTTGCTGACAGACTTCTGCTCCACATTTCAACCCATTTATCAGTAATATAGTGAAAATTATTGGAGTGAAAATTTACTTCACAAGTCGACTTAGTATGTGTCCCTAAATTATTTATTGGAACCCCTAAAATCTCAGGTTAGTGGCCACTGTGATCCTGGTTAAAAAAAATAAAATTAAAATAAGTTAGTCTGGAGTCCTGAGCTATGGTGTATTTTGACTGGAGAGGAAGGACTTACAAGGTTATTTATGATTGTATTACTTTAGGTGTGTCACCACAGTGAACAGTTTATTTGTACTTTCTTTTATTTTGCCTTTTTTCGCCTTCTGTCTGCAGCTAGGTCTGCATTGTAAATCTGCTATCAATTTCCTGACTTGGACAAACAAAAGCTAAATAAAGGCATGTGCTAACAGAAGACTAACTAACATGCTAGCAAAGATCTCAGATGACAATAGCTAACATACTCATAGATGAAAAGCTAAAAACTTCAAGACAAGCTAACATGCCAAGCTGTAACCGCTTTGCACCCCCCCCCCCCCCGGCTCCTTTCACCTACTCGTGACCTACTGTTTCACCCCCCTTTCGTTCTGATGCAGGCCCCTTGCCCTCTGACCTTTCACCCCGCATCCCCACACCACTTCTTGCAGAATAATTCAGCGTACGGCAAGATGTTCAAGCAGGATAAAAAATTAAAAAAAAGCCAGCAGAGAAAGGGAGAAAGTGGAGTCACGGCGGGATATTTATGCAGAGGAAGGGACTGTATGAAGGGAGGGGGTGATGTGCTGTGTGTTGGCCAGGGGGCGCATCACTCATCAATTTGTTTGTAAACAACAGATTTATGCGCACTAAAGCGAGCGGAGAGCCGTCGGCGACTTAAGCGCAGCACGCGAACGCATGAACAACGAGCTCAGCGCTTTTTGGCCTGCAGCCCGTCAAGCCAAGGAACAAGAAAAAAAGGAAAAGAAAAGATGACCAGGAAATCTCCAGTCATGCTAGCACGGCAACGACGACTAAAACACATACAGAAACATGGCATGACTGAATATTACCCAATACAAGTGGAAGAAAAAGCTAAAATGCAAACAAAATAAAAGTTAACACACTAACTTTGACAATGGTAAAAAAGCTAAAAGAAGACAAGCTAATATCCGAACCATGACCAACAGTGAAAAAGGTAACAAAAGAAGAGCTAACGTACTAACAAAGAACTGATAGGGCAAGCACGATGAATTCATTCACTGCCGTTGACATATTTATTTGTCTTTTCACAGTCCAGCCATTCAATACCAGGAACTTATTTGTATTTTTTCTCAATTTTTTTCAAACGTTAGGGTAAAAGAGGGTCTGGCAGTGACTGAGTTAAAAAAAGCTAACACAGTAAAAGGAGACTCACATGCTAATTAGCCGCTAACAGAAAAAGCTAACGCAAGACAAGCTTAGCTAACAAAGATGTAGTTGATAAGTTTAGCACACTTAAAGAGGCCAAGCTAAGTGGGAAAAAAACCAAGACAGAAGAAAAACTAACATGCTAACTATTATCTTGTTTGGAAAAGCTAACAGCCGCTCACAGCAGGCAAGCTAACAGGCTCACAACCAACAACAACAAATAGTGGATGCAGTTGCATTTTTTTATTATTACAGAAGGAAAAAACAAAACAAAATCAAACATACAGTATGGTTGCGTTTCAGGCGGCCATCTTCTTTGTTTACTTTGGTCACAAAGGGGCAAAGGCACTTTTTTTAAACAAAAAGACAGCAAGCTAACAACACAATGGCATTAAAAACATGATTTACGTTAAATTTTAAAAAATAATCGCTTTACATCGTATATTATGTGCTAACCATTTAGCGCTAGCGTCAAATGTTTGGACTTGCGGGAAACGATAAGAATCTGTGAGCGTGTCGTACACTTGGGAATCAAAAAAAAAAAAAGTTTCCCACCAAAAAACTAGAATTCTCGCTGTGTTTCTGCTAATTAAGATAGGCTGAATTTAATATCTATTATGAAATGTCCACTGCAAATCTCTGGTATGCCTTGCTGAGCACAATGGGGAGAAATGATAAGAAAGAATGAGATTGTTGTACACATGGTAGTCAAACTACAACGCTCCCCCAGTTAGCCCTCTTTATGGTAATCTATACAAGCTGCAGCTTCAAACATGCTCAAATTATATTCTGTTATCTTGTCGTAGGCTTGAAATGTCTGCAGCTAGTTGCTATATAGCCTAGCTTAGCATAATGGTGATAATCTGCCAGCGTGTCGTACACTTGGGATTCAAACTTGAACACTATCAGTAAGCTTCATGCTAAGTTAGGCTACTTGTAGCTTCTATCATGATCTAAGAATAAATCGTCTGCTGATTAGCCTTGCTCAGTAAAACTGCGGGAAATGAGAAGTCGGGAAAAATACTGACAAACGCGCACACAGTTGGTAGCGTTAGGTGGTGGCGTACCGACGGTGAAAGAAAGTGATGGCGATGCCCTGCTCTGTACACGTGAAAAAAAAGCCCTTAACCCATAAAAATTCTGATAAAGTGTCCATGCGACTGACATTAGCCATGTAAGTGGCAACATTTCTAATAATATGTAAACAAAGAGAAAGTTGCATATTTTTTCTGCATAGGAGGAATAATAGTTCATAAAGAGGCACGAAGGCTACAACGTGAGATTATGTTAGTGGAATGTTAGCATGATTTTGATCGGTAAACATGATAAAGAAAACGTTGGAATGGTCACAAATAGCGAAAAAGTTGACATCTATTGGCGCATTAGCCTGTATGCTAATCTGTATGCTAAACTATGATAACTGTATCTTTGAAAATGTGCCTAAGGCAGGCTACATTGCTTATTACCATAGCTCATCATGAAAAGTGGGAAATGCCAACAATCTGCTGGCTAACTAGATTTCATCACAATCTTGGGTTGTCGTACAGTTTGGAGTCAAGACTATAGCTGTCTCACGGTTATTTTTTTTTAATGTTACGGCTAATGACAGCGTTGATCACAATTTAAGAACGTGTCCACAGCTAGTCACTAAGCAGCCTAGTTTAGCATGAAGGCGATAAATGCTAAAAATCTGCAAGCGTGTTGTTGGGAATCAAAATTGATTTTACTCCCTTGTTAACTGTCTTTATGCTAACTTATAGGCTAACTGTTGCTAGGCTAACATGCTCTTCGGTACATTTTGTGTAAATTTGTCATTTGAGTTTCTAGTAATTTATGTTCACAGGTAGTCACTGATTAGCCTCTTTTAGTGAGTCAAATTTAATTTATTTACCAGTTAGCCATCTTCATGCTAAGCCACACTAACTGTATTATACCGTGATGCTAGTATTACAACAATGTAGTTAGTATATATGTTTATCCAAGTACGCGAGGAAAAGCACGTGAGGAAGGAAGAACTAAGTGAGCACAAAAAGAGGAGGAAACGATTGGTTGCCCTTTCAGAGGTCAGTGGTGGCCTTGGCGGAGAGCGCCTGGATGCGTCCCGTGTTACAGTTCTTGCACAGGACGTGTCCATCCAGAGGGTAACAGCCCTGGTTGTCACCTTCAGACAGCAGAGAGCCACAGTCCTGTACGCAAAACACACACAATGTTAGCTTGCTAACACATGTTCGAGTAGGCTCTTAGATGAGACAGGCTAAATGGTGAACACCGCAACATTTTTCATGAGCTACTGTTTGAATCAATGTTAAACTATGCTACTTTGACTAGATGTTTTTGCTAAGCTAGGCTAAATGTTTCATCTAACAACTTGGTCTAAGATACATTTGAGCTAATTTGAGTTTTGAATAAGCAAATGTCAGCAGCTAGTCACCGATTAGATCTTTCAGTTAGCATGAAGGTGAGTCATTCATGCTACGGTAGGCTAACTATAGCTTCTAACGTGCTCTAACGTTCATGTTGGCTAATTTTCTAATTTGAGTTTCTAATGCAAAAAGATCACTGTACTGGCGTAGTATAGTATAAAAGTGTACTATATAGGGTGTCGTGTGCTGTGGGTGTGGCCTTTATGTAGTGTAGTGAGTACGTATGATGAAGTATTCGTACGTACCTCACAGCGGTAACAGTGGACGTGGAAGTCTCTGTCCAGAGCCACAATACGAACCGTCTCCTCCTGACCGGGAGCGGGCATGATAGGTTCAGAACACACGCAGCAGCGGGGTGCAAACTTCCTGCTCAGCCACAACAACACAAACAACGAAGACAAACATCATCTGCATCATACTACTACTATTAACAATGTATGATGTATGTACGACTACTACTTGTGTTCATCTTTCTCCTCTTCCTCCTACTAATAGTAGCACTACTAAATCTATAACTGTTACTACTACTACCGCTTGTAAAAACCAAGCTACTAATAGTAGTTAGTCCTACAACCACTACTTCGATGAACTACAACAACAACAAGACTTGGAAACATTCTACAGGGTCGGCGATAAATAAAATACTTATTTAATCATGTACAACCGTTTTGGTGAGTTCAAAGTTATCTTACCATAACTCTCTTGTAATGATACATGTGTGGATGTTAGCTAAATGTTCCCGTCGTAGCTCGGTGGAAATGATGTGTACTAAGCGCACAATTTTATTAATTTGATTTATATGGACACATTTATTTGCTTTACGCGACAGAGACAACTTGGATTCCGAGAGAGGGTGGGGGGGTGACTTATACTCCAGTGCGACTTATATATGTTTTTTTCTTCTGTCACTTAATTTCCTAAATTTCAACGAAAAGAAAACAGAAGTTATGGTGTTCGGTCCCAGTGGCTCGTTTCCATCCCACCCTGTTGACCTGGGCCCCCTGTCTTCACATCCAAAGCCAACAGTCTCAAACTTGAGTTTTAAAATGGACAGTGATCTTAAGTCGGACCAGCAAATCAGAGCTGTTGTAAAGTGGAGCTTCTTTCACCTTAGACAGCTGGCTAAGGTAAAGCCCCTCCTTTCCCATCAGCACTTCATGTCATCCGTGCCTTTGTTACATCTCGGCTAGATTACCGCAATGCACTTTATTTTGGAGTCAGCCAGTCCTCCCTCAAACGTCTCCAGTTGGTCCAAAATGCTGCTGCCCGCCTTTTCTGTCGCTGGTCCTTCCCTCTGGAATGACCTCCCATTGGTTGTTAGGCAAGCCCCCTCTCTGTCCATTTTTAAAACCCAGTTGAAGACACATTTCTTTCTCTGGCTTTTGATCAGACCTGAATTTTTCGTCTCTTTTCTGGTATCAATTGTATATGGTGTTTTATGTCAATGTATTGGCTATATTTATTTATACTTCATATATTATTTATGTCTATATTTATTAATACATGTACCACAGCCTTTTATTGTTTTATTGTATTGTAAAGTGCTTTGTTACAGCCTGAGCAGTTATGAAATGCGCTATATAAATAAAATGGTATTGTATGAATACTACTCCAACTGCTACTACTCCGAGTACCACTACTACTACTACTACTTCTACCCATACACTATTATTTCCATTAACTTCTTGTAACTAATACTAGTATCCCTTCTTCTACCACTAGTCCTTCTACTGATTTTTACTTCTTTTAGTACTTATTCTTCTACGTTCACTAATATTATTACAG